>NC_092058.1:24321371-24685006 GCF_039877785.1 Chaetodon trifascialis | reverse complement strand
GTTTGAAAAATGAAAAATCTGCGAGAGTCGGAGATGCTTGTCCCAGCGGAATCAGAGGCACTTTAAAGCATCAAACATAAGAGGTGATTCTCCCAGGCCGGGCAATTTGAGAACAATCAGTGTGAATTGTTGTGGTGCTCCTCCTCACAAGACAGAGGCAATGGTACTATTGTTCATGTCAGCAGCACTAAAGATGGAACAACAGAGCTTTCCTAGGAGGGAGGAGAGGAAGTGAATGCATAAAGGCCTCATATGGATAAAAGCTGATGGAGAAAAGGTGGAGAGAAGTGTTGGGAGCAAGGTTGGATAACCCCCCAAAAAAAACCTTTTGTCTCCATATCAAGCTTCTCGCATTTAAACTGGCTGCAGAGCTTTCGGTCGATTGCCTCAATGATCTGCTCTGTTGCTTGTGTTCTCAGCTCCTCTCAGCACTTACATTTCCACAGGCCACCCGTCCAGTAATCCATCACGATCAATCAAGTCACAAATGGCTATCTGACTTCACACCAAAGCCAATAAGCTGTTCGACGCATTCAGCTACTCTACTGTATGTATGATATACAGAGGCTCCACATTTAGCAGCAGGTTTTCAGACTGAAAGATTTATGTTCTCATCGTCAAAAAATTCTATAATACCAACTCCTTTCTCATCAAATACACCCTGAACTCATCCCGCAATGGGAAAGAGAGGCCGAGGCCAGCGGGAGCAGAAAGAGAGGAAGCTTCCACTCTCCCCCAATACCTCATTTAGTACACTGACCAGGGCATTAGAGGCTGTCAGACTGAGTTTAACTTGGGCAGGTATCCATCCACACAGCACAGGATACTTCATTTCATCCATGAGTGCATAGGCAACAGCAGAAAAAACCCTACTGCCAGAGAGGGGAGAGCGTTTCTGAGCTGGGCGGATGGAGCTCTGGGTGTGTGTGTGTGTGTGTGTGTGTGTGTGTGTGTGTGTGTGTGTGTGTGTGTGTGTGTGTGTGTGTGTGTGTGTGTGTGTGTGTGTGTGTGTATATATATGTATGTGAGAGAGTGTGTGTGTGTGAGTGTGTAGGTGTACTAAGAGAGTCAAAAGGGAGCCTTCAGGTTAAAGTTGGAAGCTGGTATCTGGTCTTTGATTTGAATTCAGCTGTGGACCAGAGAACTAAATGACCATGTAAAGCCTCAGGCAGGCCTGCAGACATGATTGCATGTATGCATACCGTATGTATAAAATCAGTCTAACTCCTCATGGCTCTGACTCCTGATTATGTCTACAAATCTCTCTCCTTCTGAATAATCTTAACAGCACAAAGGCTTCAGTGAATAGGGTACAAGAAGCCATTCAGCTACTCGAAGAAAAACAACTCCAATCATTAAATTTAGATCCCGTCTCCTGTAAGGCCTCAATCATAAATGTCAGGTGACTACTTAGGCACTCAAGATGAAAGATGGTGTAAAAAGATGCATGCTTTGCCTTAAATGTTGAAAAATTCAAAGTACCTTTGGTCCTATCTATACCTGAAATATGAAATTTCCTGTTAAAACAGTCAGGATACAATAAAAAGAAGCAGGCTGACTTGAGGATGGAAAATGGAACAGTGTGATTATTCAAGTCACTAATTAGAACAGAAAATCCCAGATACGAATCTGGATGTGATTTTAACTGCAATTAAATGTGTTAACAACATTACATGCACAGCACTTTACAAGCATACCTTGACAGTGCCAGAAATAACTAGTCACTCATTAGAAGTGTTATCTTTATCATCCACCCGTGCTTTTACGCCAACTTGTGCCAGACCTATATTATCACTTCCTGGGAAATACAAAATACAAAGTTACACACATTCACAGAACCTACAGATGCTGGTTGTCACTCCATACACCGAACCTCTCTACAGCAAACCTTAAATTCTGTCATTAAAAGTGCATGCACACATACAGTAAGCTGAGCCGCTGAAGGCCGATACTCCTAGCAGCTACTCCCACTTCTGCTTTACAGTTTCACATCAGCAGCCAGGAACAAACAGACACATAGGTTGGCTGGTTGTCAGTTCCCCCGGATCTGCAAAAGTCATGAAAGCCTTCTGCCTTTTGGATCTACTGATCACTGTGGCTTCCCAGTGTCCATGGTAAGTTGGTAACCTTGAATTCTGTCAGCTAAGCTCTGAAAAACTGCTCCTTTTTGACTTTACTTCTGATATGAAGCCGCAGGTCCGACTGTGAACAGCTACAGTTACAGTAGAACGATGGGAGGAGCCTGCAGCGTGGTGCTGGTGGGATCTTCCATGACAGCCTAAAGTAAATACTGAATTTCATTATTTGCTCTGTAGCATGTGGTGGAAGGTGAATTACTGATTTGTTGTTTCATTCTCTTGTCAATTCCACCACGGCTGTATTGTCATGTGAAGTGTTTTGCCTGCGTGAAAATAAATAGTGTTTTGCTGCTGTTACGATCCTACAGACCTGTTTGTTCCCAGTGTTTTCCCTTTTCTCCTTTTCCCCAGTGTTACGCGTTGTCTGTCTGTTTTCCCTGTCTGTCTAGCTGGGTGTGTCCGCCTCCACAGGTGTACACCTGTTGTGCATAACTCTGATTTAGGCACAGGATAAAAGGGGAGAGCTCTCTCCTACCTGTTGCCGGATTGTCCTGACTCCTGCCGTGATCGTGTGTCCCACGAGTGTGAGTACTAAATTCCCCGTCTCTTCTCTTCGTGAGTTTGCTAATGTCTTTCCATGAACTGCTACTCTGCTGGGCTTACACCAAAAGATTTTCACAGTCACAGACTAAAAACTGAAAGTCTTTCATAAATTTTAGGACTCTTACTGGAGTCACAGCGTGCTCCCGTCATCTCGATCATTACGTTTAAGGTGGTAATCTGTGCTGTTTTAAATCAGTCTCGTCCTAGTCTTGGGCTTATGACAATATCAAATATGTTTGATATTATCGCAAGTCGCAGTGACGTAACACGATCACCAACCAATAGATGAGCTCCTACAAAAGTGGAAACAGGTAACCTGATAGTCAAAACCAAACCAAAACAACCACAGAAGTGGTAGAGCGGCATGGACGAACAAGAAACACCAGGGATGAAACGTCGTAGGTTCTGACCAATATGGACCGTCCAGAAAGAGGAGCGGATGGTGGAGCTGTGGGCAGATCAGCCCTGCCTGTTCGATGTTAATGGTCCAACATATCACGACAGAGTGGCGAAGGAAAAGAGATGGACTGACATTGCAGAAGCCCTGCAAATACCCAGTAAGTGCGCTAGTTATGCTAACATGCTAATAACATTACCACTGCATTGAGTTCAGTGGCATTACATGCTAGTTAGCTCATGTTTGGTCGTGACATTCGTGCTAGAGCATGAATGAAAGACAGTGAATGAGGGAGAGAGCAAACTAAACTTTGTAGAAGGAAAACAACTGTGTCACCTGTGCTAATGCAACCCAATTCATGTTTCAGTTGTTGAAGTGAAAACATGGAGTCTGTCTCTGAGGACACAGTTTTACACACAGGGGACAGTGGCTAATGAGGAGGTGTCCACCCCTGTTGAGAATTCTGCTCTGGACAAGGACATCGCAGAGTCTGTGGTCAGGCCTTGTACAACAGGTTCATCAAGGTCCTCAAGCCCACCACCATCAGAGCCCAGAGTCAGCCAGCAAAAAGGCAAGACGTGTCAGTGACAATGACATTGAGCTTGAGAAGCTTGAATTGCTATTAAGAAATGTCCAAAACTGTCAAATGTGGTTTCAACACTGAAAAAGATGATAACATAGAAGAAGAGTCGAGCTTTAAACGACAGCTTGCAGATGAGGTCAGTCACATCAAAGACGCAACTTTAAAAACAAGAGCCAAAAAAACAGTTATGACTATACTGTATGATTTTCAAGAAGCAGATCAGGAACTGACACGCAGGCCACAATACAGGCCACACCATAATGATCAGCTTAACATTTGGCCACAGCAAACACCATCACAAGACATAACTCGAGGTCTGCTGTGACTTAAAACTCTAAAAGCTTGTGAGCAGATGTGAGCAGAGTCTTTTCCAAATCTTTTCGAAGTCTTCTGATGTATGGGTAGCGTCAGTTTTTCCTCCACTCCTTTTCAGTGCGCTTTTTTAAATTCTGTTCTTTATCTAACTACCCCTCTGGTCTGCATCCTTGGGTGCAAAATAAATTCTCAGGCAAAAGCCTAGCAGCTGCATACACTAGTTTTATTGTCTGTGATTTGTAAAGCATTTCCCTTTATGTCTCTGATTGAGTTTTGCAGACCAACTTGAAGAACTGCGAACCTTCATCACAGGAGAGTGTGTGTGCGTGTGTGTGTTCTGTTGAAAAACTTAGAACAGGCTAAGAGAATAGCCTAATATTGCAATGTGCAGGACACACTCGCGGTATTCAGTATTGTGGTTCTTATTGTTATTTGATAAACCTACTGGACACTATAGGCTGTGCTTTTAATTTATTTGTACTAGATTGTAGCCATAGACAGACACCTGAGAATTAATGTCATGTCCTTGGATTATTCTTTATTTACCTTAGGCTATCCGCTGTATCTGCAAGTTTTATGTGTGTTGTTAATAGATGCTGTTAACGTTGTTAACATTTGCTATTCCTGATGTTATGTTCTGATAAAACTGCACCATGTATCACATTTTTGTCGTAATCAACAGAGAAATAACATGCACACTGCTTCACATAAGTGAACATAAAACCATGTTAAAAATGGTAACATAAGACGCAAAGTTAAGTGCACTGTGGTCACCTTGTGGCAGGAAACGTCCTCAACGTCCTCCAATGAGATTTCTAATCAGCAGGTGATACCGTATAACACAGGTATATTTGGGGAAGGTTAAATTGTATCAAAAATTGGATACCGCCCAACCCTATTGTGTGCGACCAAATGAATACATTTATGTCAAATGGATGTAAAATACTTTATACTATACATGTCATTGTGTCTTGGTTGATGTTTCCCTTGACATAATCAATAGTGCCAGGTCCTTGTGAGCGTGTAATACAGCAGAGGGGTTGTTCAATCTTTGCGTGCTCATGGTGCTCCTCATAAAAGTTATCAGTCTCTGTAAGCCAGACCTCTGTGCATATTGTGACAGGAAGGAGTGAAACACTTTAATGGCTTTCTAAAAAAGCTCTTGAAAAACTGGCCTCTGCTTGAACACATCTCAGCTGTCTTTTATTATGCTGAAGCCTCAAAGGTGAAGGGTCAGCTGACGCACCTCCATGTCATCCAATCTCTTTCTCCATTCCAGGTTTGTTATGTACTGACACGTCCTGTGCTTCCTATGCATTTGATGAATATCCACTGACATGAAGGTAGGTCTTGGGAATACCAAAGCTGGCCACCACAGCGTTTCATCTGGACACAGCCACTTCTGATGCAGCCTATAATCCTGCCAACACCGTGTGGCATCTCATTTATCATCAGCTTCAGATAAATGTCTCCTAACAAATGATCAGCTTTATGGATCTCCCTTTTTGCCCACCTCTCACCCCTGAACTTTTGAGAGCGCTCCCTCTCATGTCACAGCATCTCACTCACTAGGTCCGGACACTAAATGTCTTCTTCCTGAGCCTTTTTTTAGTAGCTTTGCTGGAATACTAAGGACCATTGTTAGCTATACATTCATTCCTGCTTTACTTCTAAGAGCAGTAGGCAATCTTTTTGTTCAAGAGTCCTCATATATCTCTGTATCCATTCAGATCCACTAAGAGAAAAAGAGAAAGTCAGACAGCTTCCTACAACTGCGCTTGACTATTGCTATGGACGATTTTGGCCAAATGTGTCTTTTTTTATCATAACCACACAGTTTAATTGAGGACTGAGCTCCCCCAAGAGCAGGTGTCCACAAATCGTCATGTTTGTCTCGGCGCTGTAACACTTTGATTCTACTGGGCAGAGCTCTATGACGATGCATCTTGTTATGTCCTCGATCGAGCTTCATAACCTACAGGGAGCATTTCAAAAGTGGAGCAGTTTGCCTGCGCAACTTTGTCAACTCAGACGTCATCATTTTTCCTTGATTTTTGTTCTTCTAACATGGATGAGTAAGATATGTAGGTTGTTTCGTTTTAGGGTTAAAGCCCCAAATGGACAGGACCAGTTTACCTGTGAGCTGAAATGAACCAGAAACCTGAAAGTCAGCCCAATAACTGGAAATGATGTGCAAGTTCTTCCAGTGAAGTATGAGCACAATCAGCCTCACGGTGGTGCTGGCCAAAAAATCCATTCTTGAAAGGCCAAACCCCTCACACCGTAGGTCCGACTGACCTGAAAGTGGACACACAAGCCCAGCTCAATGTGCCCTACAATAAAGCCTCATGAACCATAATAGTCTGCCATGATGGATTGTCAGTTTGATTTTTTTTTTTTTTTTTGCAATGACAGTAACATGAATAGAACATGGTGGATGTGGTGGTCGTGTCAACACACCAAAATGGGGATACAGCAATCACAGGACTGAGATACCAGAGCTGAAGTGGCTTTGCTCACCTGTGAAGCCTGAAACTGGCTCATTGCTGCTCATGGCTTTAATTTTGGCCCACTGAGTCACTTCCTTCTGTTGTATGAAACAGGGCTATACGTTTGTCTGTTTTTATGATCCAGAGTCAGCCAGGGCGTTTTATTTTGAAAATTACACAGGTGCTCAATGCTATTCCTGTGTCTGACTCTGCTCTGTGCAGCTTGACACGGCTTCCATCAAAATAGACCAGGCGCACATTTCAAGCTGGGTAAATGGAGAGCCACTGCTGAGACTCTTCTGAAGTATGCTGCAGCGTGTCTGGTGGAATCTCTAGCATTGTCTAAATTGGCCACGATCAGCTTCAGCAACCAAACGCAACACAACTGTGGTCATTGGAATGAAGCAGTATAGCAGAGTTTTTTGGCCAAATCTGTTCTTCTACAGTAAAAGTTCTCCCTGGCTACCCTTGCATGAATGCCATTTCTATTCAGTGTTCTGTTTATTATGGATGTACAATGACATCAGATGGAGCAGTGTGGGCTGAACGGTCTCTCAATAGTATTCTTTTTTATTCTTTTGCTACTTTTAATGTTTTGCTTTTGGCTCTTTGTAATAGTCTAGTTCCATTTATATAATATTTGTGTGAGTGGACTGTTAGAGCCCTGAACTTTTGAATATGACTTTATAACCTTTTGGGAAAATATGTATTCTAACCTACGGTCATATTAAGACATATTGATCAGGTTTTTCTTTGAACTGCATAAGAAACACCAAACTCGACAGGTTTTTCATCTGTATTCATAGGACTGTCACACAAACTGCTCCCCGAAAAAACATCATAACACGACGTGAGAACCTCTCAGCCATTTTAGCTTTCCTGATTACACTTTGTCTTTCTTTTTGGATTCTACGTTCTCTACATTCATCAGCTGATGAGAAGTCACAAATGTTGCCCCTTCATGTATTGCAATTATCATTCACCCATTATTGGCAAAGCTGACACGGTGAACAACGCATAAAATGTTGGTACCATCTCGTCTCTATATTTAGTTGAATGAATTCATGAGTGAGAATAAATGATTTGCAAGCCATTTCAGTTACATATAAAATAATATAGATTAGAATAATTAATTCAAATTAGAATATAGACTCTGCGCTAAAACTACTAAAGATGATGACTTTAAAAGTGAAATGATGATGATGACTTTTTAAAAGAAACATCAGATTTTATGATGCACTATTGCTACAATTGTATTATCTGCAATCTTGAAATTGCTTGTTTCAAATGTCAGAAGTTCTGTAAGTATATCATCAGTCACACAAATCCACCAAGCACAGAGAGGAAAAAATGCCATTCAAAACAGCTATGACATTTTGATTCCTGTCAGGCTTGATTTGCTGATGTCTCGGACCAGTGTGGTGTGTCCTCCTCCCCCTCCTCCTAGTTGTCCGCAGACATCAGCATGACAGCCACTTAAACTGTAACCTATTCTGCCTCTGCCAGGGAGGCTACAGGCAGGTCACAGCCAGGTGATAGGTCTTAGTTGTCCATCTGATTCTCTTTTCATTTTTCTGCCTGTGTACACTTCACATTTACTGACCTTCCCAGTCCATCCCTTTCGGCCTCACAGTCTGCTTTACAAATGCATTGAGGGGGAACCACTATGTCCGAATAAGGTCAGCAAATGCCGCAACACAAAACCTCCCACTAAAGCCGGAGATATACTTGTTTGCCTGTGCATAATGGCTGCATCGCGTATCCTGCATTCATTTTAGTCCAGCCTGAAAGAGGTCAAAAACTACTGGATGGTCTGCCATCAAATTTGGTACAGACATTAATGGTCCCAAAAGAATAAACCCCCCAAATTTTCATCTAGTGACACCAGCAGGTCAAATTTTTTCCTATTCTACCAACATATCAACTCGATAGGTTGGCACAATATGTTGTACAAACATCCTCCAGCACCACCATGTGGGTCATATCTTTTTAGTGAAATGTCATTTAGCATTGCCATCAGTTCAAATTTTCAAATATCCGTAAAAGGAATGACATTCCCATCAGCCTCAGCTGTGGTTTTTTTTTTTTTTTTTTTGGCGCTAATTAGTAAATGTAAGTATGCTAGCAAACAAAACAAACCTGCTAATCATCAGCACATTAGCACCATAAGGATGTCAGTATGTTGATGTTAACCTTTAGCTCAAAGCATCTCTGTTACTAAGAACAACCTCAAAGAGCCACAAGCATAGCTATTGACTCTTTATCTTGTTTTGGCATACACTTAAGAATCAGTATTCTCGTACCTCCTAATTTTTAAAGAAGCTATTAAAGGTACTAGGACGATTTCTTATGAAAAGTTGGTGGCCTCTTAAACTTCTATCCAACCACAAGAGTAGAAATGATCTCTCATACAACTGGTCTGAGGGGAACATTTGACCATTAATGACAGGACGAGACAAGACAAGACAAGACAAGACAAATAAATAAATGGCTGAGTGTAGATGGAGGGAATGGAGCAAAGCAGGAAGTAGGCACAATCAGGTGAACTGAGGGAGAAACAACCAGGTCAGATGTGTGAGTACTAGTCCGCTTCTCAGCAGCCAGCCAGCCAACGGCAGGCTAACGTGATCTGCATCTCAATCGGGTGCAACACAGCACTTGTCCTCTGGCACATTGGCAGCTCACAACCTCCTTCAGACCAAGCTGCCAGGAGGAAGAATGAGCCTCTAAAGCTTCAAGGTCAGATATAAGATCTAAATGGGGAATAATAAACATGTTTAAATTGACAGCCTTGTGCCTGGCCTAGACAGACATTCAATTACAGACTGACAATGTGCTGATTCAATGCTAGATCTGAGTGGCTGATTGAGTTTGAATTGTTGCTGCTTGTGGGATTATGAAACATGACAGGCTTTTTATAAGGTGTAATTAACGCTCTGATTTTAATGGGGACATGACAGATATTAAATTGGTTTCAGATCTCAGTGTCGGAACTGACGGTTAGGGATGCTGTTTGGTGTGTGTGTGTGTGTGTGTGTGTGTGTGTGTGTGTGTGTGTGTGTGTGTGTGTGTGTGTTTGTTCGTACACCATAAATGTTAGGCTGCATTTTGTTATGACACATAGCATTTAGAAATGCATCAAATATCATAATATTCAAGTTATTTACAAAAGAGCTGAAATGTTTATCAAAGGCCTTTTGATTTTATTTTATATTTCTCCAGTTTTACATAATAGAAATAAAGGAAACTTTAAAGAATCGTTCATGTTCAGTAAATCACTCAGGGGATTTCTCATGATTAAAGCATCAGTGCAGGACTGCACATAAGAACATAAGATAAGACTTTACAGGATACAGAATAAAAAAGTCAACTACGTATATGTACACTATGTACAGATTATAAAAATACTAACTGCCATAAAAATACTACTGCCCATAAAAATACTTTTGCCAGTTTTCTGGACTGAAAACTACCAATGCCATAGGTTGAAATTGCACTTGAGAAATGCTGTTGCATACTGGCGGTTGATTTGTGATATGACCACTTCTGAAAGCAATCAACAAGTGTGTTCCATGCAAAGCTGTTCACTTCAAAACGTCCCTCCACAGCCTTCATGATGTCTCTGGGTACTTAATGTTTGTATTCGTGTTCATCTGAACAGCTTGCAACAGGTCCCAAACCTATGGCTCAAATGCAAAAGCAAGCAAACCACTGGAGTCAGTAAAACCCATTCCAGTGAGTAAAGCATGCACAATATAATACTGTACACAACAATATTAAACACAAATGGTACTCCATATGACCACATGTTTTGGACCCATAATCCAGAGCACTGAACGTGACTATGGCAGTGAGTGGAAATGCCATATCGCATCATCCGATCTGTCTATCATTTCTCCCCTTCTCACTTCCAACATGAACCCCTGCTGTTCCTCTCCACTGTAATTCCATGGCAACACCTGAAACAGCACTTATGTGCAATCTTCTGAGACACATACCCTTCTTGTCCCATCTCTGTGAGCACCAGCTGTAGCTATCTCTCTGTCTTTCTGGGCCATAAATACTGGCAAATGGAGTGTACAAAAGCCAGTAAAAACCAGCAATTAGTAAACCCATCTCCCTGAGGGACTGGCTGTCAGAGGTACTCATGCCCATCAACCACATCTTTCTTAGCACGTTGATTTTGCACATAGAAGAGAGTGGGAATACTGATGTATAATATGTGTGACTGTGCCTGCGGCTGTCCTATGTATCTCATAAGGATGGGCATAAGAAGACCCTGTCAAGCTGTTGGAAGCAGTGCAGTTTGGGACCATGGCAAGAATTTCTCTGCTCGCATTTTTCTCGCCTTTTTCTGCTGTCCGTCTTCTAACATGACATGAGGTGACATTATTTCTTGGCAATTTGACAGATGGCATTGTCTCAGCTCATTTTGGGTTAAACTGGACTTGAGACTCTTCTGGGACCGAATAACTCTCGCAGACACATACTGTAGCAGATGGACAGATAGTAACTTGGTAAACTAGCACCTCTAAGGCTAAAAACCTCCCAGAATACAGAACTCTTTTAAAATAACATGCTTTATTTATTTATTATTCATTATCTATCTAATAGAGTGTAAGTGCAGCAAAAATGTTTGAAAAATGTCTAAACCCTCAAAGATGAATAGAAATGGTTATTCATAAGGGTCACCTGTTAAACAGATACTGTTTTACATGGTTACCCTCTCAGTGTGGTGTGATAGTTAGCAAACAGAAGCCTTTAAACCCTCTCCCTTGGATGGAGATGTATTCACAAGAATGGACAATTTATTTGCTCCACTGCATCTGTGTATTACATAAACATGTCAGGGAAATTATAGGTAATTTTCCATTTTGTTCCTCATGAATTGCTAAGTCAGACATCTCCACATTGCAAAAATATAGCTTTGAATTTAAAGTCACTTCAGTCAAGAAGCATGCAGAGCAAACGACATAATCAAGTTGATAACTGGCTGAATCTGTCTGTTGACTCAGGAGGGGAATCGCATTCAAAGGGCCGTGATATCTGTCTTTTTTTATATGATTCTTCTCACAAGCCAACTGTCTAACAAAGGTGAACAACTACACAGACTTTCCGAAATCTAAAATGTCAGCTATTTCCCTTCCATGTCATGACAACGTCACTGATCTGATGCCATATTAGATCACACAGTGAGGAAAAGAGGCACATCTGCATCCTCATGATGGACTCTCAGACAAAAGAGCTCAACCTTAAAACCAACCCGCTGAAATGTGAGGAGGAGGAGGTCTCACTGGCCCCTAGCCCTCTGCTCGACCACTGTGAAGAGTTGCATCCATTTTCTCTCTGGAGAGTTCATGGCTGCGGGGCTGTGGCTTGTCAAAAACAATTACATCCCTTGGTCTCTGGGAGGGCCTCCTCTTAATTTGAACTGATAAGCATCTACTTGCATATTAGCAGTGAGGCCCAGCGGTCATCCTGCTCCCCACAGATAATGGACTGGGCTGGCAAACAGCATTTGTCAGGGACAGCCACTTACCTGGGTCGTGCACGACATGCTGAGCAATGCTAATAATAGCCACTCAGCCAGACTAGCAGTTAGCAGGCCACGAACCCCAACCCTGCGGCTGGCCAATCAATAGTCATTTACTCTCACTCTCCTTTCAAGTCAACAGAGAAAAAGATGTATTACTGAACCCCTTTTCTGTTGCTTTAAGGCTGGATGGTGAAGAAATACTTTTTGGTCCCCTCAGCTTCATCAAGTTGCACAACTGTTGCACCCCAGCAGCTTCTCTCAAGCGTGAACGTTGATCTGAAACCTGCATGTCTGCTAATCATTCCATGGCATGCAGTGGAAATCCAATATACGTTTACAGGAGCATTATGAGAGAAAAATTGCATTCAAGAGCTTGAGGGAAATGAGATAAAAAGAACCTTGCGTTTCTCTTCATCTGGCAGTGGTTTATTTATACGCCATGGGCGGCCAAAGACTTGCAATATCCTGGCAAAGTAACAAACGTCCATCTCTAACACAGGGCGCAGGCTCCCCGCCCTGTGCCAGACTATGAGGCACTGCATTATTACATGGAAAAAGTGGGTAATTTTGATGGACAGACAAATAGACAGATTTGCAATGATAGGGAGAAGCTGCGAACAAGAACAGAAGAAATTATGCAGGAAGGCATACTGGCTAACTAATGGTGGGAGGGAGATCCGGCCGAGGGACGATTATGAGCCAAGTTCACGTCAAGGCAAGAAGGGCGTGTGAGACAGGCAGAGATCGAGGGAGAAACTGGAGAAACAAACACAGAAGTCTGTAGGAAAAGACAGTGTGATTAACTCCTGTTCATCATCTCCATTCATGCAGCAAACGAGCAATAATGGCATTCATTTGGCTGGCAAGTTCGCCTGAGTGGGACGTTGTTTCCTTATGGCCGCAGGTTGGCATTAGCCCAGCACACTTATATCATTAAGTCACTCATTAGTGGCGGAATAAACGACATAATTCGATTTACAAAGCCAGTATCACGCCCCCAGCGAACAGGTGAGTTGCACAAATACAATTACATGGCAACAACGACTTCAGGGTAGCGGAAATTATCAAGGGAACCCACCAGCTCCCTTTGTGCATAAATGCACATTGACATTAAATGTCAACAGGAAGATCCAGAGCAGTACGACTCAATACATGTCTGCATTGAATTTCTCTCTTTCTTAGTGGTATGATTTAGGACAAGAATAAAGCTACTGACACTGATACATATTATTCTCTGCAGGCCAAGGACTCTTACATTCATATCTACTGTTGGGCTAAATTGCCAGAATATGTATAATGTAAATGACAAGTCAAAGCATCAGCAAAAGTGACAATAGCCAATTGGTTGTTGTGTTGACAGAATAAAAAAGCTGAGAGCAGCAGAAGCTGGCCGAATATGTGCATCTGTGTGGTTCCATGACCGTCCTGTTTTCATACTAAATATGTTAAATTTCACTGCTGGGGCTCAGAAAAAGCCATTTGCCAGAGACTGTTAGATCAAAGCAAACAGTGTTGATGTCATACGCAGTTAGAGCCATGAAACAGCACACAGGCCATGAGCCATCACCTCCTTTAAAGACAGACAGACAACAAAAACTCAAAACAGAGAGACAAAGAAGTGAGGGAGAGGACACTGAGGCTGGATTTTGTGTTTGCATGCTGCTTAAATGGAATCTGTTTTGTCATTCTGTTTGTCTTCAAATAAATGCATGCGTATCTAAATATGTCATGAGAATGAATAATGTGCGCACACTGCTGCCTTTGTGCAAAAGGATATTTCTCCAGCAAAGTATAATACTTGGGTTCGAATACATATTCAAGCTAAGTGATTCAGGAATCCAGTGTAATGCGAGGGGGGATTTGGATACATTCCAAACAGCCTTTACCATTTGCATTTCAATGGTCACCTCCATTAGTATGGTAAATATGCTGTAACACATGATAAGCACATTTAAAAGGGAACATGGACCAAATTAGGATTGAGAATAGTTCTGCAAAGACTAACACAAGGAAAGTTGCTCTCTCCCGCACAAGCAAGCAGTTACACAAACCAAGTAAAGCTTGCAGAAGCCTTTTGTACCTGTATTTCATCCTGGTCCTGAGGGGCATTCGCCTCCCCTCTGTGTAAGCAAAACTGACATCCTTTATAAAAGATTTATGAGCCAAAGATGCAAACGATAGAGCGTGAACTCCCTTGGGTGCAGCCTCTTCCATCTGTGAAGGATCACCTGTTCTTAGGTGGGCTAAAGCGCTTGTTCCCTGCCAGTGTACTAACAGGCGTCCAGGCCGTAGGGAGCAGACAGGGGGCTGCAATAGGACACTGTGCAAGAGTACAGCCTCCTGGCAGTGGCTGCAGCCTGGCTGACTGATGCAGCTACAGCAGCAGATGTTATGGAGTTCTCAAGTAGTTGACAGAACTTTGTACTGACTGTGGCGTTGCTTAAACACATGGACAGAGGCAACTGGAAAAGAACTGATACATGCTTTTGATGTGAGTGAACTAGAAGAGAGTCATTCTGCTGTTTTTACCTGGATTTTTAACTACACACTGACCTGAGTATCAGCCCTGCTTTAAGGGTTCTCTGTGAGAAATATCAGCAGAAATGGCATCCTCCGCTAAAAGCAAGGCCACAAGGGAACACAGCACATGTTATGTGAATGCAGCGCGCCTTTAATTCTCTAATATTAGCAAAGCAGGAGCATGTTAAAAAGTCAAAACACAGCCGCACCGCAGCAAAACACAGTGTAAAGGAGCACAGACGGCTGGAAGAAGAACAGCCCCTCCTGTGCTGCTGCCAGCTTAATGTAAGAAGTGAGAAGGCCAGGGAGATGCTAGCCAAACCAAGAGGCTGAAGCAATTTGCAACTTCAACACGATCTACAGTGGTGCTTGAGGGCTGAGGAAAGCTCTTATATCAAATCCCAGGGATCCCCAACAGGATTACAGCTCTACATTGTTTTATAACTCCACAACTGGCCTGGGTAAGATCAACACTACTGGTCGGACTGATGGCCCGGCAGCGGCACATGTTCCATATTCACCGTCATCTGTTACATTTTGCCTGTCAGCGTATTAATCTGAGTCTGTGTACTGACTCTGTTTCCCCACCTGCACTGATTCTGCTTCGTTCTCTGCCTCATTCCACTTGTTATTCAGATAAATGAATAGCTAAGCACTGTTGCCTTGACTGAGTTGTGCTCCTGGAGAGGCGCATTCAGCCAAGTCTCCCACAGGAGAGGGGGGCCACTAAAATAATGCCAGGCTTTGTGTGGGGGATCCTGCTTCATCCCCCTCCCTGCCTATTGGCCATGTCTCTCTCGTGGCCTCCCGGGGGACCTCTCCTCACCTTCCATCAGTCTGAAAGATAAACGTGCCCTGGTATAAAGTGGGGTCACACTTGTTGCTTTTATCAAATTTTCTATTCATCCTCTGTATAAACTTGATAGTCCTCACCCTGACCAACCCCCCGAGGTCTGTTGCAAGCTTAAACAATGAGAGCGGCTGTCTCCCAGAGCAACTCGCTAATATGGAGGACATGTATTTAGTCTCTTCAGACACATTTAATTGCCGACCTCGTTTGCACACCACGCCCCCGGTGCTGTTTTGGCCCTGGCTTATCTTGTCTGCTCTCAGCGAGGCAAACAAGAAATACTAAAAGCACAAAACACTGATCTGAAATACAAGATGCCTCATCAGGGTTAGGGTTAGCATTTAAGGCCATGTCCACAGTATTACAGGCGCACTGGAAAACACGGAATACATGTGAACTCTCTCACCGTGAGTCTCAGCAGGTTACACCTCCTGTCACCTCCTGCTCTCCATGGTCTTGCATTGTGTTTCAGTGTGTGTTGTGTGATTCCGGCATTTAAAACAAGTAGTGGGGCTGCTACACAGCCTCCGACCGCAGCTGTGAAGGCATATGTCATCATGTTGGAAAAGCCTTATTTTCTCCATCCACGCTACAATGGGACATTTTCAAAACCATCCACTCCGTAAAGTGTTAAGATGGTGTTCTGGGGTGTGAAAAGCACCATCTTTATGTGGATGACAGAGGAAAAGATGTGTTTTAAAAAGCGGCCACCTTACTGTGACCCTGGCCTTCAATCACACCCCATAAGGAGACATTTTTACCTTGAGGAGACATTTTGAGTCTCAGACAAAAAGGCAGCTTAGGCCTGATAAAAGAGAGAAAATTGGCCAAATGGTCATTATCATGCTAGACAGCTGAAAG
Source organism: Chaetodon trifascialis (assembly GCF_039877785.1). Taxonomy (NCBI): domain Eukaryota; kingdom Metazoa; phylum Chordata; class Actinopteri; order Chaetodontiformes; family Chaetodontidae; genus Chaetodon; species Chaetodon trifascialis. The sequence continues at coordinate 24,668,774 of NC_092058.1, read as the reverse complement.
AAATTCCCACTGTGGCCTGAATGAAACTAGTGTCATTACCAGGCTTTGCTTTGCAAAGCCATCAGATCAGGAGGAAGGTGGGAGGCAGGAGCCGTTATCCATTTGTTAATTGTCCTGGCCAGTCATTACCCATCCACCTTTGACCTCACAGGTTTCTAGAAGAATTTACTGTCAGTCAGTGACAGAGCAAAATTGGTTTGAACTGAAAAGTAATGGAGTCTATACACCTATTCAAATCATTTATTTCGCCATGTTCCTCCCATCCACCCTTATTCCCACCCTTCCCTCCTCTGTCGTGCCCTCTTTTTGCTGCTGACCCTCATTTCCACCAGTTTTACACATGAAGTAAATTTTTCTCACCACACAGAGTGCTACTCTCACCCTGACAAAGCTCCTGTCTAATGTCTTCTGTGGATCAGGAGGGAGCGCTCCAAAGTGAACATATAACCCTAACGATGTCGTCAGAGACTGCAAACCTTTAACAGAAAGTGTTACAAACTGGAGGTGTGGGTTTTGAAAGACGGGGGTGAATGCCAGGCAGAGAGGGGCTAATACAAGATGCTATCAAGCTGTATTCTGGGAAATGTAGGATCAGTCGACTGAGCATCAGGATATCTCTGAATCTGAATCTGAATAGATTTTCACCTTTCTTTTTCACACTTCATTCTTTTTAGTCTAATTTTATAAAAGTGTAACACAAACGTGTACTGCTTTAAAGACCATGCCGCTTCACTGGCCTCACCTTCATCTGTTCATAGTGCCTTGAAAGCTCCCTTTTCTCTCTTACCCTAACCTTCCTCTGCCTCAGATTATACAGCAGCTGGCAGCATCTGACTAGAGCAGAAAGACACAAGGCTCACAGCTGAGAGAAATAACAACCCTGGTGAGTAATGCATAAGCTAATGAAACATCATCTTGCAGCTCATCCTCATTCCCTCAACTCCACTAGTCTCACTCTCTCTTCTCTCTTTCCTTTCCCTGGGGGGCGCCTGACTCAACAAACCAGTCCACCCAAGTCCCAGGCTGAATCTTTGGGGCTGTCCCTTCCCATTGGTGCTGCACTTCTTCAAAAAAATACCAAATGAAGATGTCACTACGCATCACAGGGGCCCTTGAGTGAAAAGCTTTCTCACGCCCTCACACACATTTGTATAAATGTCACACACACATACACACACTGCTGCACACCTCATCAGAGATGCAGAGCCCTTTAAAGGGCAGCTGACAGTGCCGTTATATCTTTTGCTCAAGACTGAATCTTGCATGTGTGTGTGCAGGTATAAGAACACATTTATGTATGTGACATGCTTTATCACACTGCTGGTTAAGCTGTGTCTCCATTAAGCTTCATGCTACCGTGCAACAACGGGATAAATATTACATTAGCCACATTTAAATATTTGTGTCCTTTGCTATTTCCATTTCCATTGCTTTTGGGTTGCCCCAACATTCCCATTTATTCTTCTTCTGATCCCATTTAATGACTCTTCTGATTTAATGAGTCAAATCTCAACTTTATGAATCTCATCTAACTTTAAAGAATAAATTGTGCCCCTGAGCCTTCACATCACCTATGAGAGAATGTGATAGTGAGTGTTACATCGTGGGCAGAGGAGGCATGTAGTGGGGGAACAGGTGCTACAGGGTAATTACAAACACAGCAAGCTTTTAATTATGCTCTCTAGTACTGTTAATGAATGTGAACCTCATGCAAATAGGAATGTGTTCCCACTGTGTCATCACACATGTGCAATCACCCACGCTCGAACAGAGACGCATGCACACCCGCGCACACACACACACGCACACACACATTAAGTGTTAAGAAGGGGGATTGGCAACAAATGCTGTCGCTCCAGTGCAGTGCCTCCTCATGACTTGGACTAAAGGTGGTTCTCCACTCAATTCCCACTCTTGTTGCTCCATGAGCTCCACTCAAAACACAAATAGTGACAGCTGGAAACTTGCTGGGCTCAGCCTGAGCTCTTTCACCTGGTGTTATCAAAGGAGGCACTGTGGTGCAACATAACAGGACGTAAACAGGTTTCAAGGTGTTGCAGTTTGTTGGAACAGTTTCTACAAAATAAGCCAGCATGTAGTTTACAGTCACCAGCTTTGTCTCCTCAAAGCCTGACCTGTCTAAAAACTCTTCCTTTGAGGGTTTGGTCATCCTCCTTCTTTTGTGGCCTTCGTGTTCTTTCTGCTCCTCGCCATGGGCTCTAATCCGTAACCTCCCATCCTTTCAGCTCACCTCGAAGCATGATCCTGCCTGACACGGATGAGGCTCTGATAATTGATTCAGAGTGAGAAATCAAATCCCCTCATATGATTTGTGTGTAGTCTTTCCCATCTCTGTTCTTCTGTGCATGTGTACGCTTGTTTACCATGTGTGCTACTGTCTTCTGGCATATGCTCCATTTTTCATTTGAATGGTAGATAAATTATTGCTTAAGCTTAAGCTCCTCAGTCTGGGAGAAAAGCGGCAGTGGAGAGACTGTGTAGACTTTGCGGTGGCTGTGCGTCCTCCTGTCTGCATGCTGGTTTGTCTCTCTCGCTCGGCGAAGCTGCCTCGCTGCGTTACATTCTGTCCCTCCATATCTTCATCCCTGTTCTTCTATCTCTCTGCTCCAGTTTCTCTCCCTGTCCTCATGTCATCTCTGTCGCCCAGATCTGTGATGTTAAAAAAAAGACTAGCCAAGCCAAGCGGCAGACTTTAAAGCTTTTATAAGGCATACAAATAGGCTGCAAATCGGATTAGGGCGGAGGGGAGGGAGTTTTTTTCTATTGAAAATCCATTTTGTGATAGGGTGGACATTGTATGGACAATAACAGGCAGGACATACACTTGTCTCAAACAGTGTGAGGGTGATGGGCAAAAAGAATGCCACCAATATGCAGAAAAGAGAAAGCTTTCATATTGAATGCCACAGTGGATGATGCTGCATTTGATGTTTGCACAGAGGACTCTCCCAGATTCTTTGTGGTCTGCTGTTATTATCTAAAAGAAAGAGCCAGAGAGACAGAGAGTCTATGAATGTGCTGCAGACAATGAAATCATTAATGCCCCACAATACACCCCAATATTTATTGAATTATTTAAGGTCTATACAATTTTGGAGCGCTTCCATTTTTGCTTCTTTCGACCCTAACTCAGCTACATCTCAGAGGGAATTAATGTACGTTTTACTTTTGATGTGTCCCTGATGTATTGACTCAGCGATGAAGTTGTACCATTGGTCGGTCGAGTGTTTCCGGTTTCCCCATTGGTCACTGCTCTTTTTGAAACGAAGAGGCACAAAAAGCCCTGAATTCCGTCCTCAGGAGCACATCACCAGTACACAGGCCAGCCACGAACAAGGCTTCGACTTAGTCTTTTTACATCGCAGGTGCAGATTTTAGACACAAATATATGATCAACAAACAAAATATAATGAACTTTTACAGATTAAACTACTGGAAAGCATTACAGTAGTTAAAATTAACTCCACCTTGAACAAGTTAATGCCACTTACATGTTAATGCATCAATAATAACATCCCAATAATATAAGATAATCATAAAACACTTGTTGCTGATGTAACTTTTACTTTCACTTGAGTAAAATTTGGAATACAATGCGTTTATTTCTGCTGTAAAAATGGGCATTTTAATATGGGGGTATACAGGGATTGACTCAGTTTTTGTCATCAGAGGTTGCGATTATTTGCACAGCGAGTGTGGTGTTAGTGTGTACATCTTTTGGTTGTACGCTGCATGTGACACAGTGGCCTGCTGAGACACGCACTGTCCATAAAGACAGACACCGAAGGATATGAACAGACCCCTGTGGTACATTTTTCTAGCGTCCCCTATTGTTTCTGGCTATCCTTTGGCCATGAATGTCTGTCTGTGTTAACGGAGCAAGGAAAAGGCAAAAAGTCTGTATGCAGACGCAATGCAGCAATTATCACTGTGGTATTTCTGCTAACACAGAAGCCTGCATTCAGAGCGTTACATGCAATGTAATTATTCATGGTATTTCAGAATGTTTTGCGCAGCATAAAATGTCAATGGATCATGTGTACAGAGAACAAGCACATTACAGAGAAAAGTGCAAAACAGGAAGCCTGTGACTTGTCAAAAGTTTCCAAATTCAGACAGTTGATATTTTGCTGGCTGAGATGCTCCAGTGCTCCACTGAAGCTGAGCAGGCTCTGGTTGATAATCATCTGCTTTGTGGCGGGAAGCAAGGGGAGATGGAGCAGATGGCACTAGTTTTATTTTGCCGCGGATGCTTTCTCTGAATAAGGAACGCTCTACTGAATGCCAAGCTCTGTGGGAGAGGAGAAGCAAATTGAAGCCCTCCTGCACCGCGCTCCTCATAAGGGGAAGGTCTATTGTTGTGTGTGCTCCAATTCCAGAGTGATGGGCAAGTCCTGCTCATTCATTAATGCGCTTGGGGATGGACAAGCCACGCAGGAATTTCATGACCTCACTCACTCACCCTTTCTCCCCCCTCCCCGTTACCTCCCTAACTCGCTCTGTCACTGACATGCCCGTGTTGATGAGAAGTGATTCTGCTGTTCGAGCGAATAACCAGGAAAAACAGTACAACTCCGATTCAATTAAAGAGTAATGATTAGTGTTTCAATTACTGATGGCTCTCACTCTGAACGGGATTGGTAGTCCACTCCCAGTGTAGCCATGAGTGGGTGCTTCCTGAAGAGCTAGTGGATGTTAACAGACAATGACTACTACAGTTTAATCAAAACCCTTTTTCTCAGAAATGAAACTGTTACGGACAGTCTAAATGTCACATTTGGTGGCATTTCAGTGAGCAACAATAATGAGAAACCAGAGGGAATTCATATCATATAGCAATGAGAGCAACAACAGCCTATTTGAATGTAATTATGAAATATTTAGGCAGAAGTATAATTCAAGTTCGATCGTCGAACTTCACAGGCTGCCTGTGAGTTATCTGAATGAAGCAACTTACTGTTAATGGGATGAGTTTACACAGGAAGCAGCCAGAGGGGTGAAAAGGTCAAAGTGCGTGAGTGAACAATAGAAAATGGAGCGAGGCAAGTATAAGGAGGAAAGAACGAGAGATGAAGAGAGAGAGAATAAACCCGGAGAGGGGAGAGAACACTCAGGAGCCTCTGATCATCCACACTGTTTGTGAACACTAATGATGCTCTCTCTCACAGTTCCTTCTCGTCGCTCTCTGTGGTCTCACATGCACAAGACACAGACCTTCTGTACGCAGTGTTGTGCAAGAAAGCACAAGAAGAGCACGTTCACTGAACACGCTCATGTTTTTAGTTAGCGGTGAACTGAAGATATGAGTTTGCAACTAATGGACACAATGGCAGCAGATTCTAACAGAAAAAAAAAAATTGCACATTTTCATGTAAATTGAGTCTGAAAAAACAAGCCCTAATGTCAGCAAACAGCCCCAAAGTTCCTCCACCCAAGTCAAATTCAGTATTCTGTAGAGGAAGAGTTACCTTTGTGTCCTAAGAAAAAATAGAAGTAAAAGTCCTGCATTCAAAGCATTTAAGTAAAAGCATACAAGTATTATCAGCCAAATGCACTCGAGGCATGAAAAATAAAAGTACTCATTATGCAATGAAATGTTTCCTGTCAGTGTATCACAAATACATCAGATGTTTCTGGATTAATATTACTGCTGCATTAATGTGTGTGTTGCATCTTACTGTTGCAAATATTGAGGTAAAGTTGAGTTAATTTCAAGTATTTATATACTGTTGGCTAGTTTAATCTCCAGCAAAGCATCATATCCTATAAGATCATCATATGTTTGCATTGTCACTGAGAGAACAACGCATCTCTTAACTTTTCAGCCCTGTTTTCAGCTTTATGATGATGTATTTTTCATCTAATCCAGGAGAGTTTTTAAATTGTTTAGTTTAAGAAACACAAAGGCATCACATGAAGGAACACATCATCCTTCATGGATTTCACTGGACAGGGAGGGAATGAAAACTTAGAATCTGAAAAGTAACTGAGGTGGTCAGATAAATGTGCTGGAGTGAAAAGTACAATATGTGTCTGGAGTAGAAGTCTAAAGCTGCATAAAATGGAAATACTTAGGTGATGTACAAGTACCTCAAATTTGTACTGAACCATGTTTGAGAAAAGTTACACTGCACCGCCAACAAGAAGACAGACTTCTTTGAGACTACACTGTAGACCTGCAGTCTTTGCAGCTCATTAAAAAAAAGAAAAAAAAAGGAAGAAATGAACGTGAACAGTTTTGAGGACTGTGAACTTGGCTCAAAATTGAATGTGAGCTAGTTCATCTTAATCTGACTGAACTTTGAGCTAGCTCTTGTGAACTGGAACAACACTGTCTGTGTGTACCCACCCCGACACGTCACAGTAATCTGCTGAATGAGCCAACCATTTTACTCAGACATCCTTCTGAGATCTCACTGTTATCATTTGTTATCAGCAGAGCCCGCTGTGTAAATGGAAGCAGACCGTGGTGCAGTTTGGATCCCATTTCACACATGTAGCAATCAAACAGAGGTAGCTGGGCAGTTCCATCTTTTCATTGCACTGGAAGAGCATTATGAATCAATATCATCTGATTTGGGAGGTTACAACAACTGTACAGACAATGTTATAAGGATAATGCTGCTACATCACACAATATGTCATTTATACAGAAATGAGCTGATTTACACAAATCTAGTGAGGCCATCTGAGGAGCAGGCTGCCGCTTCCTGCCCATGTGCCATCGTTCTGTGCTGGACATGGACACTGGCACCAGCCGGCATAAATGATTGAGTTGGATGTCAGAAGTAGAGCTCTTGCCAAGGGGCCACAGCATCCATGCTAATGGGCTGATGGAGCCTAATCTAAATAAGTGTGAATAAAAGGGCTTTTACTGTGAGTGCTCACATCTAAAGCAGAGAAACGTGCTGGAAATTGCTTCATCTTAATCAAACAGTAGGCGAGACGGAAATTCAATTCATTTAACTTTCACCATTTAGCTTTTACCTTATGTCAACTATCGCTGGCAAAAGTGTGCTGGAGTGTGTGAGATGTTTCATGTGCATCTTGTGTGCACACTGTTTGTTTGCTTTGCAAGTCCTTAGTCTTCCGAAGCCCATCTGAGATCAATCACTAGGCCAAGCATGATGGAGAGGCCTGTCAGAGCTTACTGTTGTGGCCTTGATTCAGTAAAACAAATAAAACAGGCAGAGGCATTACAGAAAGGTTCAACACAAGCCAGACAAGAGACCACACCAATGAGCATTCAGAGAGAGGGGTGAATAATGAGGGGGGGGACAAATGTCAAACAGCAAAGGCAGGAAGAATAATGATGACGCAGAAGAGATAGAGCAAGGCAAATGTATACAGAAAAAAGACGAGAACAGAAGCGGACATACAGAAAGCAGCCGGACACAGCGCTATTGTCTGGCTCCGTTAGCTCCGCTCAGCTCTTCACCCTGTTCCTACTCGACAGCATGTCATCAGTGCAGAGCTCCTCTGTTTAGACCCTGATGTGGATGGTGCAGTGCGTGGTCATGTGATGAAAGGGAGGGGACGTATTTAATGCAACTTCCCTGACACATCCTTTACATTATGTCAGAGCATATCAGCATAGCTCTGGTCTGAGTAATACTTTTTCTCTGATGATTATGTTGGCCATGTAACCCGAGCACTGCAGCACTCAGCTCGGCTCAGTCGGACCTGATTCTGCAGCATTTACTGTACAAGACTACATATGACAATGCAGCACAGCCCCCCCCCCCCCCCCCCCCCCCCAAACATAACATAACCTGAGGAAGCCATTACACAACTGACAGTACTTAACTTTCGCTCAGTACATCAAAGAGACATTCAGGAGGAGACAGCTCGGAGGTGAGACCCCTGCCAGACCCACGCTCAGCACCGTCAGATATTGCACCAAGCTCATGCATCAAACTACTTCCCGCGGTTCCACTCTACTTCATACTGTACATGTGGAGGAGATGATGGCGTGCACCCTGTTGGCCTGACTGGTCAGAGAGAGGTAGAGGTCAGAGGTCTGCTTTTGCACCAGCAGAGTGGAACTCAGCAATCAGAGGAAACTTGCTCCTTTTCTTCAACACAGTGCACAGCCAGAGGGAAGTTCAAGAAGCTTTGGTCAAACTGCCTCAGCAGTGAAAAAAAAAAATAAATCTGCTCGTTTTCTCATAATGATGACATGAGGTTCTGGTTGTTACAGCACTTATTTCATTATAACAAGAAACTTTTCCCATTATAAAGTCATACAATCTCGTTGCAGCAAGTAACTTTTATAAAAGGATAAGCTGGCACGTCATAATAACAAGAATCTTTCTTATTGTTCTTCAGCAAGAACAAGCTCTAGTCAAAGCCAAATGAAAGAACACTGAAGCCTACGGGCATCAGAAAAACTGACAATGACTGATTTTAATAATTCAGATAAGATAGTTGGCATGAAGCACATTTGTCAGTGGTAACAGTGATATAGAATAGGGAGCATCTTTTAATCTAACAGACCTTTAAAAGCTCTAAAAGCTCTCCTAAAACAATAACCATCGTGCCTTAATAAACATAATGAAATCAGTTACTACAATGTCTTCATATTAGAAACATTAAGCAAATTACACTGGATCATGTGACTGTGTCTTATAACACCACACTAACTTCTGATTTTTAATTAAAGTCTCTTGTGAGAACGAGATGTTGGCATGTAATTCTAATGAGAGAAGCTTCTTTTTATTGAAATAAATACGTCAGGTTGTCATAATAAAACATAATAATGTGAACGTATCTTGTTACTGCATAATGACAAAAAGATCTCATTATGGTAGAAGATGGAGTAGATCTTTTTGTCATGGTGGCTGTCGTACAGCTGCAGCTGTGCACGTTTTACTTCTGAGTGGGAGGGCGTCTTTGACTGCTCGCTCCCTCTGAAACTTGGTTTCTGGGTTCACATCCAAAAGAAAGCAAGTGGCACTTGACTTTTGTCTTTTTCCTCTTAGCATTTTGCATATCTTTTAAAAGCAAAATTGACTCCTGATCTTGCATTTAAATCAGACTTTTGGTGACAGGTGAAAGGTCTATTTGAAAATCCCTTGCTGTGAGTATAGCTAGCCTGCGGGTATTTGCATCGCCATTAAATTCATGTGCTATACAGTGCAACGTGGGAATAAATACATATTCAAATCGAATGCAGCTAACTATAGAGATGTAAGCACATAAGCAGATCTATAGAACTCTTACTGACAAGAGCTAATCTGCTGTCTGTGCCTGACTGGCAGGATTTACAGAGAAAGGCTATAAACACAACACAATTCATGTGCATTTATTAGCCCCGAGGGGTCCATTCATTAACTGATTCAGTCCTCATAACGCTGTTACAGGTACATGCTGCACCCCTGCCGGTAATAATAGGAGGATCGTGCTGTAATCTAATGGCCCTCCTGCTGGATCACTGCAGGGTTAGTCTTGCTGGATGTCCCTGACCACACACCAACGCCTCAGCATATTGGATGAATGGCAGCCTAAAGAAAGCTGTGCAGGTCAGTTAAGAAGGCAGGAATGCAGGTGTCAGCTCATTTACCGTGATTTACATTTCATCTTACACGTACACTGTTAGCTATTTATTTAGGTGCCATGTTTGATGTGTGCTGCTCTGTTAATCATTCAAGGCAGCGTATTATAAATACATAATGATGTTTACCATGAGATCGGTAAGATTTTCTCATTTAAACTTCATAATAAAACCAAGGTTGCTAGCTCAAGAGGTTTCGATATTTATTCATGCTGTTAAGACAGAACAATGTCTGTCAATGGAAACTGCAACAAAACTATGGTAGATTTCAACATATAGCAACACACAAAGTCCGACAGACACACAGCGGTGGGAGCATGTCGTCGCCCCGCCATTAATAGCTCCATGTGAATGGATGGAGGTTTGGCTCATCTGCAGTGCGTCGGAGTCTCACGGGCTGGCAGGGCTCCAGTCCTCTGCTCGCTTATTCATCTCTTTCTGCCACCGCCAACATAGTCTGACACACACACAAAAACACCCACACATACATTTGGCACACCCTCAGCCACCTGAACAATACCACTTGATTCACACAATGTCATTAATCTAAAACAAACCCAAATCCAGAGGCACCATATGATGGCCACAAAACAGATAATGCCAACTGACACTTCTTATCAATCTCTTCACAAAGCTAAGCGCAGTGCAGTGTACAATCAAAGTCCATTAGAATTACAATACGACAAAATTCAAAGTCCACTGAGCTGATTCCCAAAGGTGTACAGAGAATAGACTAAAGTCAGCATCCTAAAGAAAATATTCATCCATGAGATTAAATTATGCATACAAATGTGCCACAGGTTCGAAAAAATGCTATGTAGATTTGCCAGTTAGGTGGTTCAGGGTGCAGAGGAAGTAAATAAATAATCCTGTTTAATAATTCATTGAAATTCATGTTGCTTTGCCTCCAGCCTTGAGAGTATTTAGAATGCAACCTGCAAGGGCCCTGCTTCTGACTTGTGGTGGTGTGTGGTAACATTATTGAAAATGGGGGGGGGGGGGGGGGGGGGGGGGGGGGGGGGGGCTCTCAAGCATTCATCCACACACACACACACACACACAGAAATACATAAATATGTATATCATGTATCACGTCACATATGGACATACGTATGCTGTCAACATCTTATCCCGTTTGGTCCATTTCTCACTGGAATGTCAGATACAATCTCCAGAGTGTGAAGAGAAGTTCACACAGAGCTTCAGGCTGGTGAATACACTGAAGTTGAGAAAGATGGCAATGCAGGCACAAAGAGGACTGCAAATTGGATCTAAAACTCTTCCAAGGGGGAGAAAGGGAGGGGATAAAAACAGAGAGGAGAGGAGAGGAGAGGAGAGGAGAGGAGAGGAGAGGAGAGGAGAGGAGAGGAGAGACTCAAGGCTAGTGATCCATGTGTGACCCATTCCTGATGATGTCTTTGCTTGATAGAATTACACCAGCAAAAAAAAGATCTTGTCTGCCTCTCATCAGTCTGTGTGTGTGTGTGTGTGTGTGTGTGTGTGTGTGTGTGTGTGTGTGTGTGTGTGTGTGTGAGCAGATTCAGCGTCAGTGGTCACTGTTCAATTCACTAACATCTTTACAATCTCTAACACAAGAATTGGTTTTGCATATCCGCACTGAGCCTGATTCTTTTTGGATGTAGTTCATACAGTTAAAATGCTGTGACAAGTGGATGTGGCTTCTGCATATTAAATATGCAAATGACTGCAGGGGGGTTGATGATTAAGAGAATACTGTGAAAACGGCATCTTCAAGTACTTGCAGAGTATAGCTTACATTCTGGCACTGCTGCTACCAGTCTCTGTTAATGCCCATTAACAAGACAAAGTTGGTGATTCTGTTGCTGTTCTGCCCCCCCCCCCCCCCCCCCAGTTGGCAGCTGAGAAACAAATGCTAAGTTTTGATTAAACAAGACTAAAAAATACAGGCCATGAAGTGGGATTGAAGTGCAGAGTTATTTATCAGGGTTTCACGAGTAACTGCGGTGTGTTTTCTGTCATGTGTACACCTGTGTGCCAGGTGCTGCCTCCTCCAAAGTGCATTAACAATACCACAACTGATATAAATACTGCAGCATGGCCTTAAAGTGCAGTTATTACAATAATGAAATTGTCTCAACTTTTCAGCTTGCAGCAGTAAAAATGTCACGGTAACTGTAAATGAGACACAGAGCACAACCTGTTACCGACACGATGTGCCCTGTGTTGAAACATTGGCATGACGTGTCGCTTCATCTGACATGCAAAACTCAAGTGTGGATGTTACAGCAGGGGACGAGTACTCAGTATTCCACTTCAATTCATTAAGCCATTATGTGTTTTTTTGCACTTTCTAATGATGGAGATTTCACTTGTATCACATAGATTTATATTCCAATGATGGAAAAAACACATTGTTGATCTGACTTAAACATCTTTGCAATGACTCAACATCACAGATAGTACTAGATTGCCTTAGCAGTGAACTCTGTACACAGCAAACATCCTGATGTCAAGTAAATGCATTTCTTACTGTACTACAGTTTCAGTCTGCTCTTTACTGTTTAGTATAAAATGTTATACAGCTTGCTATGTTGATCATACATACGACTGCACTGATGTTCAGACCTCTTCCAACTCCTCCTCACATTTCATCTAATACGCTGCAGGGCATGAAGGTGGAAGAGGGTCTTGTATTGTTGCCAACATCCACCCTAGCTCTACGATAATGAGCTCTACAGGCCCTGAACCTGACCCAATCTTGCAAAGCTATCAGTTAAAAATAACAGCCAGGACCATCGCTGTGGTCAAAGCATCATGTGGTATTTCAATAGTTTAATATAATCTTGGAAAAGCATAACAAAAATGCAAATCAAGCTGTGAATCACCACATGAAATCAGGAAATCCACTTGATATCTACGGATGGTGGATGTTTATTCATGACAGGTGAGTTATGCACCTATGTCCCTGCAGCAGAGCTTACACAACAAGGACATTTAACTCGGCTTCATAACGATACTTTTAGAGAGCTGTTCAAAGCTTTCCATGGCCTCTGGTTAGAGTGCAGACGCGTAGATTAGACATGACTGCTGCATGTTCAGCCAGTAACTTGTGGGCTGCAAATCAAAAGGCTACATGCTTAAGCACAGTCATGAGCTATCACATGCTAATTCCATCAGCGTAACAACCTCTGTGTGTTTAACAAAGACAGGCACGGCAACAAATGAGCACCAAACTGTAGCACCGGTTGCGAAGATCTTTCATTTGTCTGCGGCATCTCTGACGTGTCATCATTTGGATTAGCCTTGATGTTAAATTGGTCTGCACAGCTATAAATTTAACATTGCATTTAAATAGGTGCCTGGCTGTAACAGCCATCATTCACTTTGCCACAGCCCTGTGGTGGCTGTAATCATGATGACACAGTAATAGGGCAGCATCCGTTTTCTTTTACCCAGGCTAAAGTGCTGTTTATGGCAATAAGAAGGCTTCTATTCCCAGAGGCCACAGTTAGTCAGACTGCCTCTTATTGTCTTACTGCTGGCTTGTGGTGCAGAGCACAAACACTGTCACCAACCCCCCCAATCCCCCTCCCATGTCTCTCTTCTCTGTTGGTTCTCAGAGCTATTATTTTTATCTGAAAACCTATACGAGGCTACAGAGAGAAAAGAGACAAGAGAAAGAGATCGAGAGGGGAAGAGAGGCACACGGTGAGACAGAGTGGAGCAGGAGAGGAAAACCGTGATTCTTCTGAAGCTGTGATCGATGCTACCAGCGTGTGTCTGCATTGCACGTTGCCAGCAAAAAGGAGGGCTCTATTGATTTGCTCCTACATTTCAATCAAAAAAGTGGGTTCTCACCCCCAGATTTTCCTCTGTACTTCTATGAATTACCAGTCTGTCACTAAATAAAGACAAGAATGCCAAATGTCAAGCTTAAGCATATTTGAAAAAACTCCATCTTGTTATGCGGAGACAACAAAAGACACATTTGTGTGTGCAACTGGGACATCTTTGGCATGGTAATGATGTTTCATGTGGATTTCTGACTGTTGCTAGCCGATGGCTATAATCTTCTCATGGGTATTTGCAGTGTGCCTCTATCCACATCGCACACAAATATGTCAAGAGGTGAGCAAGCAGTATGAGAGGCACAATCAGATTTTAAACATAATCTTTTTTTCTCCTGGCTGTTTAAATGCATGCCCATTCTCCAGTGAGAGATCAGAAATATACAGAAGTCTGCAGGTGTACTATAATGTGGAAGAAACCCATCTGGAGGTTAAAGCTAATAGTATAATGGCACATTTAACATTTGAGTGGATACCTACAGGGGCCTCTGCTACAATGAATTAACCTCTACAGTAAGTGTTAAAGTGTGTTGCAGTGTGTGTGTCTATGTGTGTGCGTGTGTGCAAGCGGGTGGGAAACAAATTGTGTATGTGACCTTCTCTTGTGAGTGCAGCTCTAAATATAAATCAGACAAGGAAGTCGTGCTTTGTTTGGTGTCTTAGTTTTTGAGGAAATGGATTCATAAGGGAGTCAGTGAGAGTATGATGAGCTCCCCGGGGTTTTGAGAGACTGAAACAGACAGACAGCGAGACAGGCAGACAGACACACAGCTGAGATAATGTGTCCATGGAAAGAAAGCCAAGTAAGCAATAAAAACATGAAAAGATTCAATTCCTCACTGACATCAGAGCCGGCGACGAGAGGGAACAGGAAACAGATTAAGTTGTATTACAATTTTACGGCAGAATATCTTGTGTTTATTCTGGTCAGCAAAGCATATTTGCAGATTTGTCGGCCTCCCACAGACAAATCTGCATCACAACAGGACGGAGCATGGGTTCGTATTGTGGTTTGCAAATCAGCCATCTGAATCCAAGCAAGAATGAGCTCTTTCAAACAGACAGTCTCTAGGAAGTGTGACTGCTGCAGCAACAATAGTGTTTGTTTGACAAAGCAAGCCAGTCATTTCTCAAGAGGTAACAGGTACCACAAATTGAGCAGAAATACACCTGGAAACTTTGTCTACAAGCATGACAACAAGATTAAAAGCAGCGGCTTTCTCTAAATCCTAATTGGAAAGTTTCATGGGAGAAAATGGATGCGAACGCAAACAGAGACACCTAAATGGGCAAAGTACAATCTATGAAAAATGTAAAAACAAAAAAAACAAGAACGGTGAGTTTCAAATTAAATGAGATGAGATGAGCTGAATATGAATTAGTTCCCAGCAGTGGGCATCCACAAGTCACTGTGCATGAGAAAATAATCCTGCAGACAGCCCGCTTTTTGGATCAAAATAGACAGCAAATTGATACAATCAAATCCAAAAAGCGTCACCACCATAGGAGATGCAATTTCCCCCCTTTTTTCCATGATGGAGTCAGGATTTGTGTTTCCATTTTCTTTTATGGTGCCATCGTTTCCCAAACTGTTTCTTTTATGCGCCTCAGAGCCTGGTGAAAAATGGCAGAGACACTGTATATCTTTCAACACCAAGGCTAATCTGCAGCACACACACACAGTTTATGTGTTGCTGACTGCGTCATTGTAGCTGCATTCATTCATTTGCTATTTAAAACGGTGAATAGCAGCAGCACTGGAACAAGGGCCAAATAAACTCTGGTAGCATTTGGCATTTACAGTTCTACAAAGAAATACAATAACAATGTGAATCCTTAAGATAGACTCTAATGTAAAGAGTCATGCCGCTGTGCATATCTTAATGCCATTTAATGTGCTGAGCCCAAGCAGCTGTGTAGTGTGACGTTTCCTTTTCTAACAGCCAGCTTGTGAGCACGGAGCTGCAATTAAGAGTGCAAATAATCTCATTTTAAACAGAAATTGTGCGAAATGTCAAAGCCTTCTGTTGCTTTCATTCAGCATATTAAGACCAAAATGTGCAATTTAATAAACGTCACATTTTTCATATTTAAATAGTCTGTGGAAAATGTAATTTTACAGTTAAATATGGTTAATATTTGTTTAACCACGAGGCATTTCACCTCAGCTGCTGAGGTGAAATCAATGCAGACAACATTCCTTTCTGTTTGACTGACGAGCTCAGTCCTTACCACTATGAACAGGTCTGCCTACGCATCTCTCTCTCTCTCTCTCTCTCTCTCTCTCTCTCTCTCCTCTCTCTCTCTCTCTCTCTCTCTCTCTCTCTCTCTCAGTGTAGTGTGCATCTCTCATCCCTCTCCTTTGCTTACTAATGAGCCATGAGATTGACAGCTGGATTACTGGGCTGGTTTGTAATCCTTTAATTTCTCCATTTAAGATAATCACCCTCTGGATTGCCTAGGCTGCCTACAAACACATGCACACACAACATACACAAATACACACAATGCACAAAATATACAGTGTTAATATAAAATTAATAATTTTATGCATATACAAAAATGAAGAGGAGAACAGGGTAAAAACAAGAGCGTACAGGCACCCTGATCAAATATAGATTCCAGGCTGAATAAATCCAAAGGACAAAGTAGAGCACAAGCCGCTCTCTGGTGAGGGGCCTTTTTGATATTAGAGTTTGCAGAACAAAGGCATCTTGACAGTGTAGTCTTTTAATTAAAGCGATAGAATAGCAAAAGCCCTGTGGCTTCCGAAATGGCTGTATAGCACAATACAGAGTGGGCCTCTGGAGATACATTTAGGAGCAGCTTAGAAGGATCTATGTGTTGAATCAAGCCCAACGTAAATCATTTTGATTGGGCCATGGTTTTCATCTCCTCCTCCTTGGCAGACTGAGGATATGAGTGCTGGAGAACATGTGAGGTCAAGTGGCAACACAAGGTCAAACTGCGTGGCCATAATTCATCAATAAAGTGAGGAACTATGTGTCACTTTGGGCCCCTGAGACAGGAATGAGGAGCCGGTTGGGGAGAAAAAGAAGGAGGCACAGCTGATGAACAGGGCAGACTGTCAGAGATACCTCATCGGTCAGTTAACGCACATGTCAAATATGCGCATGATGGAAGCAAAAACTTCGCTGGGTATCATTTGGTTTCAAGTCCTGTTCAAACACACAGCAGTCCTGTCAAGGACAGACGTCTGTCTGACATGCAGGAGTTTGTGGAAAAGCCTGTTTGAAAAGACAATGCTCAAGAATGGCTTCAAATGTATAATCTTCAGTGTTAGGCAGTTATCCATTACTTCACAACACGTTATAGTGATGTGATTACTTTGTTCAGTAAGGAGTAGTGTAAAAGATTACATCTTAAGATTCTCTAATTACATTACTGTTACTAATCCCAAGAAGGATGCGATATATTGATGTTTAGGAGTCAGCTTGTTTGCTGTCTTAGCAGGGGTCTGATGGAGCGTTGACATCAGCTTGGCCTCTGTGTGTTTAGTGGGCACACTGGCCTGGTACATGTTAGCTTGGCTCAGGAGATGGAGGTTTGGGGAGGCAGTTAGCCTCTTAGAAAAGGGGAGAAATACAAGTCCCGCTAACAAGAAGTGCAGCTTCAGGTGATTTCAAAGTTGTCTTATTTCCATGTCGTCTTCTTGGCTGGCTTGCTAACATTAGCCACAGGTAAGACTACACTGAGGAATCGCCTCGTTTGAAACCCGCAGCTTTACTGGGAGGGCAGGATTTCTGAAGAGCTGTGTGCATTTACCCAGGCTAAGCTAGCTGCTGGATGGTCAGTTTATCCCTCTGAACTGTGGGCTGCCTGCTTGTTAAAGCACAATGTCTCCGTTTCTCTTTCTAATCCTGTTAAATACAAAAGATGCACTGCGTGGGTGTGGAGGACTTGATATTTAAAGAAACGTTTGCCGCAGCTGAGCTGAGCAATGAAAGTAATGTGATACACTGCTGCTGAGTAATTGGTAAAGTAATGTAGTTCATTTTGTATTCAGTAATTTGCAATGAGTGACTGATTCAAATGACTTTCCCAACACTGGTGATCTTACTGTTCTTAATCTGTCTCCTCCTGTCCTCAGTCTCCGACTCACCTCCTCCGCCTACCTTCTTGGTTTCCAGGAGGAGGATTGGCTGATCTGAGGACGTGACTGAGTGGATAAAGATCCACTCCAGAGTGATTAAAGCATGCCCAGAAGTGGCACATAAGACTCTAAACATTCAGGCTGGGCTTGATGGAGGTCAACGAGAGAAACTAGCAGGTGAAAGTCACATATAGTCTGTGGTCTATACAGTGTGTGAATTTTTGCTTTTTATTTCCCAGTGTATTTTATTTCTTGGATGAAGAAATCTTGGCATGACTGAAAGCCAATCACAGCTTTGAAAAGCCACAACTTCAGACTGATGATAACGGAAATGGAAAATTGGTTCAAACTGAGCTTTTCCACATTATTTTCCGACAGGTGAGGTTTGCACTGAGCTCTCACGCTCTTCTTTTTAGTTTCTTTTGCAGGGCTGCGGCAGTAAAAGCCCTTTCTTTATCTCTATTAATTTTAATAATTATTATCTATCCAATAATCCACCTAAATGACACTGAAGTGCACATTGTCGTGACAATACAAACAGGCAGGATAACATGCAAGTGAATTAACTGAGTTGAAGAAACACCCCTTCAATACAGAGGACCTGATTTGTATTCAGATGCATGTAAATCCTGCAAGCCTAGAGGAGGTGGGAAAACCTTTGTAATGACCTGGTAGATTCTGGTTTAGACTTACAGCTAAAAGGTGAAACAGAGGTCTCCAAGTGGGAAAACTGTTCATTTCTGCACATCAATAAAAAATGAAAAAGCCAATAAAGTCTTAATCAAGGCCACAATCATTACAGTGCACTTAGATGCAAAGCACTAATACACATTGATCATGGAGGAGGGTGGTCAATTAAATAAAGGTTTTCAATAACAAATGCAAATACTATTCACAGAATAGAAGGTCACCAATGGCAGACATGGTGTTCGTTTCTTTAAAAGGCTGTGTTTTGCTACTTTCTTTGACAGTGGATGGAAAGTGAGGCACTCATCAGGAGGCTTAGACTGTAATTTGGAGGCAATTTCTAAGAAGTAAGAAAACATCACTTTAAACTTTGTCCATGAATATTTTTTTTCTAAATTTGCCCTTGTCTCAGCTCCAGAAATACAGTAGTAAGTCTCTAGTTCCTCATCCAACACAGTCTCTTTCTTATCCGTTAATCCCTTGCCAAGGACTCTCTTTTTGGCTAACACCATCAAAAGTGCCTAGTTTCCTCTTTTTTCCTCATAATAACTCCACGATTTAACCCACAGCCGCCAGCTCTCGCGGATACAATCTTAGGTCTGATAATATCATGGCTGGCTCCGTTTGAAGGTCAGAATTCAGGGCACAATTAGCTCACCTCTTTTTTTTCTCAAAAATGTAGATCTACTGCATAATCTCACTCAGCAGAGTGCAAACAGAGACTGTGCGCAGCGCTTTTAAAAAATGCAGCAGAGAGTTTCGGAGCATCCTCTGACAGCTTCTCGCCGTCTAATGCGAGGAGCTTGACATGAATCATGCCTGTCTCTCTCTGGACACCAAATGGGAAAGCAATGAAACTATCTGTGTTGAAATGAAGCTCCATGAGAGCACACGCCATGACCCAAAGACCAAGCATCAGACTAACACCACACCAGTGCGTAGTGAGAGGAGCTCAGTGGAGATCAGTGCACTAGAACTAATAAAATTCGCATGGAAGGCCTGACAAGAGGCAATAATATTTCTGCTGACAGCTGGTTTCCCATCTATCAAAACCCCTTTTTTTGCTTAGTACCTCCACTGAGGAAATGACTACAAAACGGGATGAAAAGCATTGTGCTGTGGCATGTACTATATCTTGGGTGGCTTGCTTGATGGAATTGGCTCAGCATGTATGTCATGTTGTAGGGAGTTTGAGGGATATAGGAGCGTAGCTTGGTTTGGTAAGAAGGCGGGCGAGATAAAGAGAAATGATGTGGCTCATCTTCTGCACCTGTATTCTATCAGCTCGCCACAGACTGCAGGTCCTGGCTGCAGAGATGAAAGACTCTCTGGAGGACAAGAGAGACGTTCGTGAGTCAGAAGGAAAATGGCATCCCGCTTATCGAATGCCTGGAAACATAATCCCCCCCGCCCTCCTCAGTTCTTGGGTCTGGACATACTTATGAAAGCCCTGTCACTTTGGATAGTAGGTTAGGAGTCAGAAGTTCTCCACAGCACAGCGAACACCGAGCTGGCTGTTTCAAAGCAGATATGGCTCCTTGCCAGATTTGCCTGCTGTAGTCTAATTGGGGTCATGTTGCAAGTCATTTTGGATGTGTAACTTTCAGAGATGGAATTAAACAATAGGAAATCCACGCCGAAAGCATATAGCTGATGGAGGCATGATCCTCCCTAAATTAATCTTTTAGATTAAAGTAAGGTGTGTGCAATTCTTTTCCCTGCATGGACTTCAGCAGTTATAAAATAACTGCAATAGAAAGACCCCATTTTAAATTAAAAGCCCTGAGATGAAGGAAGCAAAGAAAAGACTCCCAATTGTAGATTAGTTTTTCATAGAGCAACTTCATCTCCTGTGATTCAAGAGACATCACAGGGACTGAAAAGGAAAACAAGTCCATTCTCTTTGAAAGGGCAGCGTGGAGTCCAAATGGCAAAGCACAGGCTTTCTCAAAGGACATTGTGTGCTTGCTTGAAGAATACACACCTCTTGTGATGCCCTCTCCCACAAAACATTATGTTATCATCATCATTTTTTTTTATCTCATTTGCCTACAACAAAGTGGTCCTCTGCTGCATTTCTTAAACTCAGCACTGAAAGGCTGAAATAGATTTGTCTCCAAAAACAAGATTTCTGCAAGCCAGTAAATCCAAAATCATTTTCTGAGTCATAAAATCTTGGCGACACAAAGCAAAATATGCAGTCCGGCAGGCGTTTAAGTCACACAGAGCAGTGCTGTTCACTGTCTCTCAGGACTGGCGAGGGGCAAAAGGTGAAACTCATCACTGCTGCCTTTTCAAACATGCATTGACAGTGACTTAAAGAGACACTATCCTGACTGAACTGCATTTCAAATCAATTTCTTTTGTGCTGAGGCCACATCCCCTTGTCCGTGTTCCTAGGTGTCTGTTCCGGCTCTTGCAGCGAGGTGATGGTTTACACAGCGATGTGCAATCACTGGAATATTTCTTTTCATGGCTTATCTGCCCGCAGCGGGAATCTGCACGGACCACGACTCAAGGCCCGGCTGTCTGCCTGCCTGTGTGCCACAGCCTCCCTCCTCCAATCCTGACCCAGCTCTCAGACAAACATCTCCATGGGAGCATGGGATGATTTATTCAGCTCAACTTAGCGGCAGCACAGAGATTTGCGAGTTAGTTAAACAAAGGTCTTTTACGGTCAACCACAAAGCCATAACAGCCTTTTTAACCTATAAAGCCAGTGAAGAACGACCAAAGGGGGCACCGAATGATGCATTACAATTTTAAAATGACCTTTCAAGTCTTGACCAGACGCTTCACATTACCGACGGAGAACACTAAAGAAAAGAAGCTAAGTTAAAGGACCACACCAGTGTTTTAGCAAAATGTTCCTGGCTCCCATTTCAGTCGCTGCAGATCATTTTCAAAGTCATGCTGTCATGTTTTGGATTTTTATAATGCACTCCTACATCAAGGGAGTGTCATTGGCTTCCATTCTTGTCCATTTCTTCCAGTAAAAAGCGCATATCTACAAAGTTTATGTTTCGAGATACATTTAAGCTGTCAGGGCTGCGGCTGTGTCTCCTGTGCTCCTGTCTGGCTCTCTCCTTCTTCCTCTCCTGTGTGTCTGTGGGATTGTCTGAATGGAAACAGGTGCGCTGAAGTCAGACCAGAGTGCCACCAGCTGCATCCCATCTTCTAATCAAGCCTCCTACAAAGACTCAGCTCTGCCACAACCACCTGGTCAGATCATAGCCTCTGCACCAGTCCAGCCATGCTTCTAGCCATTGTTGCCAGTATATATCTAGTTAACCCATTGTAGCCTATTGTCAAGAGTCTAATACTGTTCCTCCTGCCTCTGCAGTTCTGTCTGCTGTGCCCTGCTGTCCCAGCCCTTCATCATGTCTGCCCTGCAGCCCTGTCTTGAACCCCAGGTCAGCAACTCTCCAGATATGGCTCATAAATATCATACCTGTCTCTGTGTGTCTGCACTTGGGTTCACCAGTTAGCCCCTTAACGAAGGCAGCCGTGTCCAACATGGGGGTTGGGACCCTTAACGGGTCATGATATAAATCTGCAAGGTTACAAGAGACTGAAGTTTTACTTCTTAAGGACTTTTAAAGCATTAAAATGAAACACATTATGGAACAGCTGGAGACTTTTGTTCCATGTCATTCAGCATCCATCTCACCCCTCGTTCACTGTCCTCCCTCTGAGACCCTGTTTACACTTAGGGAAAACACATATGTTTTCATGCGGTTTGGCCTCTCATTTACACGCTAACAGAGTTTTTTTCATGGAAAACAATCATTTTTAAAAACTCCAGCCAAAGTGGAGATTTCTGAAAACGCTGGCTATTTGTTGGCGTGTACTGTAAAAGGGGTTAAAAGGCGTTTTAGGTTCCGAAACGTCACAACATGCGACTGAATACTTAACGTTATGTGTGCGACCCATGTTTACACGCGCCCATAGGCTTGGCATAGTTATGATGCGCTCGACGGCGTATTTATCCAGGTTCATGTAATCAACAACATTTTTGAAAACAATGTTGTGTGTACGATGTTATTTTTGAAAACGGAGGGGCCAAAATATCCGTTTTCCAAAACACCCTGCTACGTAAACTTAGGCTGAGGTCAACCCTAAAAACACCCCATTAAATATCAGAAAGTTTGCACTATTTCCAGATAAAGATGATGCCAGCCAGACAATCATAAATGCAGAAAGAGGTAACCAATCTTAAACAAGTTTGAAGTCTACACAACGTTCAGTCACTATTGAAATGAATACAAAACAGTTGAGAAAAATGCCTTTCCAGTTCCATCAGCTGCTGTAGATTGTGATCATTTTGAGACATGTGTATATAATATGACATTTGCTGGTGCTGTTTGTGCAGGAGAAAGATCCGACTGATCGAAGTGTTGCACGGAAACAGTAAACAAGGAAATGTTGTAGCAGAAGAAACAGCACGCAAATTCTACTTTCTGACATGACGCTTCAATGAAGGTAACACTTTCAGACATTGAAAGCACTATTGAGTGCCCTGGAAAATGGCAGCCGCAATAATGTGACAACCAGGTGCTTGCAGCTATAGCAGCAAGGAAAATAGTTCTAACACATTCAATTAGCTGAGAATGGTGTTAATAAATTTGACATCAGAAATATCAGCTTTTGACTCCTAAACTACCCACACTCTGTCAAAACAATAAAACAGAAGAACAACAACTCCCCCTTCTACCTCAGCATGAAAAGAGCTGCGGTTCACACATTGTTCAGTGACTGGAAACAGAGGCCTGGTTCACACTGCACCTGCTGGGCCAGAGCTCTTTAGTCCTTCCCCCATCGCTCACTGTCCATCTCTCCAGGGAGACAACAGCCACGGCCCTCAGCGGTCCAGCATCCCCCTAACCAGCTCTGGAGCATCCCAGTCCCTCCCTCATCTCATCCCAGCACATTCATTTTCTTGGAAAGTGACAGTTTCAGGTTATACAGTACATATTGTGGCGTTAGTATTAAAGGCTTCCTCCTGCTTTCTATCCCGCTGTACAGAAAACAGACCTTCAGTAAGGCTAGCCGCTGCACATTCATCACTGCATGAGGGTGCATGCTGCTTCAGCCCATATCCCTTTGAGTGGCCAGTTGGGAGGACGGCATGGCTCTCAGATTGATTTTTCCAAAGAACAAACACAGAGGCAGACAAAATGAAAGTGAGAGACTTGAGGCACAGGTAATATGGGATCAAAGCTGGAGCTGATGCAGCACATAAGCTATATCAAATTGATGCAGTTGAGCTTCGCTGTAACTTCTTTTTGAATCGAAGCAGATAATATGTAAACCAGGATGCCCCCAAGGATACATGCGCATATAACACATGCAAAACACAGAGGAGAGACCAACATACGTTATCTGTCACACATCACATCACCCTCTGTTAGCACTGTTTGGGTCAGTGAGGACACCTCAGCCCATTTCCAAACAGGCAGAAACCTTGAGCCCCTTCAGGCAAACTCGCTCCCCACTGACCGGCTGCACTGTCCTTGTCAGCCTCCTAAATAACAAAATAACCTCCAGAATAATTCAATTGTTTTGCTCGGAGGCAGAAAATGCTCAAACAGCTGTTACAATGAGAATGCCATTTCCTCCTGGCAAACAGTATTTCACGTTACAATAGACAAATATTTGGCTACAAAAGCAATACTATAAAAGTGTCAAGGGAGAGCTAAGCTTATTGTGAACTGTTGCTGAGATGTGTGAGTATCAGTGTAGAATAGGTTACAGGAAAACTTAAAGAGGAGGAAGCATGAAAGAACCAAAATATTGGACCCATATTACCAAGTCCCTCGACTTGCATAGCAGAAATCCACAGTGTTGATATGAAAATCTGCAAAATGCTGAAACACACATGTTGGGCTTAATATCATCATGTTGCTGCTGTAGTTTAGGGGTTTAGATGTAACATGGACTATATTATAGAAGCATTTGGGGACCCATGGATGTGAATGAGAGGGATTTTTTTTCCATTATGGCAAAGATTCACCAGCAAATGGAAGAGACACGCTGAAGAAACTACAGCATAATTTCAAATGGCAGGAGATGAACCTCACAGTAGATTCAGTACACTGCCTGCTCCAAAAAGAAATGGAGCGAATGAAAACAGAATTGAATTCCTCTGAAAAACAGAAAGAATAAAAGGGCTGGAAAATGTATTACAATGAACACTGGGAATAAATGAAAGTTTGAGGCTTCCAGCTGCAAACATGCAGAGTAGGCGACAGGCCGTTTAAATGAATCCGCCTGCTGCTTAGTCAATCAAAAAGAAAATGTTTTTGGTTTTTTTTTTGTTACTGAAAACAGTGTCATGTAGGCACCTCATTCATCAATGAAACTCCATATCAAATGAAAACTCTTGAACAGAACACATAACACACATTTCTGTCATGACATGTGTGGTCACATCACGAGACTTTTTCAGCCCAAGCTGCATCACAAGTGTACCTATCTGCTTGAATATATGCACATCTGCGCTTATGCTGCACAGCCACGATCAGTGTATTCTGACCTGTGTCCACACACACACACACACACACACACACACACACACACACACACACACACACACACACTCACTCAATCACACTATGAGATTGAGGACAAATCTGGGTAGAGAAGAGAAAATATCGTCAGTCAATAAATGAGACCCAGCAGTGGCAGACTTACCTTTGAGAATGCTCTGCCCGTGCAGCAGATCTCTCGAGACAATCACCGTGTAGAAGTTCTGGGAGAAGCCTGGTCTGCATGGGGGTTTGAGAGGCTGGCTTGCCTTACTCCCCTGAGGAATAAAACAAGATGAACTGTTTAGCATTGGCAAATTTACTTGCGGGCACGGGGTCACAAGCTGATCTCACCGCCTTTTCACAGTGATACTGAGCCTTACAGCCTGTCTGACTACAGCGTGCTGCACATGGAACCGTCACAGTGTGGAAGTCCACATCTGGGGCTTAAGACAGCAGCTTTCCTTCACTGCAGTGAAACATCAAATCTCACCAGACACCGAAATACTGAAGAGTGAATAAATTGTCTTAATGAAGGCAATGATGATCGTCATCATCATTATCACCATTACAGATGTTATCATCATGATCATTATATGTTGAATAACATAAAAATTATGAAAGAGACGATAATGACATGACCATTTTACAGATGATGACTATGGCTTGCAGGAAAGGTGGAACCTAAACATACATATGTCCGCTGACTGGAGTGTGAGAGCAGGAGTGCACAGACAGTGAGAGTTTGTGTGAAAGAGACCAAAGATAGAAGCCAAGTGCATTAAATTGTAGTGATATATACAAGCATAGTTGCAGGCACACAGTAATTTCAGCAGCTTTTCATTCTCCACAGAATGCACTTGCAGCGATACACCTCATTCATCACATCAGTTTATGTTTGAGAAATTATACTGCAGTTTGTTCCATAATACAGGCAGCTCAGTATGACTGAGTATCAACAAAGCCCAACAAACTACAACTGCATTTATTTGGGAAATAAAGCAGGTTTAACGAAAATTAGAGAAGTTTGCGAATAAAATGAGATAAGCGTTTCATAATTGCTGATTTGCTGCTTAAATCATCCCTCTTAAATAAGCACTAAACCAATTAACCAAGCCGCTAACTGAGCCACAAAGCCCAGCAATGTAGGAAAGGAGAGGAGGCAGTGCGTAAATGTGCGTAAATGAAGTTGATCGCAGGCAACAGAACGAGAAGCCCCTCCAGAAAGCACTGTCCTCTGCAATAATGCACTGCAGTTGATTTGGGGGGAAAGGGTGGAGAGAGTAACGAACAGAGTTGTCAGTGACTTTTCACACCACACCTAGACAAAAATATTCTTGACCTTAAACGTCGCCCTATTAAGCTCGATTACACGCATCATGTTGCCTTTAGCGCAACGCTGCGGGGGGAAAGTGAGCCTCTCACAGCCACTTTCGAGGGCTCATGCAGCGCGCGGCAAAGCCCAAGTAAGCACTACAGCAGTGCAGCACTTCCACTGCACAGTCAGCCGACGAGACATGAAGAAATTAACTCATCTTACCGAGGATGCGCCCACAAGTAAGGTGCACGCCAGGATGACGCAGCCAACGTTCATCTTTGCAAAAACCGCGTGTTAGAATAACAAATGGGGGGGAAGCGATGAGTCTTCTTCGCCAAATACACCTCAGTAATTCCCGGAGCCCTGTTTCCTCTTCTCGGGTGCCGAGTGAGAGACCGTCCCTACTTGTCTGGCGCAAAAGTGCCGCTGAGACAGAGATGCTGCGCTCCGTCCAGAGGAAGCCGGTGCCCATTGGATAACAGCGTCACTACAACCCCTCCTACCGCACGGCGGACGAGGCATAGCAGCGTGCGTCTGCGCTCCAGACGACTCCGTGCGAGGATGCCCGTACACTTCTGGGATCTATTGGTAGAAAACGGCATTTTCCAGGCTATTTAGATTCATATTTGAACTTCAGATGGAGCAAAGGCGGGTCTGGCGGTGTGAGTGACAACCAACCATCCGAGTCTTTTCATGTGTCCATCAGCTAAGTGGAGTCTATTTCACACCCCAGTTACCCCTCTGCCCCTGATCCACGGTTTAAGTAAACGGCAAGAGCCGCCGAGTTCTCAGCTTTTTATTAAAACTGCTATGATAGACCTCTGCGGGATAAGGCTTTGATGGTGAATCTAAGGTTCAAATGAAATAAAGTCCAGTGAACCAGCAGCCGGCGTGAAGATCTATAGGAAATACGTCCATTTTGCTCAATCATTTGATCTCTTATTCAGTAATTTCAAATCAGTCTTTTTATATTCAATCGTTTCTTCATGAAAGAGATGGAATTCTTCCATTGTTATGTGTCAGATTGTTGGGGGTTGGGTTCTATCACTGTGCTAGAAAATCTGGGATATAATATAGGATAAAATACGCAATATGTTTTTCTGCATTTTGATAGATTTATTTTAGCTATTTTTTCTATTTCAGCCTTAAAGAAAAATCCAGAGAGCTCATAACTTTGCGTGCTCTGAAATAAACCCCGGTGAAAGAATGAACTGTGTCTTTAACTGGTCTCACAATTTAAAAACAGTTGACATTTCCGAAGCCTCAGATCAGTGCCTCAATTTCCATATCTGAGAGGTCATGACAATTTAATCCCATCAAAAGGAATAGGACAGTACTGCAGTGTCAATCAACACAGCTCCCTGTCTGCCCCCATCACTGCCATTCACTTTGCTGCTTTATTTTCACTTTTCTCTTTCAATGCTGAAAACGGCTGACAATCCTTTCTTCACAGTTACTTTCCTTTAAACGGTATCTTCAAAATAAACTGCTGGAGGCTGATAATTAAGAACTACTCCTAGTCTCGTTGACTGCAGCTCAGTGGGTGTTTGTGTCCAGAGGGCAGGATTCTGTAAGGTCAGATCAGAGATATCAGAAGAACGTTGTGTCTTCAGAGCGTTGTGCTTCTGCTTTTATTACACTCTTGGCAGGGAATCCCTATGACAAGGATTTAAAACTAATGCCCTGTACAATAAACAATGACTCTAGTAACTAATGGCACGTCCCGGTATCAGTCATTTCCACCAGCCGTTGACAGGAAGGAGGGTTAAGAAGGCGAAAGAACTCAGAGTTCGAGCGAGAAAATGTCTGAGTGTGCTGAATGTGGCACGTCCTCAAGAGAAAAAGACTTTTGCCAGCAGTCTAAGCATATTTCCCAGCATTCAGCAAGCCACACTCGTGCTGTTTTAACTTTAAACCTAATTAGCAACAGCAGAGTACAGTGCATACAGTGACCATCGCTGGATGTCCCCCGACCACAACCACAGCCACTTTGTCTGCCTGTGCAGCACCAACACAACGATGTTCATGAAATTATTGTTTTGCTGAATTAGTACCCTGAAGAAGGGCCCACTGATTCTCTGCTCAGTAAATTCTGCGTGGCTTGAAGGTAGCCTGCCAGTTTCGGAACGCAAGTAAATTATTCCTCTCAAGTATCGAGCATTTGCCTAATAAAAATACCATCTGGGCACTTGAAGTGAATTGGTTTAAGGCTGTGCTGAATTATTAAACAAATCTCACAAAATGGGTCCCAGTTCTCTTTTTATAGGGGGAAGTCGTTACTGTTGGAACGCCTCACCGTACACTATACATGCTGACAAATTCTACTTTCCATTTGTTCTCTCATGAAATGTTTTTTCTCTTTCAGTGCAATAATTTGTGGAGACTTATGTGTTTCTCTCATTTCCTAATTTCTTGGTTTCCCTCTCTCCCTGCCTGTCCTCTTTTGGGCTTGGTTGGGCACCATAACCCAAATTTATGGAGTGATAATGCTTTCATTCATACATTTGCTTTGAGAACTGCATATTTACAACAGTACCGATTTTTTTTTTTTTTTTTTCCCAGCAGAATTTATCACAGAGATGCAAAATTTGTAAAGGCTCATTGGGAATTTAATGATCCTGCTTGAATAAATTAGGGCCAACCAGTACACAATCACTTCGGTCTGATATCAGTATCATAATTAGGGAAGAAATTTAACTTACTAAATATTTATTTTCATTTCACACTTGTTGCTTAGCTTTAACCTTTTCATTCCCAGTGGACATGTCGCCTTTCCACCCACTGAGGCTTGCTCATCTCACCATCCATCAACATCTGGCATGAATCTTCATGGTCCCATGAAATGAGTTATCACACTTGGTTCCAATTAACCTGCACATTAATCATGGTTCTGACTCTTTCTGTTTAATGGGGGAAGAGGAAAATGTTAGGATGCTTTTGTAAACTATTCGCTTTGTAGGTGAAAAATAAATCTGTTTTATGATGCGACAGTAGTCAAGCTTTGGTTATTTGTTATCATGGTTACAGTAATAATCATATGTTTGTGCTTTGGAGCTGATTGTGAGTATGGCTGAAGAAACTGAAGTTGACTGTTGGTATGGGAACAGCAATGTCCTTTAAGTCCATTCTGTTGTTGACCCCTCTGTCCACACTGACCTCTGACCTTAGCTGACTTAGCCGCTCTATAAAAGCTTGACTTCCACCTTTGTTCCAGTCCTTATTACTTCCTAGAGGGCTGTCACTTGAACATTTACATATGCTGTTTGGAGACAACTCTCTTGGGAGCTTCAATTCTCAAATTATGGACTCAGACCTGCCTCACAACCAATAAATCGAATTTATTGGTTGTGAGGCAGGTCTGAGGCCATAATTTCTGTCAGTTTCAGCAAAAACCACCCGTAGTTCACAGGATGGTTGGGTGACAGTTGGAGCTGTCATATTTCAGACCTTCAGATTCTAATAAAAATCATGTTATCATTGAATTCTTCAAGGCCAGCCTAAATTCTGTATCTACATAATCCATCGTAAATCCTGAAGGCAGTTATTCACATGAAACGTTTCTTAACTCTTAAGCAGCGCTGGTCATGAAAATGAGAGAGAGAAATGAGAGCTGTTGAGAGGCAGATTAATGGAAGTAGTACAACAGGTTTTGGGGTTTTTTTTGGCTGAGGACTGGAATTTAAAATTGGTTTTCTATCAATTCTGATTCATATTTCTAATTTTCTAAGATTGGGGGTGTTTATCTCACTGCCCCGTGCCTTTGTGTTATCAAACAGATTCACATGCACTGAGAAGAAAGGAAGTGTGGAAGTGTGTTGTCACAGCATTTTGGACCTTTTTTGCGAATCTTTACCCCTTTCACACAGGAAAAGTTACCTCCTCAGTGTTTGTCATTATCAGCTAACGTGGGCCATTGTCAGTGTGAAACCCTCTAGTCTAATAATAAAGCTGACATGTTTTCTAAAAGCATTGGATAGGTGTTAGAAGCCTGCCACCTCATTATTTCTTAGTATTATTAAGTCTGCCAAGCAGATGAATGACTGACGAGGACCTAAAGAATTTATATCACACTCACAACATTTAATTATACCGTACACATTGTGTCATCCACACGACCACACAGTGAGACACAATCTGTACGTGTGAATTTTGTTCTGAACAGACATATAAGGCGTAAAAGCCACACAGAGTCATCAGCACGGTGCAGCGATGCCACTGATGATGCAAATACTGCAACGCTGTCAGCTGTGCAGCGAAAGACTTCGTCTGTGCCAAACTTTCCTCACTGCTGACTGAGGAGAAAACACAGACATTTCCAGAGTTATGTGACAGCATAGTAGCATCTACAAAACTCTCCACATTCATTTACTTTCTCAGAGAGAGAATAGCATTTGAGTTGGGTTACACAGACTTGTTGAGATATTTGAGGGCTTTTCAGGTTTTTCATACAAGTGATTCAAAGGAAAACGATATCGCAGCCCATGGCAGTCGGTCTAATGATGCTTCTTCAATGATTTTAGAGATGGATAAAGCAGAATTTCATTGTGCATCTTTCTTTTTTCTGGACTCTATGCAACTGTGCTGGAATTGTGTTTCCAATATCAGGGGACTATACCGTATTAATGCAACACCTACACTGCATTAAGCACTGCAAGGCCAACTTCAGAACTACTTACCAATATTGTTTGTTTACTTGCAAAAAACATATGGTGAGTAGCAAGCTGGAACAATAATTTGTGTTTTTGTCCCTCGTGATTCAGGTTGATGTGGTTTTCAGTGTATGAGCGTCAAATTGATGCACACAGAGAAAGTGAAAAGAGGCGAAGGAAGGCAAACTCCATTAAACTGGAACAGAAATTCTGCTCCACAACACCGAACCCGCTCTGACTTTCAGGAAACTCTGTTTTGTTTTTACCTTCTTCTCCTGAATGAATGAAATATTGATATGTGCACAACATAAATGCCCGAAGACCACAGGAAGCAAATGATCTATCAGTAAAAGAGCAAAGTAAACATTTACTCAACACCTTGAGACGAGCAAAGGATGTAAAATGAACTTAAAGCAATTTCACCCATGATCTGATTTTTTAATTTAGCTAAGATTAGGGGATATTTCTGAGCTCTGTTCCAGTGAGCTTCACACATATTCCAGCAGTGCAGAGCAGCACATCCCTTTGCCTCCACAGGGACCGGACTGTAGAAACAGGAAGAAATCAATAAGCAGTGGGTCCGTTTTTATCAGAGACTATACGACTGTTGTCCAAAGATAATGACACAAGGCTTCAGACTGCTCTCCATATTTAACACAGAGGGATGAGCCCCTGCAGATGCCTGTATCCCTAACCTTTTGACTGCCATTTCAATATACCATGATTGCCTGATAGGTGCACAGAGAGTGGCTTGACGGTGATGGATGATGGTGGATGTCATTTGATTTTCATTTGAACCGGAACATCAGAATCTACTCCGCCTAATTAACCTCTCTGTCTGTTTCCACTTGGCAGACTTCCACAGCCCATGTGGAGGGAAAAAAAAGCTCTGAAGCAACTTGCCCACAAGACATTTCACACATGATTTATATTCTACCTAGGCATTTGTCACATTAATAGATTTGTTAAGAAATTTTCTCAGAGACGGAGTACACTGCATGGTACCAACTCTGTCTTCTAGAAATACATTCTCATTCTAGCAATTTGTTTTTCTCAATTGCACTTTTGCCGAGAAACACAATTGCTGCCTATTTTATGTTCCCTGCGTTTTTGTTTTTTTGTTTTTTTTTCACTTGATTGAAGCACCACAGGGATGTCTTAGGGAGGTGATCAAGATGGATGTTTGGATAAATAAAGTAGATATGTCATGTTTCATCCTTCAGGTTACTGTTGACTTTAATATTTAACCAAGATTGTAATATTTTATTATCAATAGCCAAGACCAGTAAGTGCCTAAATTATCCATGAAATGGCTGAATCAAAGTTGTTAGGGATGAATATCTTATTTCAAGAGTGGAGATTGCTGGGAATACAGATGAAATACGCTCTCAGTGAACATATTCTTACATTCAGTATCAACAGTTTGCATAGTGGGAATGTTGAGGGGCTCGACAACCTACGTCCTCATTCAGAGTGATGTGGTCAGGAAGATGTTTTAAGTTAGGAGGGCTGCCAGCTGCATATACAAGTGTGCCAACGTGTATTCTTAGTGCAGAACAGGGGCTCTGAGGCAATGTCACTTGTGACAGTAACGATGACAATGGCAGCAACACATGCAGCCACTCACTAGGCCAGCACACACACACACACACACTCACACACACACACTCACACACACACACACACACACACACACACACACACACACACACACACACAAACTGTTCCAACGGCCGGCCGCAGGCCATCGTAGAATTCATTGTTATTTATTTTTTGTCCGTCTGTTGACACAAACTCTATATTTACATTTATATTCATGTTACACAATGTTAAAAAGCGGAGATTCTCATGAATTGATGATTGATTGATGCAAACTGCTCCAAGCTGCAAAAACAACAGGAGGCACAATAAACCCCAACAGCAGACAAACAACTGTTTTAAAAATTAATGCAACATTGAGGCAACTCACCAGTTATGTCTCTGTGATCCACAGATGGATAACTCTCCAACGAAAATGGCCTGGTAACATCGATCCACTGTAGGAAAAACATTTGGTCCAAAACACGATAATAATCAACAGAAAGATGTTTTCTCCTTTCAAATTACTTCCACTTCCACTTGTCTTCTCTGTTTTTCCTCTTACAACTTCCGGAAACAACAAACAGAATGTCTCCAGTTACTCTGTGGAGGTGGTTTCAAATGACACCTCACTTGACCAATCATGATCTTCCACACGAAGCCTCGCAAACAGTGAAGCTAGTCTGATTTGAACAAAAGGGCCTCCTTCTCTTCTTCCATGTGAAGATTGAGCCAATCACAACTGATTTTGGAGATGACTGATGCCTCAGATAACCTGCAGCTGAAGTTGCAGCATTGGAAACGTTGGTAGATTGTTTCATTACAGTTGCAGTTAAACCTGATCAAACCACACCCACACAGGCCATGAAGAAAAATAGCTGAGTTTTTACCTTTTCTCCAAATGTAAAATTTAATTGTCGCTGGTTTAGACCTCAATATTTAATGTTTAGAAGATTTGACACTGCATTTCCAGGGGCTTTGATTAATGTTGACAGCATTAAATAACAATGTTTACTCAGTATAGAATAAAGTAAAAGTATAGAGTATAAAGTATAAAGTAAAGGCAGCATTACATTTCTCTCAGAAGGTATTTGCTGTTGCTCATTAATAGTGCGTCGTAATTTCTGGAAGACAGAGTTGATGATACAGTGTTGGAAGTCTGTGAAGCAGTCTGAGATTTTAAGGCATTTTTAGTTTGTAGAAGATGAGTCTACACCACATACTCCTCTGGTTTAGTAATGTTGCACTCCACTAACATTGGTTGACTTGTGATGGGCAGTTTTGTCAGGATCTGTCATGTTTCTGTTTTCTTTTGTTTCCTGTTTTATTTTGATAGTCTCATTTTCCCCTGTGTTGTCTCCACTTTTGCTTCCTCCCTTTGTTCTCCTTCCCGCCGTTGTGATTGTCTGCCCCGCCCTAATGTGCTTCACCTGTGCTACCTCCCTCCTAGTTTATTTAGTCTGTGTCTTCCCTTCCTCCTGTGCCAGATCTTCTTTGCCTTTGTGTGAGAGTTCCAGCGTCCTTTGTATCTGTATTTCTAGAGTGTGTTTCGACCCTCTCTTTGTTTATTGACTACTCTTCTGCCTGCTGTTTTGGATACCTCTGCCTGATTGGATTGCCTGCCCGTGTACCGACCTTTGCCTGGATTAAACCTTTTGAACTGTATCAGTCTGTCGTCTGCTTTGTGAGTCCATACTTCTGTGAGTCTGATAAGTTTAAAAAAAAGTTTTTTAAAAAAAAGTATCAAAATCGATCACCAGAGCTCGAGATACCATCTTTTTTATTTTGCACATTTCTGGCTCTTGTCGAAGCTTGGTGTCTATAGTGCCCACAATTGAACTCGACTGCCAGAGATTTGGGCGTGTTATGCAAGTAGTTGCTCACGTAGCCGCAGCCTCAGGTAGAGATGAGGAGCAGGTTACAGAGGTCTGCGAAAGTCGTTTCTTTGTAACTCAACACCCCCAGATTTTTTCATTTTCATACTTCTTCAGGCCCAGCCGATGCTGACTCAAGGAACATCACAGCACAGATGCAGTGGTGCTCCCAACAACTGTAAACACACTTTGATGTGTAAAATCAGTATCATTCCCTTTTAAGTGAGAAGCTATAGGTGAGACTATATACATGGATGCAACTGCATGTTGTTTTGCGTGTGTGTGTGCGTGCGCACGCACTGATATTTAAATGTTTACAAAATATTCTTAGAAAACCGACATACTCTCTAGAGGCACTATAATTACTCTTATTGCACACTGTGTAGTTGCATTAGGCAAATTCATACTTGCTTAAGCAAAGAAATGCAAGCACAGCTCATACATGACTGCATTGTGTGGTATCGCATGGTGGTGGGGAGGCTTAATTAATAAAAGAAGCAATCTTGAGGGAAGTTCTATTCAATAATGGCAGCCCCACAAGTTCTAAATGTCTCAAAAAAAAAATGCAATAACACATAAGACCGTTGTGTGAATAATTCAGAAGCAGAATGCATAAATAGTGGATTAGGCTTGATTTAATTATGTCTGTGTGAAAGCAGAGCCTGGCATTAAACAAACAAACACAGGCAACCGGAATGAAGCAGTTCAGCACCCAAGTGGCAAGGCCTTGCACAGGAGCCAAAAGCAGGCTTCTGTAGAGATCAAACACAACTAGCTGCATTTAACTGGGGCCAGACAGAGAGACAGGTACAATAGACTCAGCCCCTCTTTTCATTGTTGCGTAGAGAATTGGATGTGATTCTCTCACAGGAGTGTATCCAACATCATTTTCATGGGAAGATCATTGTATTGTTTACTTCATAACACTATCCTCTGTATTCTCATTTGCACGCATCAGGTGATATTTATTTCACTTTGATAGAAAACCAGTTTACTATGCAATGGAAGTCTTATGATGGAGCACTGTTTCCCTGAAAACTTCTATAATGTCAAATATATGCCTGTTACAGAGTTGGATGTGTGGAAAGCTTTCTACATTATATACATTTTCAACATTCTTTATCTGGTGTGCCGTGCAGGCAGCACATTGGCTTTTATTGATTTGCTGTAAACAAATATTAGAAATGGCATAAGAATAGCGCCATTACCATGGAAATAAGTCTGCATGGGGGAATATGGTCACAACATTAACATCTTCATGGACACTCATGATTCTCAAGCTAAAATTGATCACATCATTCACAACTACTATTTCCCTGATAAAGACTGCTGTTCATTTGCGAGTGGCAGAGGCCTGAATGAGAGCAGATGTACCCAACCTGAGAGGGATGTGGGGAGAAGTGTGAACTGATTGCAGAGTTATTCTCTGGGCAATGGAAACCAATATGAGCCAACAGTAAGCTCCGTCTACATGGGCTGAATGGCTGATTGAGGTCAGGTGGAAGAATGGGACTTGGCAGCAAGGAAGGGAACACCCCTTTCATCCACAGCCATCCACTTTCATTACAACATACCTTTGAAACCAGCAGCACATAATCACACCTGAAACCTGATCAGAGGGGGAAAAATTGCTACTATTCACGAGCAGCATTATTCAAAACTCCCAGCCATGTCCACATTATGTGCACAATGCATTCAAAGGTGTAAAAGTTTGACAATTTGATTTATGCTAATGTAACTGCATTCAATTTTCCAGTTTCCATAGTGCAACTGTAGCCATCTTTTCAGAAACCATGTTCTATTTGCAAATGTTGAAATTAATGGATTCCTTCTGTCAGGAGCCGTCAGCCACATAGCCTCCTGCAGCATCTCCCATTGGCAAGACGTTTAAAGCTGTGTATGGGTGTCATACATCTTACCCTATTTGAATTTGTGCTGCCCTCTGTGTCTCCTTCCAGGTAAAGATATGAAATATTGACTGTTCTCATCTGGGCCTGCAGCCCCCATCCCCCATTAAACCACCCCCCCAGCTACTCCGCTATCAAAGTGCTGGCACAGCAAAGTGGAGAGAGGAAAGAGTGAAGGAGCGAGAGGCAGATATATGGGGCGAGTTTACCAGACAGGGAGCTACGCATGAGAAAAAATATGTAAATCAGTGAGCAGTCGCAAATTATGCATAAACAAAAAGTCATGTGGGGTGCTATTAAATCAATAAGACCTATAATAAGTGAGAGAATAGGAAAATGTGGATGTGAAATAGAAAGCAAATGCCTAAAAAGGAAGAAAAATTATAAATCTGTGAAAGGGGAAAAAAAACCTCTCAGCAATTTGAATGTGAATCTGAAGAGTTCTGGCACTGAGGGTGTGAAAAGACAGCTGATTGTGCAGTAAGTGGTAATTATACACCCCAGACTGCGGTCGACTGCTGAGTGACAAATAGTCTTCTTGCTGTACACTTGCCTATCTTACCATCTCTCAAGCACAGGGGGGAAGCACCAGTGGTGGGGCTGCGGCTGTATGACACATTAAAAAAAAGAAGAAAAAACACACTCGGTCTGTCATTAAGATGTTCTCAGTGCAGTAAAATTCAGCAGCAGGCACAAAGGCAGTTGTTAGCAGCAGAGCCAATTATCTGTGCCCAGGCTTTGTTTCCCATTGAAAATTAAAAGGGACAAAGGCAGTGCTCCTGTGGCATGCCCGATTATGATGACAGGACATTACACATAAAAAGCTACTTGGTGAACAAATAGATGGACTTGAAGAGAGCAGAGAAAGAAAAGTTGGCATAGATCCGACACTTTTTCCTGAGAAAGGCACATTAGAAGTACAGAGTACGCAAGGCTTCAAGTCTGTGCCAGACTTTTTGTGTTGAATACAGTCTTCACTTATTTTTTCATCAGGATGAAATCGTGATAAAACTATGAATTGTCTGTCAAGTATATCGTATCTGTGATGAAATCAGGGCACAGCTCAGACAAATGCTGCATTTTCCTGGAAACTGTCCATTGTTCTGACAACCCATTTTTCCAAAAACGTCTGAAAGACCCCCCAGTGTCCCATTGGTGAGAGTTCGTTGCTTGATCAGGGTTAGGGTGAGATGGTTGGTTATGATGTTAAGGGTTAGAAAAAATATCAGGGTCAGAGCCAATCAGAGGATGAATGGGGCAGGTCTATGTGTAATATGGGTGTGGACAAACAATAAGACATGGAATCAGAATATTGGGCCGACGGACAAGAGGGAAATTCAGAAGCCTGCACCTCGTTACTGATTATGCTCAGGAGTTTGTTCTGCTTTATGATTATTAGACATGGGCAAAATGAGCCTATTGATTTGCATCAGACAATATGTCCACAAAGAAGATTTTACAATGAAAAACAACTATTTGCATGGGGACAATGTTTGAAAGTCTTCTGCACTAGCATGTGCTGAGCACTGTTTGCCTCTGTATTATTACAGATGTATTATTCATCCAGCAGTTTGAACAGATCATCACTAATGGAGTCTGAATTACATTTATTCAACCACTGTTATTATTCTTACTCTTACATGAATTCAAGCTGTTATGTATCATAGATATTTTTAATTATCATAATCGACCAATGACCTGTCAGCACTTCATCTGCTGAGAAAAAGAAAAATGACTGGACAGTGTAGGATAATTACAAGGTGTTACCTTACGGGTGTTCAGTAAGTATGGCTGATTGTGAATATGGCAGCACTGTGATGAGAATTACAGTGCACGAGATCGCCATATTCAATGTAATGATAAACGTGTACGGCAGTCACTTATTACAGAAGTCAAGTTCAAACTAACATGAAATTGCATCAAATTAATTCAAACCCAACTTTCGTGGTCAAATCCTAAAATAGAAAGCTGTACAACTGTCATGGTTCTGTTCACTTGAGTGGCATGCTAACAGGACTTCAGCCTTGTTGCAGTGTGATTGTCACGGGAAGACAGTTGTGTTTCATGTCGATTCTGAAGACCAAGTGTGGTGAGTACCTAATCACAGCCACAGCCCTAGCCTGTGAATACCAACACAGTCCTGAAAAAAGTCTAATCGAGCATTTTTCACCAAACACCTTTGTGGTTGTCCAATTAGTGTGCAGGACCTTGTCCAAAACAAAAAGGCAGTAAATCTATGCATGTGAAATGAATGACCAAAAATAATGTCAAAAGGATAGAAAAATGCTGTTCGGTGTTAACTAAAGCCTTCACCCAAGTAATGCATAAGCTAATTTCAGCCCCATTGCTGGCAGCTTTTTCTGTGGCAGATATTGGCCTTGTCTTTCTTTCTGAGGAAGATACATTTGACAAATTCATTGGTTAGTACTCATCCTTGAAGCCTTTTCTCCTTTTAAGTTGAATAAAATACTTTACATAAATGATTAATCTCACCTGTGTAGCTTGTTCAAATATGGTTTTTCAGTTATGCGACAGCATTCCTGGCTGCATTTTGTTTCTTCACTGTCAACTGCGAGGAAGCAGTCCATTTTAACAGTCTCGGAAAGTCTTTTTCAGACTGTATTTTTGGGCATAGCATCCATTAACATGGCCTTCTGTCTGTATTCTTATTATTCTGTCTGCCTTCTTCTATACAGTATGTCCTCGTTGCCTCTTACAGCATAGACGACTCTGTACAGACTCTTTCTGCAGCAAAGATGTCAGGAGAGTCTTTCCACTTGTTTCTCTTCATTCTGAATTTATTTCTTTCTCTGCATCAAAATGTCTAACATATGCCAACAGGAAGCTCATGTAAAGAAGCAGGACTTAGCAGACACTTTCTGGGCTGACGAACTCCAGCAGACACACTTAGACTGCCAGTAAACAGCTATAAAATTAGCCTGAAGGACCTATCCCAAGCATATCCAAAGTAAATTTAAAGCTATAATTGAACCATTTGGAGTACATCGATGGTTTTGGTCTATTTTGAAATGTAACACTCAAACTTTAAACTAAATTCCTTGATTTGGCTGTAAATTACCCAGTGAAGCATCCTATCCTCATTTTTGGAATTGGCTCAATAAAGTGCCAGTCATCTACACAAGAGGTTGCAAATGGCTCAATCTTTACACGAAAGAGAATGAGGCACATGTGTTCAAGATGGTCTCTCATTGGTTATTGTCAGCTCTGGACAAGACATGGAAGATGCTAACTGGTCAAGCAAGGTGTCAGTTGAAAGGCCAACGCCAATGTAACCACACCTTTTTTGTGGTGTTATCAATCAGTGGATTACAATGAGACTTAATGGTTTGTTTATTTGTTGTTGAGGCCGTGTCCAAAATCACTCTCAATCTATTGCATAGTATTTATATTATAGTCTGCCATTATACTTAAGTGTTCACATTTTTTGTCTAAATACATGCACTATCATTCCTCCTTCAAGAGGTCCACAGTTGGAATGGAAACATGACATCAATGGCATGTGCACTACTTGCCTTGTATTTGATAGATGTGAAAATCACAGCAGACACCACACCTGTCAGCGATGACACAAACTGATAAGGATTCAAAAGTGTTCAGAATCATGATTTACTGCTATGCTTATAGAGTCTATTTTAGACTGTCTGTTATAAAGGGAACACTGAATGAGTGGAGTGATTTTGGACACAGCCCCAGACTCATTCTGTAACACAAACGCTGGTAATGGGCCTGTTGCACCGCAGTCATGTTGACTTGTCAGAGCAGGAAAGGCACAGGTGTGAGTGCTAACACTAATGATGGCTGTAAGTGTAAGTCATTCAAATGAACCAGCATATACAATACGAGGGACCTGAAACCAGCTCAACTAATGCTGAATTCACACACTGTTGGCAGGAGAACAAGAAAAACGTATTCCTTATTCCATCTTGGGTTTACACATTATTCCAAGTTGGTTAGCTCTAGTGCTATCTTGCAGTCATGCAAGATAAAGATAAATGTCCTATGCTACACTATTGTTGTGTTACACATTGGTAGCAGCTTGTTGCCAAGTGAAACCACATACAAACAAACAAGCAATATCTAGCTCCTTTTAAATTAATGGATTATATGTGTGTGTGTGTGTGTGTGTGTGCGTGCGTGCGTGCGTGCGTGCGTGCGTGTGACCAGGTATTTATCACTTTGTGGGGACAAAAATCTGTTTACACAGTCACATTGTGGGGACTGACCTCCCTTATGGGGACAAAATGCAGGTCCCCTTAATGTAAATCATTAAATTTTAGGGTGCAGACTGAGGATAGGGTTACGGGTTAGGTAAGGTTAGGTTAGGTACAGGGTTAGGAATAGGCAAATAGTGGTTATGGTTAGGGTAAGGGTAAGGCTCCAGGAAATGAATGTAAGTCTATGTAATGTCCCCACAAGTGATATAAACACAACGTGTGTGTGTGTGTGTGTGTGTGTGTGTGTGTGTGTGTGTGTGTGTGTGTGTGTGTGTGTGTGTGTGTGTGTGTGTGTAAATAACAGTTTTTCCCACTCAACTCAACGGCTCAAACGATATGAACACGGCATGAATGGCATGCAGCCACTGTTACTGTTATTAATTTCATCTGTGACTTTCCAGCTGCATGTCTAACTGTCTATAGTCAGCTCTATTCATCTGTAAGGGAACATCTGAGATGACCAAAACTTTCTTTAAACATAAATTCAGACCAAAATGAAATCACTGTTGTCTGTTCCAGCCAATGTGATCTTTATTTTGTTGTGTGACATATTCATCCTGAGCTGTCATGTTAACCACATCTTCGCTCGCTTGTTGAATGTGTTTGCTCGTTAGTGTGAGGTTGCAGGTGCAGCAGTAGGCAGGGCTGTCCTGATTTGGGTGGATTGGATCATGTGCTGGCACAACAGGGTGGATACAATAAGTAACTGGGAGTGCTTTCCTGCTCTGTGCAGCCAGAACTGGCCATCTTCATACGCAGACTGGTTTGACCCACTGTCAGGTGTTTATAGAGACATCACTTCATTAGCTGTGGATGATGCCGGACACACATAAGGGCCCACCATCTGCTCCCTGAGCCTCGCCAAGGTTAAATATTCTCTTGGCGAGATGGAGAGGAAGGCGGCAGTGAAATGTGTAAGCAACAATGGATGGAAAAGGTTGAGTTACAGAGGAGTAATGGAAAGAAAAAAATGTAATATTTCATATGCCCTTTAATGGACTCAGGGTTAGTGGATAATAAAGACAGTTCTGCTAAAGAAGGAAAAGCATCACTGTTGTAACCACTCACTGGAAGAGAAATTAGGAAACAGTTAAGTGAAGAGTGATTTTTCATACAAAAGTGACACAAGGTATAAGAGGAAGTCACTGTGTGTTTTGTGTATGCATGAATGAATATGTGCGCAGGCTAGCTGTTGCTAAGACAACTGTTACTGCTGTACTTTGTTTTGTATTTCATTATTTTTAAAGGTTGTTACTCAGCCGAGTATCTGGAATGCATTAAAAAGATGGCATTCATTTATCTGTAAAAGCATTCGTGTTGTTTAATGCATCAGGATGTCATGACATCTACCTGGACCTAAAAAGCTGTTCAGCCTCATTTCACACTGACATTATGGAATAAACAAAGCATTTAGGGCCAGCAGGCATGACCCCGCTGGAAGTCAGCAATTGCTGTGGAGACTCTTTGCACGTCAAATGCCCACCCTGACACCGGGGTCACCTCAGAGATGAGGGGACTGGCTAATTCGGCTAATTACCCGGCAGATTCTGATGAGCTCTTCCATTAGCAGGGTCACCCTCCCTTCCCTGGATTCCTGAAGCAAAAATGCAACTAGAAAAAGCTCTGAAATCAAATTCTGTATGTCTTCACTGATATTTGTCATTTTGGAAGATGAACTTAAACAATGGCACTGATAGGGAAATGGTGCGGGAGGGGGTGAGCTGTTATTTTAGATGTCTGAAATATGGATACCCTGTGAATAGGCGCTTTCAAAACAGATATGTTTGAACAGTGCTCTGGAGGAGAAAAAGATGTCTGTCCTCCTCTGAGGAGCCAACTGCGGCACCTCATCCATCTTGTTCATTGCCATGTGAATGTCCCTGCTAACAGCGCACCTTTGTGCAGACTGAGCCGTCAAGATACTTTCATCCTGCTCTAAATGGACAGGATCACATATTCAAGGCCATTATGCTTTAGGGGTGAGTAAGATCAAACATCAAATTACTGTAAGGCTCGGATTTTTCTCTCTTGAGATGGAACAATTTTCTGGGTCTTCTACTGTGATGCATTATAA
Organism: Chaetodon trifascialis; assembly: GCF_039877785.1. Classification (NCBI taxonomy): domain Eukaryota; kingdom Metazoa; phylum Chordata; class Actinopteri; order Chaetodontiformes; family Chaetodontidae; genus Chaetodon; species Chaetodon trifascialis. Next base: position 24,626,407 of record NC_092058.1, on the reverse strand, counting down.
TGTCTGGATTTCATCTGTCATCTCAGCCCTCATTAGGAAGACTGCAATGGCCACAGTCTGATTGTGCTCTGGTAAATGTGTGTATCTACAGTGTGTGTGTGTGTGTGTGTGTGTGTGTGTGTGTGTGTGTGTGTGTGTGTGTGTGTGTGCGTGTGTGTGTGTGTGTGTGTGTGTGTGTGTGTGTGTGTGTGTGTGTGTGTGTGTGTGTGTGTGTGTGTGTGTGTGTGTGTGTGTGTGTGTGAAGGAGACAGACTGTCTCTCTGTTTGCATGTATGTGTGTGTATTTTTATTCATATGTACTTGTGTGTTTGCGAGTATGAGTCAAAGCATGCAGAGGTAATCTGCTGATCTTCTGACCCATCTCAATTTACATGAAAACCAATTACAGCTGAGGCTGCGAGAAGTGTCTCATTCCAGAGCAAAAAACAAAAGAGATGCAGAGGAACGTATCACAATGAAACGACAGAATTGAATGGATGAGTGCTGAGGTGCAGCGCAGTGGATTATCTGAGGGGCCTGTGTGCTTTGATAAGTCTAACAGTTTCCTCGTAGATGAGCCTGGCTTCTGCATACAAAGACCCTATCCTGCTGGGAGAGACCACAGTTTGAAACTGGAACTCATGAAAGTCAGTCTGTAACTATCTCTGTCTCATTCCTTATGATTTTGCGGCAAATGAGCAGAGAAGACAGTCAAGAAGTAAACAATGTTCTAAAAAGAGCACCACCTTCTACCTCAGGATGCAGGAGATGGCGTTCAGTCTGGCTCGATTCGTAACAGATGCATTCTTTATAAAAGCTTTTCAACAAGAGAAACACACAGCTCTTGAACATGTAAAAGCATCTTTTATCCTTCCACCTTCAGAGATTTCCTTTCATAGCCTCATTCTGCAATTCAACCCTCACATTTAGCATAAACATACGTATACATTAAAACAAAGCCAGACAGGCGGGAGAGAACGCCTTGTTTAAATAGCTTGTCTGTAAAAAGGAAACCTCCCTGTTTGACACCATGTTGCCCTCTGAGTGAGCTGAGGTTTCGAGCAGTGGGGTTCAGGTAAGAGGGCACAGAGGAGGAAATGAGTGGAGACAGGCAGTGCTCTCTGCAGTGAGCCTGTGACACTGCCTGGCCGCCTGTCAGGCCCAGTTTGCCGCCTGTCAGGCAGCAGCCTGGGATGGGACAGACAGGCGGTGGGCTAAAACATGGAGACAAGGGCTGCTGAGGGAGAGGAGGCAGGATGTATGAGAGGCAGATGAACTGGTGTATGCAAATCTGTGTCTGGAAGAAGCTATTGCTGGGACTTCAAAGGACACACGATCTGTACACAAAACACAGCAGCTGGTGTTGGGGACTGTTGGGGACAGGTGAGTGGAGGAATATTCATAATGAAGCCTCCAAGCAGGTGATTATTACACTACATCACAGCCAGCAATAAAATCAATGACATGTACATACTTAATACATGTTCCTCAGAAAGTTTGGTGGAATTTCTTATGATTCATTCAAACCTACAGCAGATGTAAAAGATATTTTGCAAAGAACCAGTTCAGAGAACCAGTCACTCTTCAAGTTCAGTGTCCTGAGAATACAGAAATAAAGAGTGACAAATAGAAGAAGAACAGAAAAGAGCCTTCATTTTCATCAGTCATTGATTTGAGTCCAAGGTGATCTTCAATTTACATGTGTTGTCTGAACAACAAGCTATTCAATTTAATGTCATATAAAACAAAGAATTCTTCAAATTCTTACAGTTGAGTTACTGGAACATGCATTTGTGTCATTTTTTTTAAAAAAAGACAAAAAAAATTGTCAAATGATTATAAGAACTGGGAGATTGTCAAAGCTGTTGCCCTTGAATTTTCTGTTTATCAACTGAGAGTTAATCAAATAATCATTTCTGTAGATGGCACTTGTCAATACATTTATACAAGCGTGTAAAACAAACTAACTATACAAACCCAATTCCAAAAAGTGTGGGATGCTGTGTGAGACACAAACAAAAGGCTCCAAAGGCTCAGTCGTTCACAAGCAACGATGGAGTGTGTTTCCCCACTCTGTCATATCAGACTGTACAAAAAACACTTCAGAAAACTGTTTGTTTGCAAATGACTGCGTTCTGTTTCTATCCATGTTTTCCACAGTGTCCTGCCTTTTTTGGAATCAGGGTTGTATACAGCAATGAAAATCATTTGTAGAGAGACAAACAACATCCTCATCCACACATGCTCAACAAATGTAGTCAAATATTGCAGACATAAGACAGGTTTCCTTTCCAGAACTGAGCCAAGTGTGTTTAGTTTATCCATCACTGTTCCTCAGTGAGAAAAATGAATGTCTTCATGTGCGTTCCCCTGCGTCTCAAGGGTCAAAAATGAGTGTCACAGCAGAGAGAAGCTTCTAAATAATAATATTTTCAGCATCAAATCTAATGACTTTTTCTGGACTCAGAGTGTCTCACTGCTCTTTTTTCTATTTCTCTAAAAGCTGAACATTCATTGATCATGCTTATGGTTTTGGTGAACTGAACATCAGTTTGCAACTAATGAACATGAACATGAAGGTTGCCAACTCCCACCAGAGCTAATGAAGCTCACGCACTGTGTTTTGCAGCACCCACCATGCCAGCATGCTCATGCTACTGGTAATTGAGACACAGCTATTAAGATCTGAAGAAGATTTATGAACAAATCAGCTCAGATTCCAACAGAAACAGACTCGCCTCTCAATGCAAACTGTGTCTGTCATCTGAAAAAACAAGTCCTGACATCAGTCACATCAGCAACACGAACGGAACTAGTTAATTAATCTGTGAACTGAACTTTGAGCTTGCTCTTGTGAAGTCAGGGTACAAAACACAAACATTGTGCAACAGATGCAGGCAGGGCACGGAGAAGGACAACTCAAGTTGCTGTTTTCCAACATTTATCTTTTCCTGCAGAAGACAATACAAAAATTAATTGCCTTCTGGTCTTTTTCTCTGCACATCTGCTCCCCCAGCAATGCAAAATGGCACTGTGCAGATTTCAGTCTCTTTCTTGAAATACAGATACATTAATTTGACATTGTAATATGTTGTCAGTACTCGGTGAGAGCTATTCACATTTAAAGCATTTAACCTTCATTGTTACAATAAATTTCAACAACATGAGGAATGATTTACACAAAGGGAACATAGTAAGACCTGGCTGACAAAGTAAAACAGGTGAGTGGGGTTGAGTCATTAAACAGAAACAATGAAAATTCCAACATTTAACACAGGAACACACACACCTGGAGAAGACAACACATTCATTAACCGCTCGCTGGTCTTGCTCCTAAACATGGAAATGTTTACACCTGGAGATGCTAAAATCTCTTCAGTGCTACGTTGGTCACATGACATAGGGCATCCTGCTTTGATACCAATGGCACCCAGAGGTTCAACGACATCATGTACAAAAGTTATAGTATCAGAGAGAACAACACAAAACAGCTAATTTGCATAACAGTATCAACAATGCATGAGACGCACCAAAGCTTACAACATCAATGGCTGCTCAATTTTCAAAGAAAACAGCAAAAACAGGGGCAGGGGCATGTGGTGGTGTGGGGGGGGGGGGTGTTAATTACTTAACAGAATAATTAAATGATAAGCAAAATTTACTAGGACAAATTGAAAATAAAAATGAATAAAGTGCATTTGTGCACCATAAGCATGATGTGCAGAAGGGGAGAAGCATTTAGGTCGACTCAACAAAAACTTCGTGTTTGACTAAACTGCAGCAGTCCAGTCCTGCTTTCGGTTCAGGGTTGATGGATTCACTCGCCATCATGAAAACCATCCCATCTGCTCACCAGGGGAAGAGATGGTGCGAAAATCAGACATGTTGCATTCTGTTTGAGGATTGCATTAATCCTCAAGTCGTCCTCAAGTCCATCTTCTCCACATACAGAAGATAAATATTGAACAGCCGAGCGGTACGGAGCACGGGAGAGGGCGCATGCACACACATGCAGTACACACAGAGAAACACGGAGAGAAAAGAACAAACTTGTTACACTTCAGTGGCCACGCGCACGCTCTCCTCACACACTTGTACCATGGATGAAAGCTGATATGAGGCCCTGTTTGCAGCAAGGTGAGGTAGGGGACATGCTGTCGGAGTTCTTTAACACCACAGACCTGACAACACCACGGGCTGAGAGGGAAGACAGCTTCTCCCCATATACGCTTTTCCTCCCCTCCTTACACACACACACACACACACACACACACACACACACACACACACACACACACACACACACACACACAGTTTGGTTTCCATCACTTTTGAGGACATTACAAAGACTTAATTTCCTGGAGACCTTAAAATTTAATGATTTACATTATGGGGACTTGCTTTTGTCCCCACAATGTGACTGTTAACAGATTTATATCTCCACAATGTGAGTAATACATACACACAGAGAGAGAGAGAGAATCCCTGACCTCTGTGGTGTGAAATGGAGGGCTTGGGAGGGAGGTGGGGGTGCAAAGTAAAGGGAGAGAGCTGTCAGAAGAATGCATCCAACACACAGTTGACAGGATGGAAGTTCAGATGCTCGCCCTCATCATGCAGGCAGAGCACAAGGGGTGAACATCTCAATTCAAGCGATTCAGCAAGCATAGCACAAATCAAGGCACATTCTCAATATGTCCGCTGTCTGAACTCCTGAACTCGGACTGCTGCTAAATCTGCAAACACCAACATCTCATTCACTAATATTAAGTTTGATTGTGGTGGACAAAAACGTTGTTTTGAAAGCACACATGAAGTCAGCTCCTAATAAATACTTGGCTGTGGGGTTCGTTTGTGCATAAATGGTGAAGACATGCTCTACTGCAGCGATACACTGTTTACTTGTGATTGATGGTGTCCAATCAGGTTGTAGCACAGTAGCATCTCACCCCCCCTGGGGTGTCTATGGAAATCATTTTCATATTGTGAAATTGATACCCACTCTCTTCTCTGACTGCCTTTCTCTGTACATCTGACCCACTCGACTGTACAAGATGAATATGGGCTGGTCATGTGATTAGGTCCTGATCGTGTTTACGCTGTCTCTTTCTGCATTGCAAAACATTGCTAATCAGCAATGAGTTATGGCAATAATAACCAAGCTTCCTTATAATAAGGTAATCAATTCAATGTAGTGTCAATTGGCTGGATTAATGCTCCGTCTTTGTTCCCCATAGGGGGGCCATAATTGAAGGTTTCTGCAACAATTGACTTATGTTGAGTAAACATCTGTTCTTCAATATTCTTTGTTGAGTACGTCCATTCATTATAATTCTACTCAATTAACAAAGTACACATTCAGAGGAATGTATCGGGATTCAGTTTGTTCTCTGATGAATGCGGTGCCACTTTCCCCTCAACATCAATCGCAATTACTTTGTATTTCCAACTGCACTGCTTCCCACCAGCACTTCTTAATATTCTTCTTTTTTTTAAATCAAGTGTAAACTCTCTGAAGCAAGTGAACTCTGGTCCTCCAGCAAAGAATGAAAGTTTATTACCAAAACAATCACACAAACCACCTTTGCACAACACATGCCCTTTGTTAAGCCCAAAGGAAACTCTGGCTGTTGGATTTCCATTGAACACCCACAAGCTTGGCCTTTTCTCTCCATGGAAATGCTGCAACACTGACCCTTCAGAGACCCTCTGTGGTTCTCTGGGTAAGGGTTGCAAAGAATGTGCAAAAGAGAGAGAAGAGAGAGAGATCAGAGCTTCTCTCTTTCTTTCACAGTAATGCATCTCTTTCAGAGGGGAAGAAATCAGAGGATGGGGTCAAGCAAGGATATTGAACTGGACTTCAGACAAGGCTGAATTTCAGGATATCTATGCTGACATGAAACCACCAAATTAAATTCAGTGCAATTGAATCCCCTTTCCTCTACTCTAAAACTCCTTCTCTTTCAAAGCAGGCAGAAGGAAAAATCAATAGTGTATGTATTGATATTAATGTTCAGCATTATGCGTCTAAATGAAATCATAGCAGCAGAGAGGAGCATAAGGCCTTTATTAACAACATGTGCTGAAATCAAATTACCATCTCATTCTGTCTCTCAGGTGGCCTTCATTCAGGTAAACCGAACTGCTGCTGCCTTGTGTTGTTTACCGCCCTCACAACCAGGGTTTTCTGGAAAGAAGAGCCTGCTGCAGTTAACTTGTTGAAGTGGGAGTTAGCAGATGGAAAAGCAAAATCCTCCTCATTATTTCATTCATCCACATCCTTCTGGCTCTCCATTTAAAATAACAGTCCCACAATGCAATGCTACAGGCACCGTGCATGAGGTCAGCTGAATGATCAAACGGCTCAGTACCTGGTGTTTTTATGCTTCCTGTCCTGGTTATACTCAGGTAGTGACATACAAAGTGGTACTGACAGTGTGGCCACAATACAGAATTGATAGATGAACTCACACAATGCACACTGTGTCTCTATTTCACAGTGTCCTCAGCCATTTTCAAACATAATGTGCACAGTCTGTTGCTTATTGAATTGCCAACAAGATGCACATTGCTGTCTGTATATTTTAGTTCAACAAATATCACAAAATGAACCTTTTTACAGCACTTAGACAGCAAATGGCTCGCAGATTAGTGCTGCGGCTCTAAGGGAAACACCACTGGTGCACAGCCTGCCAGTTATGCAAAACAGGAGCTAAGAAGGTGTATCTAGTTAAAGGGGGATGAAAGGGAGGGAGATTTAACTCAACAGTAATTCAGACAAAACAAAAAAAGTGATGGAAACTTGGAAGCATGAACACGCACAGGAACAGTGTAGGTCAGAGTCACCTATTCTAAAATAATCGACAACCTCCAGCTTCTCTGTATACATCTAACGTAGGGCTGTTAAGTGATTAAAAAATATCAAATTAATGACATGCGTTAACATTTTGTCATCTGTTTCCATCATGTTCACAAAGCTCCCGTTGATGGTTGTATGCTCAGTCATGTGTCGAGTCAAGGGGCATCATGGAGCATGATTAATCTGCATTCATTGTTTTGATGCATTATTATTTCTATGATTACTTAATCAAAACAACGTATTATCTTGAAAATCCATTACCCTAATTTAAAGTCAATACATTAAGTGAAGAAGAGACGTGTGCGTACTGTCATGTTTGCTTGACTGTCACAACCTATCAAACTCAGCTGTGAAGGCTGCCGCCTGCTCAGCTCCAATAAGAATGATGGTAAACCTAAATCCAAGCTCGACCCCCTCAGAAATCTATGGGTCAGGTCCCTGGCACTTATGCATGTAACTATCATGTATGATGAGCATGAAAGCAAAGAGAAATCTTCGCTGGACACTGAGAAACAGTGACGTAACAACATTGCGCTTTTCTCAATGTTTTCAGCATTTAGAAAAGAATAGAGGTAAACCTGAAAGTACATTAATGTTCATTTCCCACAAAAAGAAACGCCTTGACACACAAATGAACTAGCGTTTGAGACCAGTGAGTTAGTGTAAATTCAATTTCAATTGATTAGTCAGTTGACAGAAAATTGATCAACAATAATTTTCATGAGTGATTCAATAATTTAACAAGGAAAAAGGCCAAACATCCTCAAGTTCCACCTTTCACTGTGATGCTGTGCTGCTCTTCTCTTCTGACAAACTGTGACTATTCACTGTTTTCTGATATTTTATGGAAAGAAAATAATACCTATCTGAAAAAGTATAAGACCATATCTTTAAACTAAAACGGTTCTTCATTATAATGAACAAACCCCTTAAGAACCTTGATTAAAAATGTTAAGATGGATCCATGTGATTGATGTGGTGGTGGATGAAGAGGCCTCTTCATCCTCCCTCAGATGGCTGATAGATTACAATGCAGGCATGGGCGATGCTCCATTAAGCCTTCTTCAGACCAGTATTTAGTGCTTATGAAGCAGGGTTTTCAATATTCATATCAAATCTGAATAAAAGCATGAACTTATCAGGCCTGGATGCATTTAAATATTGAGTAGCCTTCCATCATTTCTTTCCTGTGGCCAGCTCTTGAGATGAAAGGTAAGAGAGTGGAAAGGCCAGGCCTGGTCAAGCGATTCAAAACTGCTGATATCTGCATCCCTTTGAAAATCAAATGCATTGCTTTTGTCATCAGGGGGTCCGTCTTTGATATTTCTTCCTTTTTGTCACCATGATGCCCAGCCTTCTGCTGTGTTATGGGTAAAATGTCTCCAATATGAATGTTAACTGACTCTATCTTTAACATCCAATTGATCTTAAGAGACAGATGCAAGACAGATACAGACTCCTGCTGTGTTTCTGCAAGAAGAAGTAGAGAGGAGGCAAATCTACATGATAAAAAAAGAGACAATGACAGTCAGTTTACTAATTTTTGGCTGTGATGGTTTACACGTCACCTCCAAGCTTCCCAGAACAAGCAAGTCACCAATGAATTCTTGTTTAAACAATGAGATAACGTTTTCCTTACATCTCCATTAATGATCCATTACAAATGGCAGCCACAGCAAAACCAGTTATACAACCAATAACAACACTGATAAATGAGGCTTATGCTTTCAGTAACATAAGCGCTATAGAGAAACCATGCAATGGTTCACTCACTCTCTGTAGTCCAGTGTTTCCCAACCTTTTTGGGCCACGGCACATATTTTACATCAGAAAAATCTCAAGGCACACCACCAAACCAAAATGTCACAAAAAGTATATTTATTGAAATGTAATGAAAATCTAGTCTCAATTTACTTACTCAGTGTGAAACCTGGGCCATTTTTAGTTGAACACAATGCTGATATTCTTGCAGGAAATTGGATGATTTCTCACGGCACACTAGTGTCTTAAAGGATCAAACCACTTTTTCCAAATGGCACGGCACAATATTGCAGGACAAAGAAAAGAATAGGCAGAAAAAAAATGTAAGCATTTTACAATTTAAAATTATTTGTATTTTGTTCAGAAGCATTTTGACTTAGATGTTAAGTACTGACCCAAAAGTGGTTCATTTCCTTAATAAATTTCTCTTCCAGTTATTCCAACCAACTTTTGAGTACCAATACATTTGGGGATTACAAGCAGCAGCATTGCTGTGGGCTGTTGTCAGGATTCAAACAAGTCAGACTTCACTAGGGGAGAAGCATTTAAAAACACTTCTTGTTTTCCAGGATTTCACATCTCTTAATCATAAAGGTTTCTGCTGCCAGAGCATCATTCTTGGTTTACCTACAGTACTGTTGTAAACAAGGATCCGGCTCGTCAGAATGACTCAGGCCTTCAAAGGAGGCTGCTCCATAATCAGAGGGCATGCCAGCAATCCTAACATGCCATCTGGGATCTGGGTGCAATGATTTCCTTAATGACGACCTCAGCATGGGGATGAAGAGGCTAACAGGGACAAGAAGCAACGGATCCCCCTGCCAGGACATTGGTCCAGATGAGGTCTCACCAAGTACCAGTCCAGACCCATCAGCTCCCATGAATAATGCTGGAGAGCTGCCTGTGGCCATTCTCATAGCAGGAGTGGGCACTGAAAGTGTGTGAGGAAAAGCGCCTTTGCACATGTGTGTGTGTGCATGCATGCAAGCGCGTGCACTGTAACAGCAGGTGTGAGTGTGGTCTGCATATGTGTATGTGGAGTGAGCAGTGGTTAATTGGTGCCTCAGGTGACACTGGACACTGAGGCATATTGTCAAAGCTGCAAATCCTCACTGGAACTGACAAGAAAGCAGTTATTCTGAGCCATCAAACTGGACATGTCGTGACCGACCATGCCACTGGGACTGCTCACACACACTGAGAAAACACGCCTCAGCGTGGGCCGGCTCTCACTGGGGCCATTTCTTCCCTGGTGGTATATATCGATGCCTGCCATCAAAGCAACTATTCTTTCTGAGCCAAAGATTTGGCAGATCGCTCCCTTCGGCACTCCGTGATCTACACAAGCTTTGTCAAACCTCCTGCGCTTCAGACACACTGTCACAACTTAAGAGCTTCACACCTGTCAGACACTTTAGTGAAGTGAATAATCAGATTTAGTGTGAGTTCAAGTGGAGTGTCTTTGAATGCGGGTTCCCAAATCATCCATTAAAACTTAAGAGGAAAAAACTGACTGAATTTTTTTATTCACTTGAAAAATGAGCGCATTTAGGGACTTCAAGACCTTCAAACTGATAATGTCACTTCTAAGAATCATTAAGAATTGTGAGCATGTGTGGGCAGTGAAAAATATCAAAGAAAGAAAGATTTTGTTTTTCTCAGAGATAATAGGTTACAAGTTAAACATGTGTCCTTAAAGTGCATGGATATATCATATTTTCAAGCTGTAATAGTTGTGAATAAATCATATTATACAAGTGTGTTGGCAAGAAGCAAAAAAATAATATGAAGTGCAGCCAGATTTTGACTTTAGGTCTGGACTTTTACAAGCTGAATTATCATGTTATGTTGTCTGAGCTTTAATCACTCATAATGGATGAAAAAGAGATGCAGCCGAAAACAACTTCAAAGAGACGCAGAACAACTACGGTGAGATGCAAAACGACCACAAAGAGACAAGAAAACAAAAACCAAGAGAGGCAAATGACCATAGAGACACACAGGACTACAGGAAACAGAGATGCAAAAGGACATGCAAAACAACACTTAGCTCAGCTTGTTTCACTGATTGTGATACTATTTTGCAGTCTACACAGCAGTAACATTTCAATCAGATGCATTTCTATTTACACTGTGCCTTGTTGTTTTACCAAGTGAGATGGCTTGTTAAGTAACTAAACTGTGCTGTTATAATGGAGTACAAATGAAAGTGCCTTTGTTAAGTGTTCCTCTGAAATTGATCCTTTTGTAAATCTCTCTTTCTTTCTTTGCCTTTATAATCTTAATTATAAATAATCATTTCTGGTCGATGAATTGCACAATTCCTTTTGTTTACAGTTGTACATTTGAACCAGTATTTCCCTGTTTCCACATATATTTTTTCCATTTTATCCTAAATTGGGAAGCACTTTGTGAAGTCTGTTTCAACATGAGCACTAATCTCTGATCTTTTTTGACAATCAGTCATTACAACATGAATGCGATCTCACTGCTGATGATGGTTGACAGTTAGTCAGGTACATATGATTGTTAGTAATTCATGGTACAGGCACCATAAATAGCCTCAACCGTGCATCATGACAGCTGCTCTGGATCCGGAGGTGACACAGTCACACTCAGTGAAATTGCACTCCATCGTTGCAGTAACTGTGGGAAAGAAATGAGGCTTGTGCACATGCAGATTGTTCTACAGTGACTGAGATTTAGAAAATACAGAGACACACACAGCCTCAGTAAGCTGACAAAAAGAATGCATGTGCATATTACTGTCTTTGTGCTTGTGCTGTACACAGCTTTACTTGTGAATCTTTTATGCATCTGGGCCCTGGTCTTTAAATTAAAGTCTGAACACATTTTTACTCATTTTATAAATGTGCCCCTAGTTCTTGAATTTGTGCGCCAGTCTGCCCTCCCATTCAAAATTTTGTAAAGCTGTCCCTGAGAGTAGCTTGCCACATTATAGCAATCTTTAATTCATCAAAATCCTCAAGCAAAGCGAACATAATAATCTGTATTCCTACCAGAAGAAATAAAAAGGTTTCCAGGGACTGCTGTGCATGCTGCCAACATTACCACCACTCTGACTCCATTTCCAGAAGTATAAAGTAACTCTACATTCTCTCCCAAAGGTATTGAAACCCTGCATAAAAATTTTCTGTTACAGTGCTGGCTGCCAACACTGATCTGAGGCTTTCTCTTTCCCCTGGTGCAGCATGCAGTTTCCACAATAACTGTGGTGTAAGAGCAAAAGCTGGGACAGGCGCGAGCCCCGGTGCACACCATGCTTATTCACCGCTTGTTTTTCATGGCAGGGATGCGTTTAGTACACACCGTACTCTGGCCAAATGAGGTAAGAATCGATATGCCATTCGCTCTGCAAGCAGGGTTTAGCTGCAATTAGATTCACTTTGCAGGTGTCGTACTTGAGATTATTTTGTTTAGACAGAATTGGGACGGGACAACATAATGAGTAAAAATGTTAAATGAACACCGGACGACACCGAGCACAGTCACCCACAGTGTCTGGATTGGGGATTTTGGGGGACATTTAAGATTGTTGAAATTGATATCCTCCTCCTGAGAACAGTTCAAAGAGGTGCCGAGTTTTCTTGTCTTTTAAGCTTAACTACAGTGTTTGAGGGAAATAGTGGTATCTGAGTCCCTCTCCCATAAAGCAAACTATTTGTACTGACAGCTGATAATTTCACTGTACTGTATGTCTACTCGTGGCCACCTCTCACATCTCACTCCTCCCATTGCACCACTACAGTTTCTATTAGCTTTCCTCTCTCCACGTACCTCAGCCTTCACTTGCTATCACCTGCGCAGAAACGACAGAATACAATCTTTTTTTTTTTTTCACCTTGGGTGAACACTCCAATTCCCTGTATGGATGGAGACCATTACAGATCAGACAGCGCACAGGGGAATGTGTCACGCTGGATCGTCAGCCTGGAGAGTCACAGGTGGACACGTGACAAGTCATTAAGTCTCAGCTTTGTCCCTGTGTAGGAGGGAGTGCCCTGGGTCAAATGGAGACAGTGACTGCAGAAGTGTAGCGGAGACAGACAGCGATCATAACAGGCCTAATGGGCAGGACTAATGGTGCAATGGGCTCCAATTACAGGCCTTTCTGACAGCTGCTCACCACCACTCCGGCTTCACCTGCACTGGGAGCGCCAAGCAACTGATGGCTGGCCAGTTGAGGACATTGTTAGCTCGCATAGAGTTATCTCCCCATGCTCCCTGCAGGAAACAATGGTCCACTGCACACAATTTAAGGGCCTCACTGTGCATGGAGGAATTTTGCTTTATGGGCGAGGGGGCTGTATTTTTTATATGCAGCTGGCAATCTGACAGAGAATTTGAGGTAATATTGGGTCGCAAGACTTTTTCTCTCCAACTGTTTTCAAATTTAGTTTGTTGTGGCGGAGGATTGTATTGTTTCCTGTCCTCTCTGATACTGAATTCAGAGGCACGTCATCAGTTAGTTTATCACTAATGTCAAAATGTCTGGGGAGAGCTGAGTTTGGAGCCATTAGTTGACAGCAGAGATATATCACTGGATATTATTTTCCCACAGTTCTAATCAAAATATTAATTGTGCTGCTGTGCTGAGTTTCCCAGCTTCAATCCATCTGCGAAGAGTACATTAAATAAAGAGTAGGTCCATCCTTGGAAACCCCACCCGCTAATGTTCCCCAGCATTATGAACACACATTTGTCTTCGAGGAGGGCAGCTTGTCCTGCGAGTGAATTACTCTCCAGCGCTCAAGGAATATTCATTCACTTACTGCAGGAGTAACCTGTCTGCTTCCTGCCCTTCTAAATTGCTGTGGATCATTATCAGTGATAGAGAGGTTTTTTCCCTCTCTCTGTGTTGGCAAGAGCTTTGTTTACAGTATGAGTTTGACTAAACACCCTAGCTCAGCATTCGTGTTGATGGATTTAAGCTTGTTGCGATGGCAGAAGCATTCTGTGCCATCAGAGAGGCACATCGCTCTTCAATACATTATTAATTTTGGTGACAGGCAGAATTATTAAAAGGAAAACTCTTGTTCATTACAGTTTGGGGATATTTTTATGGTGTTGGCCTTCATTTCTCTTGGTTCAGATAATATTGCACTCACCAAAATAACTGCTGAGATCTGGGTGCACATCTTCATTGCGAAAGCCAAGTCAAATGAGGCAAAAAACAGGAGACTCAGTCAGGGCAGTTTAGCCAGCATGTCTAAACCACTTCATACGCTGAGTGCATCGGCGATGTCGCAGAGGATCCTTGCACCTGCTGACTTCATTTTTGCAATGTTCCAGATCTCAGCAAAGACGTGTGAGAACACTGGGCCTCAGGCCAGAACCACTCATCTACTTGTCGTATAAGTGACTAATTTTCTTGGATGTACAATTTTCTCTTTGGTACGAATAAAATCCAGTTTCAGTCTTGTGTCTTTCTGCATGTGATGTCAAAAGACACTGTTTTTCTGTGTCTTGTCTGTGTCTTGTCTTGCAGGTGAACCTGTTAGGCAGAACGCCTGAATGATTTCTTAGGACCCAAAGATGCAGACCAGAGAGGGAATTAGTAAAACAAAAATAATTTATTTTCAACAATAAATGTGCAACAGAATACGCACTCATACGGAGTGGACAAAAGAAACAAACAGCACACTCAAAAGGAGTGGAAAAGAACAAAACAAAGCCCACTCAAAAGCGAGTGGAATTAAACAAAGGGAGCTCCAACGAATGTGGTTTCTGAGGCAAGGCACACGCTGACAAGGCAAGCAAACAAAACTGAATGAACGAAGACAATGCCAGGGATTCAGGACAATACGGCAACAGGTAGGAGAGAGTTCTGCCCTTTAATCCTGTGTCTAGTCATGGTCATGCGCATCAGGAGTGCACCTGAGGAGGTGGAGCTGGCCAGGTGTAGAGACACACCCAGCTAGACAGACAGGGGAAAACAGACAGACAACGCATAACACTGGGAAAAGGGAAAAAGGAAACACTAGGAACAGACAATCTGCAGGATCGTAACACCAGCCATGGCTTTCCAGAACTATTTGTGGCACCTGCTCTGTAGGGTTTAAAAGCCCCTCCTCCTCAGCAGCACTCTTTGGATGTAATGCAACTTACATGGATGCCAACTGAAACTCAACCAAAAAAGAAGAAAAAGAAGTAGCAGCACTCTCTCTCTGGCTTCCACCCTATTTGGTTTTGTGGTATTTTGCCAGCTGCTGTCAACGGGTGAGAGGCGGGGTACACCCTGGTCCGGTCGCCAGTCGATCACAGGGCAACACACAAGACAAACAACCATTCACACTCACACCTAGGGGCAAGAGTCACCAATTAACCTAATGAGCATGTTTTTGGTCTGTGGGAGGAAGCCGGAGTACCCGGAGAGAACCCATGCAAGCACGGGAAGAACATGCAAACTTCACACAGAAAGGCCCCGCCCGGAGATCGAACTGGCAACCTTCTTGCTGTGAGGCACGCACACTACCTGCTGCTCCACCGTGCAGCCCTTTGTGGTATTTTGTATATTACAAAATATGATTAATAAGTCCCTACTGTAATCTTATTACTGTACTTATTATCTGCAGTCTTATTACTGTAAAATGTGTTGTAAAGAACTGTAGAATGTAGAATGAAAACCTGAAAACAGCTAACATCCACAACAAGCCTGGGACTGCAGAAAAGAGACAACTAGAGTGAACTATACTGAACCTAACAGACCATAATACTAAGACTTGCTACCTTGAACTAGAAGAAGAGGAAGAAGACATCACTTTATTAATCACAACACAACATACAGAGTTAGAGGGGAAACTGCACGGGCCATGCTTAAGTGAAAGGTTGATATCAATGAAGCGCCTGAATGTGTAATAACAGAGAAAGCATATATTAGGTGTGGTAATACTACTACTACAACTATTATTACATCCACTGTCATTATTACTGTGATTGCATTTCTGTCTGTCTCCCACTGTCTGTCTGTCTCACTCTCTCTCACTCTCTCTCTCTCTCTCACCCACCCGGTCGAGGCAGATGGCCGCGCACCCAGAGCCTGGTTCTGCTCGAGTTTTCTGCCTGTTAAAGGGAAGTTTTTCCTCGTCACTGTCGCCAAGTGCTTGTTGGGTCTCTGTAGATAAAAGAGCTCAGCCTGTACCAGCTCTATATGGAAAGCGTCCAGAGACAACTTCTGTTGTGATTTGGCGCTATACAAATAAAACAATTGAAAATTGAATTGAATTGAATTGTACGTAAAGATTGTCTGTGTGTAATGCATTCACCAAATAAAATTCTGGGGTTGTTTCTCATGATAATCACCTCTGTGTCTGTGTGATGAAACAGGATCATTGTTTCATAATGATGGGGAGATAAGGGGAGATGCTAGCTGACGTTAAAACCACAGTTACCTGGATTACCTTGCGTTGTGTCTGCTGTCCAGGACGACAGCTCTTTGCACCCGTTCGGTCAGTTTACAGTTTACATTTACAAGAACATTACATGACTGTACAAAATTTCCTGTATTTTTACAGCAATTTGTTCCAGTGTATGAGTGTAATCATGGCTTGACACACAAATTTGTTCACTTGCATTGTTGACACACAGTTGCTTGCCTGTTGCAGTCTTCTTCCCTCACTTCATTGGTGCACAACTGTGTTTCTTGGCTGCTAACACCACCTTTAGCTCAGTGGAATAGTGTGCAACCATTGGCAGGCACGTCTGTCATGTTAGCTGAGTGCACATGCATGTGTATGTCTGCACAAAACAGGGACCCACTCATTAAAACACTCAGAAAAACATTACTCCATAACACTACTAGTAGTCAAAGATTCCACAGGGCACCAGAAAGCAAGACGATTCTGTAGCAACTAGCTTCATGTCAAATCGTTCTTTCTCTATTTCTGTCAAAGTACCACTACCAATTGCCTTTGTATGTATAAACAAGACTTCAAGGTCCAATGTGGGAAGTTCTTTTTATCTTGGGTGACATTTTTGTGAATGAAACTTGCCTACAAATGGGCCTTACACGCTATCTGTTGTGTTCACTAATGATCACACTTCATGAATGCGCACCTGCTCATAAGGTGGCATTCATCCGATGAAGCAAGCAAGTTACAACAAGTTCATGTAGTTAAGAGAGTTTAAATAATCCAACAGGCCTCATAGAATAAAGTAAGAGGCATTTAGAAATACAAACATGTTCTTTCATGTTGTAACTGTTACCAATAAGAATGAGGCCCAATATGACAATGAGGCCCAAGGTGTAATTAAGTAAAATCATCCTTTAAAGTGAACAGAAAAATTTGACCAGATCCAAATAACACAACTACTGGATACCCGTTATACACCATGGTACGTCTACCGCAAGGACTGCAGTATATCGCATTTAGTTTTTTTGTGTGTGTGTGTGTCCAGCCCTCACAATGTTAAATGTGTGTTAACCCAACACCTCCAGCTCAGCATTCCTCACCACAAACTGGACCTCTGCATGCCAATTATTCAACAGATAATATCTGTGGTGACTATCTGACTGGAAGGTTCAATACCACACTGAACCTAAACCAGCAGTAGCCTTTCCCAAGTAAGGTTATATACATACTCAATATTGCATTTCAATAGGCTGACCTCAGCAGTTGCAGTTTAACATGCCAACTCTCAGAGCTACGCAGAAGACTTCACAGCTCTATTATAAAAGTCAGTGGGTCACACTCTGAACAGACATTACCCTCATATTAAGCAGTGGTCGGCTCTCACATACCATTGTATTCGCTCCATTTGTTATTCAACAGGCAACCTCACACGCCACACAGTGAGTCTGGAGAATCAGACTGCACTTTCTTGATTTGCTCTTTTTTTCCATTTTAAATTTCATTAATAATCCTGTGCGGCCAGGCTGGTGTGGAATTCAAGTGGGGGGCATGCAGCACACAAATAAAGCCAGAGAAACCCGCAAGAGTAAGCTACATTTTGTAAGTGGGCCTATACAACCGAAGAACCACCTGTCCCTTCAGGCCTCCCTCCAGAGCCACTCTCCCAAAAGCCCATGAACACCTAACTACTGCTGGAGAACGAGTCCACGGGGAGAGGAGTAGTGAATGCATAAATGGCACAACCATATAAGCACAGGCAAAATAGCCATCACAAACATACCTTTCAGTCTGTGGGTGGGTGCTTTGTGCTACTGTGTTAGCTGCTGAACCAGAGTCTGCAGGCTCAGGCCTGTGTGCACTGTGTCACGAGCCCAGCACATCGCTAACTGTATCCAGCAACCTCACGTCTCCTTCACATGTAAGATAGCATTATTATCATCATCATTATTATATTATTATAATAAACAATGGACATGGCCGGCCCTGCAATCGGCTGGCGACCGGCTCAGGGTGTACCCCGCCTCTCGCCCATTGTAGCTGGGATAGGCTCCAGCCCCCCGCAACCCCGAAAGGGATAGGCGGTATAGATAATGGATGGATGGATGGACATGGCCATTGGTAGTACTTACAGCTCTCAAGCTAGCATGTTAGCATTGGGACATTTTGGCTGCACTTTCGCTGCCGCTGTTGTGTGACTAGCTCGCTATAGTGTTAGCAATATATCTGCCAAGCCTTGTGGAAGACTCTGGACAGACTCAAATGAATATGACATCTCATCGTGTGTTATTGTTGTTTGCTGTGTATGTTTTTTTGTTTTAGCTCCTGTTCTGTCCTTAGGGTCAGCCATCAGGTCCAAAACAACAATAGACTAATTCCCTAAAGAGGCCTTGGAAAAGAAGCTGAGAAAAAAACTTCAGTTTGGCTTTCCTCATTCTCTTTTTAAACTAGTGTTTGCTGCTTGAGAGAGCTCTCCTCCCATGTTGCATTGCTTTTGTCTGATAGAGAGGGAAATAGAGTAGCAAGGTTCTTCTTCCCTCCTCCAAGCAGTATGTATTTTATAAGGAGTCTCCAGAACTCAATTTCCATATCATTTAAGGCAGCGGTCCCCAACCACCGGGCTGTGGACCAGTACCAGTTTGTGGGCCATTTGGTACCAGGCTGCACAGAGAGACTGAACAAAAAATATTTTATTGATCATCAGATTCTGAAAGAAGTTTGATTTTGAAAATCAGGTGCCTCTGCACACATGTCAAACCGCTTGTCTCAGTCACGTGATACAGTAGTAAAAAAGAAAGCCCACAAGCTCGCGATGAGTAAAAAACAAACGTCTTTGGAGAGCTTCTTCGGAAAGGGGAAAAGGCCAAATGATGAGACAGAAGAGTCTACAACTTCCAAGAAAAAGAAAGCTGCATTTAAGAGACAATATCAGCAGTCCTACTTAAAATATGAGTTTAGCTTCAGGTGATTATCACGCACCAAGTTCACTCTGCGTAATATGTGGCGACGACAGGCTCGCACATGAGGCAATGAAGCCTTCTCGATGAAGAGGAACAAGCACAGGGCTCCCACTAATTATAACAACTACATTCAGCATAATGGTCAGTTGTAGTTTTTAATAATTTGTTTTATTCGTTTCTATGCCAGTCCATCAAAATATTGCTTTATGTGAAACCTGTCACGTAAAGCACACAGACACACACATTTACCCCCTCACATCTTCACAACATAGTTGATGCACAGTATTTCCTATAACACATAAAGTGCAGCCAAAGATTTTTTAAGGTTGGTTGTTTAACCACAGAATTTGATTGAATGTGTGTGTCTGTGGAAATAAGGATGAAAACGAACTGTAGGAAATGGAATTTCAGACCCGGTAAAGACAGCATAATGTACATGGATGTACTACTTGTGTGCTATTCACAGCTGCCTGTCCACCGATGAGGGCCACAATAGCATTGACTGTGTATGTTGCTTCCTTCACTTTCCACACACTGATACAAGTATCGACAGAGCGCGCTCTATCTCCTGTCTGTGCTGGAGTGCTTTTTATGTATAGAGCATCTACCATATTTGTTTTTGTACACATATCATCTCGTCTTTCCACTGTCTCCACTAAATATTTGACAACTCCTTGCTTCCAACACCAGAGCCAGTCTTAAGCAGATTTACACTGCACTTCTCCCCTCACTGCATACACTGATGAATCACTGTACCACAGCAGAATGTTGCCTTTCCTGTCTGCATTTATAAGAGGCAAATAAACACCTAGTCTGTGCTGATTGTAGCAACAGCAACATAGCACATTATGAGGCTGGAAGGAGACATGAGGGTGTATTAAAGGAATATTTCAACATTTTGGGAAACTTTCTTAGCAAGAGTTAGATGAGAAGATTGTAGTAGTAGTAATTGATGTAGCAGGTGCCAGCAGGCTGTTGGCTTAGCTTAGCACGAAGAGTGCAAAGTGGAATTGTTAAGTCCATCACTCTGTTTTTCTCAAAACTGTGAAAATAATCGAACCTATGTCCCCCCACATTTTTTGTTCAGCTAACTCAAAATATGCAACACTGCATCTTCAGACTTGCCTCCACAAATAATTAAGCCAGATTTTTTTGAAACATCAAAAACTGAGCCCACACTTGCCCACACAAATACCATGAAATTTTGATGTCATGGTAGTCTGGTAAATTTCAGAACTGTACTTCAAAAATAAAATTTTTGACAGCATTTTCAATTCTACATTAAAGTTCTAAACTACTGCAGTCAATGGGAAATAGAGCATCTTTAAACATGCATCTGTCACATCTGTCAACACAATTAATGTGGTTTTAAATCTGCCTTTACATGCAACCCAGTTTTCTTTGGTCGTCACCATTGGTCAGGTGGTGATCTTCATGCATGTTTTTAGAGGGGGGTTTCCCCCAGGTGAACACGGGGAGAACATGCAAACTCCACACAGGAAGGCCCCTGCTGCCCCTCATCTCGAGGAAAGGCGCCTTTCTGTGTGGAGTTTGCATGTTCTCCTGGTGTTCACCGGGACCTTCTAGCTGTGAGGCAACAGTGTTGCCACCGTGCCACCGTGCCACTGAAAAAGGGGATTGTCCCTCTGATTTCTTCTTTCTTCTTCCCTGGTGATTGTCTAGGTTGTCAGTTCAACAAGATCATGATCCACCTTTAGTTTCTAAGGTTATGCGTTCAGTTCCTACTGTAGATGATGCAGAACAGACAAGTGACTCCTGATTTCAAAGATATTTTAAGGGGTTTTTTTGTCCTCCTCATCCTCCCCTTGTTCCTCTTCCTGCTCAAAATGGCCTTTCCTCACACTCATTTACTCATCTGTTGCACATTCTTTAAGACTCATTAAACCATTACTTTTTCACTCCTGTCTCCATGTTCTGAATTTCAGCATTTGGATCCAGTTTCTCTGTGCGAAAAACACGATTCCACTAGTACGGACCCAGCTGAGTCAGACAGGGAAACCGCCTGCAGCAAGCCCTGTCGCACCACGGAGGACTGCTTTGACAGTACAGGCAATTATTGGACACTCCTCACAAGAAACAACAAACCCTGTTAAACTCAGTAAACATGCTCAATTCCCAAGTAACCATTTTGTCTCCAATCCTTGCCTCCGTAGCCTCTCCTCTGTCACCGCCGCAGCCGCCAGCTCCAGATGTCGCCACCCCAACTCCACCTCCAGTCAGAGAATCCCACGCTACCGACCCAGAACCCTTCTTTGGAGAGCTTGGTAAATGTTGGGGTTTTCTCTTACAATGCACAATGATGTCCTGTCAGAAACAACCTTTCTTTCTGAAATATCTAGAATTTGTTTTGTGCTGGGGTTGTTGAGAGGGTGAGTGCTGGTGTGGGCAGAGACATTCTATACTAAGAATCACTTGGAGGATATGTCTTTTGAAACATTCATCACCTAGTTTTGAAATGTTTTTGACCATCTCTGTTGTCTTTGGGAGACTATTAAGTTTGAGACAGGGAACCAGGAGTGTGGTGGACTATGCTGTGGAGTTTTGGACACTGCAACAGCAGAGTCATGATAGAATGAGGAAGCGCTCTGCAATGTTTTTCTTAAAGGTTTGAATGAGCAGTTGAAAGACAAATTAGTCACATGTGACTATCCTCCAGATCTCCAGTCAGTGGTCAGTCTAGCTATTCAGCTAGAGGGCCAAATCAGGGAAAGATGTAGAGACAGAAAAACTCTCTAACTCATCTCTGTTTTTCTTTCAACCAGCAATCCTATCCTCATCATTGATGAGACGATCCCCACCCACCGAGGAGATGTCCTCCACTGTTGCTACTCCCAGAAAGGAACCCATGCAGCTGGCTAGAATTCATTTGTCTTGGGAGGCAAGACAGCAACGTATACAAGCAGGGATATGCTTCTATTGAGACTTGGACATTGCATTGCGCTCTGTCCAGTGCGGTCAAAAGAGCGGGTTTACCAGTAGCAGGGGGGATACTGCTGAGTCAATCCGTCACAAAAACCTCACCCTTATAAAGACTGCAGATACCAGCCAGATACCATTATTTTTTTCTCCTGTAGGAAGTTAGAAGTGCTCTATTCTCTCTGTTTGGATTTCATAGATCCATGAAGGCTCTGGGCATTCCATCCTTTTTGTCCACGATGATGAGGGAACTCACTCACTCAGTGGGTTCTTCAACCTTTTTGATCACATTCACACTTTCATACTCTGCTTTCATCAGCATTCAAACCACAAATGGCACTTTTCAGCATGAATGAATGAGTGGTGGCACACTTTAATCCACCCTAATTGTGTGCTCTCTCAGACCCCGGAATAGGTCACTGTATTCTTTCATGGACTCATCGTAGTCTATATCCTTCACTTTCAACAACATATACTTACTTTGCTAGATTCAGTTTCACACAGGCTGATGTGCCTAGTATGGGCTGCACATCCTTTGTCATGACTATGAACGCAAGTGTATGCCCTCTGCCCTTGTGTGTCACTTTCACCATGCATTTGCCTTCACAGGTACTGCTGCTCCTGAGAATCCCATTACTTTCACTTTTGTTGCATGTGGTGTAGGTCTAGGTCTAATTTTCTTGAACTCAGCCTCACATATGTCACATCACATCACATCTTTGCAATGTGCACAGCATTCGCTTTCAGTGCCATTATCTAGTCCTTCTTTCTGTTTCCTGTAGAATTCCTCAGTGTCAGTCTCATCCACTGTGGGCTTTGCTTTGCTGGGTTTGATTTTACAACACCGGGCATAATGGTTGTTTTTGTTGCGGTTGTTGCCTGTTTTGCCCCACGCTGTTTGTTTGTTTGTTTGTTTTTGGAGGATGTTGCATGCCACATCAACCACATCTTTCCTTGTCTGTCTCAGTTTGCTGGTTTGGTTCCCTTTTCACCTCAGGGTTACTATTCTGTGTGCATCCTCTCCTACTGCATCCATACATTCAGCTTTCACTGAACAGCTCTTTTGCTTGTGTATTCACAGTCACTGCTGCTCTACAAAATGTTCTTGCTCTTTCCAGGTCCAAATCACGCTCCCTCGACCGCCTCTCCCTTAGACTATTATCTGGAATCCTGCACACAAGTCTGTTCTTTATCAATGTGTCTGTCAGCCCTTCAAATTGGCTCGTCTTGCTTCTGTTCCTCAGCTTGGTCACATATTGATCAGTTGTCTCTCCAGATTTCTGTACATGTGAAAAATCTGTGTCTCTCAAACATCACATTTCTTTTAGCTATACAGTAAGCTTCAAACTTCACAGTTATGTTATCCAGTTTCATCATGTCCTCGTCAACATCAAAAAGTGGCTAAATCTTCTTCAATTTTCAGCAACATTACTTAACAACAGAAGGATGGGTGGTGGATGTGATGGGGCTTCCATTTTCCCTTTGTTAGGCCCTCTTTCTCCACGGTAACTTGCTGATGCTGACTCGTAGATGTATACTAGGTTAATTCGCTGGGCTTACATTTCTAGTACGATCCAACAACACGGCTAATCTTCTTGGCTCACCTTGAAATTTGTGTTTCCTATTCAAGTCTGTCTTCTGACACCATGATTTTATTGTGCTGTGGGCTCTTCAGTAACAACACCACAGTTTAACCTTACAGAGATTTTTCTGTATCTAAGTAACATCAGTCGGTCACATGTTTACAGGAGACGCTGTCTGTACACATGCAGTTCAGCTCACATACAGATGACCCCCTCACTGCACATGCTCTATCTGACAGGCACACAAATGAGAGTAGGCAAATCAGCATTTGCTCTTATCATTACGAACAGCAAACTTCCACTTCCACACACTCATCTATTTCTATTATTTTTTGGCCAGTTTCACCTAAAAATCACCCAGACTCAGCTCATCACGAAGATCTTTACTTACTGTCACGCTACAGTTAAGGTATGACTGTGAGAGATGTTTTCTAATGGCTGTTATTTCCCTGCACACACTGGTGACTATTCTGTGTGCTGAAGCAGCAGCAGAATGATGTAGAACACTCTGTTCTCAGTCATTGGAAATAATTAGAGCATCCAACTATCTTTTTTTTTTTTTTTTTTGCATTTCTGCTTTATTTTATGATAGTGACAGGCAGAGAGAGGCAGGAAAGGCAGGAGAGAGAAGGAGGTGATGTGCAGCAAAGGGCCCGGGCTCAAAGCCAAGCAGTCAGGACTTAACGTCTACCAGGTGAGCTACAGGGGCGCCTCATCCATTTATCTGTCCATTTTCCAGTAGGACCTATTCTCACCCACAGCCACTGCAGGACTTATACATGTATTGGGTGAAAGGCAAGGAAAAGCAACAGCAGCACTGGGTTGTGCTCATTTTTGGCATAGTTGCCCTTGGACTTTGTGCCATACACATCCAAAGGAAAAGGATGCAAAGAACATTTCCAAAACAGCACACACCAGCACACACTGTCAAAAATGAGTCTTTGAAATTTCTGCGTTTAGATCATTTTAACATTCATGTGTGCAGATAGCCAGAGAAGGACACTAATAGGAAGCAGAAGAAACTTTTAAAGTGAGCTTTAGCTGAAATAATGAGCTGCCATGTTTGAATAACTCTGAAAAACAGACACATCTGACGCCGTGTTCATAACACATTTAGGTATTTGTTTCTAGTTTCTTGTAATTGTTCAGGTCAACATCCAAGTTGTAATTAAAACTTGAATTTTTTCGAAAGCTCTTAGAAATTAAAGGGGCACTCCAACAATTTTGGTGGCGCTATTAATGTTGCATTGTGGGAAGTGTAGGAGCCAGTCTTTTTGGAAAAATCTGAATTCTTCTGCATAATTGATAGATTTATTTAGATGATAAACAGTGGCTTCAAATGTACCTGAATATTCTAATAAATGGGTCCATAATTCTCTACAATTTGAATGTAATTAAAACCATTTTTTTAATGTGGTTATATTTTGAATAACAAACTGTGTCATTACACAGAACTGAACAGAATTTACAAAATAATGATGTTTCAGTAGCCTTTCGGTCCAGGTGAGAAGAGTGCTGACTGCAACACGTTTACCTAAAAAAAAAAAGGAAAAAGAGATGCAGACGTGCTGGGCTGCAATGATGGATACTGGTAATTACTTTTAGTGATCTCATTTAACCCTACACACACACACGTTTAATTGCCTGGAAAAGAAAAACACAAATCGAGTTAATCTGGTGTAAGGGGATCTCATGTGGAGAGAGTCCTGAAGAGTGATTGGAGCAGGACGGCGCTTCATCTCTGCAGACGGGGCGTGGCTGTGGACTCCTACGGATTCTCTGTGGAGGGAAGATTAATACACATCTGATCTCTATCCAACAGAGGGTATCATCCAGAGTTTGTGCACTGAGTGTGTGTGTGTGTGTGTGTGTGTGTGTGTGTGTGTGTGTGTGTGTGTGTGTGTGTGTGTGAGAGAGAGAGAGAGAGAGAGAGAGAGAGAGAGAGAGAGAGAGAGAGAGAGAAAATTGATCAATCATGCACTGTTATAGTAACAGTGACAATTTTCTTTAACAATTGGAGATCATATAAATAATGGACGGAGGTCATACCTTGTCAATATTTGGATTTGAAAATAAGGTAAATTTTTCAGGGGCCTGCCCTGGGCCATCCCATCACCCTTATCACTGTCCACATACTGTACCCCTTACATTTAGACAAGGTGACACACAGTGACTCCTGAAAGCACCACTAGGCTACCACTGGCTTTAAAAGATCAGAGCAACGAGGATTGGGTTAACTAGTTCCTACACTAAGTGACGACAGTTAAGGAGTCAGAATCAGACACCTGGTTGAAAGTGAAATGCTGTGAACATCCCTGCATTATATCACTTGAAGGATATGTGCACATCACTTAAACATTATGATTCAGTTGGGATTTTGAGAGCAGCTACAGGCCAGTGAGACAATTGGTAGCAGAGGGCGATTGAGAAAATGGATGGCAGAGATAGTATAATTCAGTCATAGGTGGAGCATGTTTCTTAGGTGCCCTTTTGTTTGGCTGATTCGTTGCTTTTCCCTCTGTGTGATTCAATAAAATCCCTGTGTCATGTTTTATAAAAAGAATGACTTTGACTGATTTTGTCTTCACATACAAGTAAGCTTCCTCCCATTTGCTGAGATACTTGCACAAACTTTTTGGCAGATGCTCCTTTCCTCTCACATTTCATCATCATCATCATCATCATCATCATCATCATCATCATCATCATCATTATCATCTTCCTCTTCTTCTTGTTTAATGCAGAGTACCATTTGAGTGAATGTCTCCTCTTCAATAGATGTGACAGCTAATGGTGTACGTACTGCCCCCTGTTGTAGTGGAGGGGAATGTGTGTGATGGGCAGTGTGAGGCTGGTGACTCACTTTTAATCTATCCATCCATTGCCTATACCCAACTATCACTTTTCGGGATTGCGGGGGGGCTGGAGCCTATCCTAGCTGTCAACGGGCGAGAGGCGGGGTACACCCTGAGCCAGTCGCCAGCCGATCGCAGACTCACACTCACACCTAAGGACAATTTAAAGTCACCAATTAACCTAATGAGCATGTTTTTGGTCTGTGGGAGGAAGCCGGAGTACCCGGAGAGAACCCATGCAAGCACGGGAAGAACATACAAGCTTCACACCGACCCAGGGATTGAACTGAAGCACACGCACTACCTGCTGCACCACCATGCCTCCTCACTTTTAATATCTTTTTTTAAAACAACAACAACAACAACAACAACAACAACACACTTTTAGTGGCAGATTGTTTTTTTGTCAGTATGTGTATAACAGATTAGGCCCACCACTCAACTGTGATCAGTGTAATTGATTTACATATGCAGCAGAACGTGTTACTCCATATTGTATCTCTCTAATGAATAGATCATCTCTGTTATCTGCAAATGTGTCTTTGTTGTTTTGGTCATGCATGTCAAACATCTAATCAATTATTAATCAATGAACACATGCAATCCCTTTACAAAGAAATAGAGCAATTTGCACTCGGAGCAGTATATCAATAGCCCATATGACAAACATGACACTACCGCCTCTTGATAGCTGAGATTCATCAATACTTGATGAACCGACAAACATTTGTGCCCAGTCTGATCGTATCTCTGCGATGAGTGATGGCATCTCTCTCTTTTTCATCAGACAATCTAACAGCACAGGAAATTAAGAGAAACAAGAAGCAGATGGAGATTCCTATCACGTCTGCTTCTTATTTTCAGTGTGTGAAGGTTAACAAGGACCCATCTGCTTTTCAGGTGGAAGTCTTCAAGCATGTTTGCTGAATAGCTTTGGCGTACCTTGTTCATAAAGGCGATGCATGGGAGAAAAATGTTTACTTTTACTACCCTTTTGATAAATGCAAAAATTATGGAGGGGGAGTTAAATCAGAGAGGCTTAGGCAGAGAAACCGTCCCCGTGTTTTACAAAGATAGGGACACATTTGAAGGTTTCTGACAGCCAATTTAGAAGTAGTAAGCAAGATTCTTTTTGAAAACCTCACAACCCTGCCACAGACTGGACAAGCAAATTTCTGTCCTTTGATAAGCTTCACCCCTTTCCTCTGCAGTCACTGCTCTTATTTATTTCATCGCATAGCTTCTCTGTTGTTCAGTTCTTTTACTTTTGGCTCTGGTAACAACCACAACTTTCCCCTCAAGGTGTTCTATAGAGCTAATATGATGATTAATATATCTTTTATGAATTCACATGAAGTGGAATATCTAATCCTTTAAGCTTGTTGGCATCATTTAATTGGGGGTATTCTGCTATTATCAAATCTAACAACCACAGCTAATCTATCTACGTTTGGATAAACAAACTTTCATCTCCTCAAATGAAGACAAAGAAATCCTCTCAGGCAGATCGAATGTGCTTTTTGGACTGGGAAAATGGCATAACCTAAACTCAACTGTGTCTGTTCCTTTAGGTCTGTTACAACCAGGCAAAGGTTCATCAGCAATATAGAAATGAGAGAACCTGACATTTTCCAAATGTTTCTGCATCCATAAGCATCATCGGAAAGGTCTGTAATAATGCATATTTAATTATATTCCTCAAATCATGAAGGTCACTGCCGGTGAACTCTTCCCATAGATCAATATGTCTACATGACCTGGCAAGTTAATATGATCGTACTCCCACTGCTGAATTTCTCACTGATTGCTGATGATTCTCCTTCACCATAATTCGTTTGCTGCTAATAAAATCATCACAAACGTCTGCAGGAAAAGGCGCCTTTTTCATCTAACTGTGATGCGCTGCAGATGAACATTTGATGGAGGCTGTCAGATTAACGGGGTTTTTTCTACATTTGTGAGATGTGTGTATTTGTAGCTGGAGGTTGTGTACTTTGCAGCGATGTGGACACTTCACTGACACAGATCGACCTATTGCACCGCTTAATGTAAACATCTCAGTGATAGATTTGCAAAGTTCTTCCTCTGCAGGCCTGACTTGCATAGTGCGACTGCCATCACTCACGGGGCGGCTCATTTTCTTTACTGCGAGCTAAAAATGACCTGACTGCTCTGTTATGAGAGATGGTAGCCATTCCTCCTTTCATCGCAATGATGCATGATTCCTGAGCAGCGGGCATGTGTTACCTATAGACTGTAGGAGAGATCAATACTGCAGGTACCAGAGCTTGCATCCAAAGTATAAATCTCCAAGACATGTGAAGAATGGAGCAGCAGCACTCTGATGGAGCAGTGAGTCCCTCCTCATCGCTTGTGATGCTCAAGCCTCCTCCCGCCTCAACCCCATGTCCCAACCATGATCACTGCTCCCATCACACCACCCTGCTTAGACATGGAGCTAGAAATAAGATCCAGTGCGCTCCCAAGGTCACCGTCAGGCTCCCGTGATGATACAATACACCTCACACTGTCTCGCTGTCTTAAATGAATCTTCAAGTGCAGACGTACAAGGAAGGGATCCAGCAATGTTCCAGACTTGACAATAAACAACATATCAGATGGTGAAAGAAGTCGAAGATATTGATAGCTCTGTCTGCTGAAGTTCTATGCTGGAGCTGCCGGCGGGGACTTGTCAGTTTTCAGAGTCCCAACTGCACTGCACATGCTTCTAAAGCCAAAGTAAACTTTGGAGTTTTTAATGTCAAGAGTGTCGAGCGAGGCCTCGAGGATGAGCGTCACCCAACCTCAAACTAAATTATGAACCAGCAAAGAGGGGAAAGCATCTGCTCGCAGAAAGTGTTTAAAAGAACACCAGTGCAGACTGGTGTCCATAAATATTTGATGCCTCACTCCTTGAGTGCAAAGTGCAGCACATTATTTAATGTCCCTAATGGTGTTAACTCCTTCTCTGCTCATGTGAATGTGAGCCGCTTGTCTAGCTAAATATCACAAATCTCTCTCTGTATTGAACCCTACAGGCAAAGCATTGTCTCTCTTTGTTAGTTTTCTTCAGGAATTACAGCGCTCTCAAAAAGCGCATTTCTCAACTTTAGCTGGAGATGTCTTATTACCTGAGAACACTTTTTCTTCTTTTAATTAAAACATTTGGTGCGGCGGCAGGTTGGAATGGCTCCTGAAAAGCGGAGGCATACGTCATAGGGAGGATTATGAGAAGCTAACACGGGAGAGGGAAAGGTGCTTAACTGTGGAATTACAGCTGAAATGAGTTTTTAATCATGCAGTTAATGTTGGGGAAATGTGAAGCCCAGAGACAGAGCAAATTGCCTTCATGAGGAATAAGAAACCATCAGGGAGCCAAGTGAACAGATTATTTTTTCAGATTACATCTTGGTAGAGACAATAGAATTAAGTGTGTCTTCGTAGATACTGTCACCTCCACTATTTCCTCTAAACTCACATAATTGGTGTATGAGGCATTTAATGTGCACAATAAATGTGCTGGTGAAGTTTGCAAGTTCGCAGCCTCAAAGTGGAGACCTGCTTAAGTTGCAAATTCTACCTTTTGTAGAATATGAAAGCCAAAGGTCACAGGGACTCATTAGCCACAGCTAATCCTATTTTAGTCTTTAATGCTTGCATGGCTTCATTGCAACAAAAACTGACTCCCCCTTATTTTTTAGCCCTCACTGGAAGAGCAGGAGAGCTGAATGTGCTCCTGTTAATGAGATACTGGTTATCTCTATAGCACACTGCCTCCCACCCTCTCCCAGCACTGCATTATTGTGCATCAGAGAGGAACTCTCAGTGTCATTAGTGTTGAAAGAGGGTAATGGAACAGAGCCTACCAAGTTTCATGAGGGGTTGCCATGACCCAGCAGGAGTAATAGGCCTGGATGGAGAGGTCTGATTATGTGGGATCTAGTATGTAAAAAATGGTGGCTGCAAATAAAATGGAGACATGTCGTGCCTTCCACTTCCTCACAGGTTGTTCTGAGGCTTGCCCTGTTTCATCCCTCTACTAAATGAATGGATCACAGTGAGTGATTATTAAAATTATCCCCCTTGTCATTGGCTTCGGAAAAGTTCTCAACCTGAGAAATTTTAAGGCTCATTTGCACCATAATGTGAGCGAATGATTCAGGGTCCATCTTTCTCAGGAGCACGCCTCGCTTATGCATAAATGGATGATGGATACTTCCATGATTAGAGATTCATCTCTCATCGCTGCAGCCATAGACACCAAAGTTCCCGAGAGCAACAAGTCAAATGGCTTGTGTAATCTTCAGCATGGAGGGCTTGTTTCCTTTTAATTCAGGCAGAGAAAGCCAGAGAGAGGGGCCTGGTGATTGTAATTCCCCAAAGCATTTCATTATTTCAGTCTCTGTGATAACATCTTTAATTCCATTTTAAATAGGTTTATATGTCCATCATAAAATACTCCCTCGTGGGTTTAATTATTGCTGTAAGATAAGAGATGCTATGGGAAGAGAGCATGGACAAAAAAAGGGAGAAAGTCATTTCTAAAGATGGAGACACAAATTATGTAGCTCGATGTCTGATGGTGTCCTTGTTATTGCTTATCGCTTGTGACATCACTTCCTGTAGCTTTCATTCGTTTGGCTTTATCTTGTCATCTTTTCTGCGCAGACAATGGGACTGCAGCATCTGCTATGAGCCTGACACAAAGAGGCTTATTATGGCAAGATTAAGTGCAATCTGAAATTTTCCTGTTTCAAGGGGCTTCTGATGCAGTCACAACACTGTAGATGTTACCAGCACACCATTTTAACTGCTGCTATCGTACACTATACACTGTGAATGTATAGACATGACTACTTGCAGTGATTATAAGGAGCCGCTCTCTTCAGTCCTGCACATATGTACACTCAGTCGCTCTTACCCATGTACTCTCACTTTCCTTTTCGCCTGGCTTTCATGCTCTCTCACCTCAGGAAAACTCACACGCATACATACACAAATCCACACGTGACCAGCAGCAGATCCTCTGAAGCCTCTTTCTGTCTCTGAGGCGCTGTCACCTTCAGACCAGACGCTCGCTGGCTAAAAATTGCTATGTCAACCATAAAATTACCTTCAATTCAAATTCACTTCAGCTACTTGGAAGTTCTATTCCATTTAGCACAAACGTATTTCAGTGATAAATACGCCGAATTCTATATTTTTCTTCTTTTATCCTCGTCTCTTAAAAAGAAAAAAAAAAAACAACTGGTGGTTTGAAGCCTGGAGAATGTGTTGCATGGTGAAATGGGTAATCTCTTAATCTGTCTTCTTATCCACTCATGATGTTTTTCTGAACTATTCTCTCTCGACTCGCCGTAACCTCCATCACTCCCACATACTATAAGCTCCATTTACCACTTCATCTGCTGCAGGAAATGATCACCTCTGAGAGCCTGCCTGAAGAGACACGACCGAGGCATACTTCTTAACTTCGCCGCCAAACTAAGCTCCTGATCTTAGAATTAAAAGCAAGAAGTGAGTGAGTGCCGTTCTTCTATGAACCAATACCTGCCGTGACTGGTTCGTCCTCTCCGGCGATCTTTATCAGCACCTCCTGAAGTTTAAACCACACGGATGTGGAGAGTCGGAGCCGCCACTACTGAATAAATATATATGATTTTCTTGTCAAAGGTTCCAATTAACAGTAAATATTGTCGTAAGTTTGAATTCCCCTGACTGTATTGATTTGGTGTCAGTTGGAGTCAACAGTACAGATGGGAGCTTTATTACCCCACTTAATGAATGATGTTTTATTAATGGCTAAGCAATAAGATTACCTTTATCTCAATGAAAGCCATCAATCTTTGCCCCCTGCTGTGCAGTGCTGTGAACACTCATTTAGCTGCAAATACATCTTGTTCTCTAAAGCTACGAAGACCTACAGAGCCCTGTAACCTGCACGGACACCAAGCAGTCCGTTTACTTATATATCATTAGAAATTTTAAATTAGTTCTTAACAAAAGACTTTAGAAATAAAGAATTTATCTGTCAATAGGTCAGTTTGCAAATGCATTCATACATTAGTTCAATATAAAGCTAATTAAATAGTTTAAAAAAAAGTACATATGAAAAGGGATGTTGTTTGTTCTGATGTTTTTTGATTTACCAACAGCATCGCCTTTTAAATTCAATTTATTGACTACTGCCATTAACATGACGCTTAAGAGCATTTATGGCAAATGGTCTGAGATGTATTATTGAAAGTGCACAAACCAAGTGCCAAGTTTCTCTTTTTGTGTTGTGAAGAAGAAAATGACTCTTTATCTGAATGCACTTCAGACATTGCCATCCCATATGTATTGTGGAAACTGCATTTCAGTGTATTTCTGTTTGTTGGGGAAAAGAGTTTTATACTTTATGGGCTTCAGCACAAGGGTTTCAGTCCATGTAGTTTCATGAGCAGACATCAAGATGCCTAAATATTTTGAACCTAGTTTCCCCATTATAATTTTAGAGCAACAATTTGATCAGAGTAAGTGGTGTGTGTGCGTCTATAACACAATGGTGCCTCTTGAGCGATATACTGGGTTTACAGGGGCCGGGTCAATACAAACAATTTAGCTTGATCAAAACCTATGTGACCATAGAGCCAGTATATTTGCGCCAGCGCAGGCAAAAATCAGTTGTGAGATCTAGTTCCAGGTCACCACAAATACATGAACTGGTTGTTCCAACATGACCTTTAAGATGCACATAAATACCCAAGTTTTACTGATGTGTTTTCATTGATGCGGACGTTCAGAAAATATGCTCGTAAATCCTCCAGGTACTTGGGGCCAGTCTCGGATTGGTTGAAAGAGTGGATGAAAGTGGTTGGTTGACAGCTCTGCTGAGGTTTGTTTTCCGCATCCGGCCTCGCTGTGTTTCAGTGGTGTTCAGCACAGTGGAGGCCAGTAGTCTCTGAGGCAACACCATCTGAAGCGATGACAGCCCCTCCCCCTCTCCAGCTTCATCTCACAGAGGCTTGACACAGGTCGGAGAGATTGATCTCTCCTTCACGTGGGCCTGACAACCCCCAAGCTCGAGCGAGGCTTGTTTAACGCCATGCTCTCTGCCAATAAAAAGCACCTTTCCCCCCCGAAGGTATCTCACAGGGCGGCACTCGGCGTTTATATATCAGCCATAATTTTTTTTAAAAGCGAGATTTATAGACCCCACAGTGGGAAATATGTCAGACCATAGTGAATTAATTATTTCAAAACAATTTGATATATCTGATTATTAATTCTGGGACACAAGCTCGCTTAGAGCAGAGACTGCTTGTAAAGGTTGGATTTATCATGTTGACATTTTGCTACAGCCAATGCTCTCTCTCTCTCTCTCTCTCTCTCTCTCTCTCTCTCTCTCTCTCTCTCATACAGTTCAGTTGTTCAAAGCTCTGCCCTACAGTTTCTTTGCTGTTGCACAAAGTGGCAGAACACAAATATGCCCTTTTCATCTGTCTTCTGCCTCTTTCTCAATGAGAAAGCTACGGATGTTTTAGTAAAAGATTACAGCGGGCACACAAACATATTGCTCGCACACACCGGCTGTTGACAAGCGTTCTCTCTACTGGTGTGCCATGCATGGCGGAGCACGCAAATGAAAGGTCAGGCCCATCAACATCCATCTCCCCCTCAAACGGCAGAGACACCAGACTAATTCAGCTGTACGAACAAACAACAAAGACGCGCTGAAAGAAGAACTCTAGTAGATGCATCAATCTGAAAGCATTAGAGAAGGTTAAGGCCCTCAGTTTGTTCAGCAAGCACCGACAGTATATGCACTCCCAACTAAAATGCATACAAATGGACAAAGGAAAATGTTATCATTCAGGTTGTGGTTACACTGACTGTATGCAACGCCATCCACTGCTGTGAGCCTTGTAGCGTTAACCTTCTGGGAGTGCATACTGACCTGCTGAGTCATCAGAAGTGAAGAGCTGATCTCACCAAACCTTTGACACTGATTAAAAGCTAGGCCTGAGCTTCAGGCCAGGCTTATGAGCCTCGCAGATATCAAACCATAGTTTAAAAAAAAACAAAAAAACAGAGAATGCTCAGTGAAGCGAAAGACCCATGGATGCATCACTGTACGGCCCCTGAGTCCACGCTTCCCTCGGCCTTGCACTTCACAGCCAGAGCCAGAGCTTCTGTTTGAAGTAACTGTTAACGTTTCCTGTCTGAAAGTCACACAAAGTAGAGATGCCCTGATCATGTTGATTTATTTATTTACGTATCAATTCATTTTGCTGATCAATATCAAGTCTTTTAATACTGAATATCTACCAACCAAATGTACGAAGTTTTTTACTTTCATATTAGAGCATCATAAGGCTACAGCAAAAAACAAAAAAAAAGCTTTAAGAAACTGGAACCTGAATTTCAGGTTTTATTTGATGATTTCCTAAAATATTTTATATAGAGCTCTTAAGCATTTTATGCAATATCTGTGCAGTGGAACGCCAGTGTGGATGGGAGTTAGACATCCTCTCTTCATATCCAGTGTGAACAACATACTGACATTCAGGTGCAGTTTCTGAAGAGTGTGGCTCAATGAAAGAGATGACTACAACGAGAGACAAAGTGATGCAAAAAGAAACTACAATAAGATGCAGAACAACTTCAGGGAGACCCAACAACCACAAAATGATTAAAAAAACCACAAAGGGATACAAAACTACTACAAAGAAAGACAAGACAACCATAAAGTTATACAAAACAAGCACAAAGAGATGCAAAGCAACCACACCTGAGGCACACCTGCCTCTTTCAGTCTGGGTGTTCCTGTGAAGAAGGGGTGGGGGGCCTTTTGCATGTCTGTGCCCAGGGGCCCATTTTCTCATAATCCGTCCATGGCCAGACCAGAGTGTTACCCATACAGACACATTCCATCATGACAAGTGACCTTGAAAATTAATTTCAGCCTTTCCTAGTGCATCGTTAAAGCAATCCAAAACACACACAATAGCCATTTCCCCAAGCTCTGACTTTCATTACACTTTGGTTTCCTCAGTTCTATTTTGGCAGGCTCTGTGTGTGCCCTTGATGCGAAGAGAAATGTGAATTTCTACACAGGACATACAGCATGTAGCACTGTGCTGCCCTGTCAGACACACTGCCTCATAGTCATAATTTACATCCTACTTGAAACATTTCTCTCTGTCCTCTCTGCAGCTTGTTTTTCACACACTCCCTTGCACATGAGCAGACTAAAAGCACTGTCATTACTCCATCACGCTCTTAAAGCGGTGTATCTGACCCATTAGAGTGGACTGGTGGGAGTAGGGCTGTGAAATAATGATCACTAAGAATTCTATAAAAAGAAAAGTAGCGCGAGCATTTGTTAGTCACAGTGGAGGAGCGATTAAGGCAGACTGATTGAAAGTGTCCCGTGTGAGCGGACGTGCCAGACTCGGAGAAAGTTTTGCGATCGACGTAATGGGCCAAGTATCTGCTCGGCTTGGTTCCTCTCTCTCCTCCACTCCACAACGCTCTGCTCAATTAATCCAGAGCCTCTAAATGACCCTCGAAGGTGACTCGCTAGATAAGTGCAATTACACTGGAAACAAGGGTGCTGCCAATTAGTCCTCAAGTCTCCCTCCATCTTTGCAGCGGAGGCTGAGCACGTCCCACCGGGTCGGCCTGTTTGTGACTTCATTAGCAGGCTTCTAAAAGGGGAAAATGAACGTCTGGCCTAGATCACACTTCTGTGTGCAGGGATCAACACCGCATAGGATGTGTTTGTCCTTAGATGTTCAGGAATGACAGAAGAGGCACAGGGACGTGGCAGGAGGCGAAACCTTGGAAACATTTCCCAACACCCTGACATCTCAAACTGTCCACAAAGATCTAGTGACATTTCTGCGTGGTGGCAGCAGTTTACATGCTTTTGGTTATTTTAGGCAGAGAGACCCAGGGGAAACCAAACTGATGTCTGAGTTCATCATACCAAGGAGTGATGATGATGATGATGATGATGGTGATGGTGATGGTGATGATGCATCCAGAGGCAGCAGAGAGGAGGTCTCACTCCTCATCCTTCCTTTCTCTCTATAATGCCTCTTTGCTTGTCTCTAATTGCTCCCCCATTGTTCCTTCCTGAGCAAATTGTTAATGAGAATTTCCTGCTATGTAGACGTCAGGGGCACAGTCACTTGTTGTCTGCCAGCACAGAGTCTGTGAGTAATGGGTGTGACTAATGCTGCTTGGCAGCTTCCACTCTCGTCCCTCCCTGCCATCTGTCCCCTGCCACCCCTCTGGGTGCAGTGGGGTGCTCTCAGCAGGTCTCAGTAATCATACACACACATACAGCCACCCACCCACCCACACACACACACACACACACACACACACACACAAGCAATTCCAGCCATTTGACAACATCCAAATATTTCCAAAATAATGTTTTCCTAATCTGTGAGTTTCGTGCACAATGTGCCACTGCGTCAAGCTAAGTCACCTCTCTCAAGTTAGAGTTAACAGCTAATTTTTTTCCTTTAAACACACTGTGTCTGCTAGAGTGTGTTTGGTGTGTGGGGTGAACATGTGCATGTTTTAAGACTACATCAAATAAAAATTCACCTAAGAGGAACAGACCACTTGCTGTCCTTTAGAAAAACAGAATTCTCCTCCACAGTACTGACACAACTGAACAACGTATTTGTCAGCGTTTCTGTTTAACTGCTTTCCATTTGAGAAAAAACACACACCTTCCATGTGGTGATGCAACGGCGAATGAGATGTGTGAGTGAGTGTGGAGGATAAATGTATCCAGGATGTCAGTGCTAGCTTAAGATAGGGAGAAGCAGCATGAATCTCATTACAGGGGCCCCTGGACCTGCCCCTGCAGCCAAGTGCATCACTCTGAGTGACTTTAAATTGGTGTCCAATGAAGTAGGAATTGATCCTTGGCCCTGTTCTGGTTCTCTGAGGCAGTCTGGACTGTAATCTTCAGAAGCTGCAGCTTTGAGGGAGTCGTGGCATCTGTATAGTTTCCATATAAAATGTTTGCTCCTCTGGTCACTCGAGGGGTGTTCATCTTGACTGATTCATTCTTTTGTGCTATTTTGAATGTTTACACAGCAAATTATAGGAAAATCTCAGACTGTACTTTTTAAATGTCTTGGATTTTCATTGAGTGTTAATTTTGTGATGGTAGGAAGGTATTACAATGTTCCTTTTTTTAAACTGTACTTTTCTTGATTTATTTGCAGTTTTTTTTGTTTTTGTTTTTGGTTTTTTTTGTATTTTATTTTTTAGGTTTCTCAAATAGTAATTTCTACTTTGACTTAAGTATAGATTTTGAGTACTCCACCCACCACTGATTTGAACAGAAATAGTGCATACTTATCCCCAAGGTTGATGTTTTGGTGCTGCTCTCTTGGCACTTAAGTAGCAGAGGTATCACTGGGACTTTAGTCGCACAGCTGCAGGTAAGGTGGGAGTATTTTTCACTCTCTGAATAGCCAGAGGCATCGTGACTCTCAGTGTGCCTGCCAGTCATTAAATGAAAGCAGCTTTGGCAGGGAGATTGTCACCCTCCAAATATAAATTTGCCATTTATTACCTTTCAGCTGTTCTATGCACGTTCCACTACAGATAGAAGAGGTCTCCCTTTATGCTGTGCAAAAATAAGTCTTCCCAAGCCTTATAACATAAGACGCACAACTGTATTTAATTTTAGGACAGCATTGTCATTGAACATCATCATTGTTGCAGATGTAAAGGTAAACTGTAAAATATTGTTAAACGTATTGTAGTTGTAAGGATTTGCTTGCTACTCATGTACATTATTCAGTGTAATTTTGCAGAGTGAAAAGTCGTAAATTATTCAAACCAGACATCTTACACCCAGAATGAACAACAGCTGCTAAGGCCAATCAATTTAAACAAATAAGATGGGCTCTATTGGGTTTCAATCGGGTATTGATACCAGGTAGACTTTTCTGGACCGAACTGAATGCAATCACCTAACTGTGACATCATCCCATGATGCATTGCTGCCGGCCAGATGAAAAAACTCACAACAGCGTCGAAAATACAAAAGAAAAAGGGTGATGCAAACAGGGGATTATTTTCATCACTTGACGTAATATTGAACCTGTAATCTTAAAACCATCCTCCTTCGTTCTCACTGAACTCCTCACACAGTGAAATACAGTCCATGGAAGGCTTTTATGCTCCACCTTATGAGCAATACACAGACTCTGCCATGCATCAGGAAATGGATTTGCTATGGATATTTTCAGGGTCACTCTGTTGGTCCATAATCTCATTTGGAGTGAATGAAATAAACATATCCGTGGGAATTGGACACAGTTAATTCTGAAGGGTGCAAATTGATTTTCTGTAGAGCTGAGTATGGAGAGCAGTTGTGCAGCATAAAGACACTCCAGTGATGAAAAGCTCTATCTGAGTTCTTTCTTTATCAGCTTACAGTAGAGAATTGTAGGAATTTCAGCTCTTGGAAGTAATAAATGAACGCTCTCTTTCTGCATCGACTTTCACATGAGTAATGACAAAAGTCTGAAATTCATCATTAAATTTTGAAGCCATGACACAGCCTTTGCATTACCACTGATCTTGGCTCCAGCCTTGAATTAACGCAATAAAAATGCTAGAGTATCCTGTGCTCTTTTTCTGTAAAGGACATTTGTTTTTTATAGTTACTTTAAAGAAAATCCTTTAAATGTGCAGCAGCTGAAGGGAACAAATCAATGAGACCAAGTCAGATATTGTGTTGCTGAAAAGGCTCCACACTAAAAGCAAATCCAGTTGAATGACTCTGTGTGATTTGCAGCATTAAAATCAGCTTTGTGGGATGTTTTCAACGGTATGCCTCTAATGGTCAGTCCCAGCAACCTACCATTAACCCCACCCCACCCACACCTGCCCGCCCCCATATCTACAGAGCAGCCATTCTGTTAATTTCACTTCCCTCGACAACATGAGGATGCATTCCCTCACCATCAGCACTACATTTCAAACTTATCAGCCATTATTAGAATAATTGAAGGGAGGCTGCTATGGCAACTAGTCCTGTGGAAATCCACTTCTCACATCACAAGGGCAACGGCTTCCATGCTACTTTACCTTCTGCATCACATGCAGTTTCTTTGTTGAGATGGAAATGTGTGCAGAGATATGTGAAGTAATGGAAAGAGTGTTTGAATCTATCTATCTATCTATCTATCTATCTATCTATCTATCTATCTATCTATCTATCTATCTATCTATCTATCTATCTATCTATCTATCTATCTATCTATCTATCTGACAGATAGACAGTCTATCTGTCTATCTTTAGCTCCCCCATCTCTCCATGAAATCATTTATGAAGAGCTTTATGTACACATTAAGCTTTCATAGTCTGCCAACTGTGAGGCTGAAAAAACACAAATGACGAGTTTATGACTTTATAATCTCTGCATACAGAATCCTGCAGAGAAGAGCTTAGGCTGGTTCCTAAGTTGCTGGAATCAATAGTAATTCAGCAGAAGCCAGAGGGAAGAGAGTTAATTATCTGGAGGTTCTCAGGTATAATTGAACAGATGTGTTTTGAAATTGGTCACCTCACCATTGCAATGCCACCGGTAATATCTTCCCACACAGGGGCAGTCTGCAATGCAGAAACCAAGAGAGACGGAATTGCTGTACAGACTTCATGAAACACAATTCAGTTGCAGCACACAACAGTCCACCCCAGAGACTGCTGAAAAGGCAATTAACCTTTGACACTCGCCATACACTGTCTTAGACTAGCTAGCTTAAAACTTTTAACCTTACAGGACCTTGATTTGCAGCAGTTTGAGCCTGTTTTGAATAGCGTTAGCTCAGCTCTGTCATACATCATTCATACCCTGAGCGTGCTTTGGTGGATCCCCTGTGGTCTCAGCACCACCACAGTTCTCATCTGTGTGGGGCCCTCCAGCCACAGGCTGTGGCTGGTGATAAGATGGCAGGGCCGGCCCTGACGAGTGGCATCTTCCCTCCATCACTTCTCTCATTTCATTTCCCTGCTTTAAAGAGGAGACATCAGGATGCGGTGGCCTCAGGCTGCTATCTCTACTCTGCTTCCATGATTCACTCTCTTCTCAGGCCACTCTCTCTCTCTCTCTCTCTCTCTCTCTCTCTCTCTCAATATTAAACATATTGTCTCTCCCCAACACAAAAGATGATGGCTGCTCAGAAATCTGAAGATTTATATGAGCAAATAAAATCTGTTCCCCACCCAAATACTCTCAACACCTATGAGTCATGGGCCACTAATGAAAACTCAATCAATATGGTGGCCCAGGTCACACAACAACAAAGAGGCAATCCAAGCACCACACCACACCACACCACACCACACCACACCACACCACACCACACCTGTCTGTTCTCATTCTGAAATCATGTTCCCGAAAAGGAAGATCACTAATAACAAAAATGCACTGATAAGCCCCAAAGTGGTGCCACAGGACATTTTTTGTATCACCTCACAATATGCATCCACTCACATTATGGTCACAGTCGATCACTGGAGCTACTGTCAGTGCTTCGACTTGCACAAACAAATCACCTTTTCATTTAGCCTCCTAAAATCTATGACCATGGAGTCAAAGATGGCACGATGACACAGAAAACTAAATTACACGATTTATGGAAAATGTGGTTTTCCAGTCAGTTTTATGGTGACATTATGTCAAGCATATCAACCTAAATAGTCATAAATTAAAGCTGCTCTAACCAATATTTTTAGATTAACAATGTCTCAAATGACTGCACGTGACGTGAAACTCTCTCATAGTGACAAACTCACAGAGAATTATCACCTGACTCTGCAGGTCCCCTCAGCTCTACTGAGTCTTTCAGCTCTTTGTTTTGGGTTTTATGGCCTGTAACTTAACAGTCTCGGTTCACTCTCAACACTGTCATCACCCTCATTTCCAGACACGGGCAGCTGTTTCCAAAAATCTGTGATAAACCCACTGTATACTACCTTCCCAACGCAAGACAAAGTTAGCAACTAGCTCGAGAACAGATCTCAGCATTTGGTAACTAAAGACACTTTCCCTCAGGAGGGGGCACAGACCCAAAAACAGATCTAAAAGAGAGTGATTACTGGATTTACATTCACCAGGTGGCCAAAAACACAACTCCAAATGAATGCTAATATTGCTCCGTGTTTGCTGATGTGCAAAAAAGCAACATGCTTTCCACTAATCTTATGAAGTGATGGTAAACAACAGCAAAGCTTGTGTCCACTGCTTCCAAGTGGCCAAAAAACACAGTGCAGCTTCAAAGAAAGTATGGGATGGATATTTCTGTAGTTCAAGAAACATTTAATTTTATATGTTGTAATTAGAATGCAATTACCCCCCATCATGACAAAGGTCTAAATTCACCCAGTCACCCCGTGCTCCATGCCACCTCCAAACATTAGTGAAGGCAGCCAGCTGCCTAACCATATGCCTTTGCCTTTCCTCCCAAATGGAAACGAAGCAGAATTACTGCAGTTGAGTGTGCTGCTGTGTGTACTTAGTGGTCTTTTGGAATCTGAAAGGGAAGCAGCTCCAGCATCTTCTCCATTCTGTTTCTACATTACCTGTATAAAGTGTACATTCCTCCTCATGCTCTTTACATGCCATCCATTTGAAGCAATTCTTAAGATTGTCTACTTCTGGAGTTTTTTGCCATTTCAACCAGAGCAAAGCATGATAGTGCTCTGTGAGCTATTTCTGACTGCTTCGTTTCTCTTTCTGAGGAGCACTCATTGCAGAATATGCAGCACAGTATCGAACTCCTAACATGTAACACAAGTCACGTGTATGTAGCCTGCTGAGGAGTTTGTTTTGATCTTGGGTTTCCAAAATGGGGGCATCAAGCCTCCTTCCTTCCAAAACCACAGAGTCCCTCTGCACTGCTGCTACTTTCACCTTCCGCAGGATCAAGTGACATTGACAAAAGCTTTCAGAGACAGGCTGAGGATGTGTGGGCTGAGTGGCCTGAGTAAGGGCTGCACAGGCTGACACTGCGGTACTTTTTTCTGTGATATACATTGTGACATGAAAAAATACAGCAGGTTTCCCCAGATGACTTGGATAACTTGAATGACGAGGGGCGCAGGTCAGAGTCACATTTGACAAATAGTAAATAGAGATAAATGAATAAAGATAAAAGCGACATTAACACTGAGTAGTGTTGGGCGCTAAAAGCAGCAGACATGCAGCACGAGCAAGAGGCAGGAAGAAACATGGCTCTACAATGCTTGACAGTGTGGACCAACCTCACCACAGCAGACAAAGATTTGTTTGAACAGTCATTTTCAACATTACACCATGTGAAATAAACACAGTTTGATGGTATTTAGAGAAGGGAATACTCCTGCTATCACTGCAAGAACGCAGTGGCGCTGTTACTGCTGTCAAACAGTATCTCCACCTCAGACAAGCTTGCTGTAGTGTTAATCCAATCAGGCTGATTTATGACGGAGCCTCTTAGAGCCAATCAAGGCTTGGCTGTTTTACCTATCCCCAGGTTGGTCCTGCATACATTAGGTAACCCTTCACTAGTTGTATTTGAGACCTTTGACAAGAATTGATCAGTGTTATTGGGTGAAAAAATATGATACATCTCCTGCAATTAATCAGCTACTTGACTACTTTTTGGGAGTAGTTGATGACTACCAAAATGCAGCAGCTTTGAATGCCCTTGTGTGCATGTGAGTGTGGATGGGACTGTGTGAGTTCAATCCACGCGCAGCAGGTAGTGCGCGTGCCTCACAGCAAGAAGGTCACCGGTTTGATCCCCGGGTCGGGCAGGGCCTTTCTGTGTGAAGTTTGCATGTTCTTCCCGTGCATGCGTGGGTTCTCTCCGGGTACTCCGGCTTCCTCCCACAGACCAAAAACACGCTCATTAGGTTAATTGGTGACTCTAAATTGTCCTTAGGTGTGAGTGTGAGCGTGAATGGTTGTCTGTGTATATGTTGCCCTGCGATTGGCTGGCGACCGGTTCAGGGTGTACCCTGCCTTTCGCCCAATGACAGTTGGGATAGGCTCCAGCCCCCCCGCAACCCCAAAAGGGATAGTCGGGTATAGAGGATGGATGGATGTTTTCTGCACAAACCCAAACAGTTCAGTTCCAGTCCTGTTCACAACCACAAAAAGAAAGACAACTCAAAACTCTGCTCCAGGTTT
This sequence comes from Chaetodon trifascialis, assembly GCF_039877785.1. Lineage (NCBI taxonomy): Eukaryota > Metazoa > Chordata > Actinopteri > Chaetodontiformes > Chaetodontidae > Chaetodon > Chaetodon trifascialis. Next base: position 24,582,899 of record NC_092058.1, on the reverse strand, counting down.
TACATCAGATCCCCACAAAACAACTCAGAACAGCCTATCAAAAGTAAAATAGGAGCATCTTAATTTGCAGTTCAGTACAGTGATTATTTAGCAATATATACAACAGGTACTTACAGTATCATCCATCAGTCAGTCTGTTGTCAGTTTGTATTGTAGCTTCAGCCTTGGCTCCACCAGGACCAGCAACTCCTGGAGAAACTCCAACTGGGAAACATACAAATCCTCCAGATTATTCCTCTATTCCAGAGACAAGGCTTATGTTTTACCATGAGTTGGCTACAGTGACACAGACTTTACAACGCCATCTGATGCCGAGGGTAAAGCTGGCCTATCTCTCCTCCACTGACCAAAAAACACTGGCAGCTCTGAGACATGCTAATAGTTTGCTTTGCATTTTCATAAGAGAAGCAATACAGCTGGATGTCTTGAAGGACAAGAAAGCCATGCTGTCCCGCACCACTGGGTCTCATGAATACATGTTCAGTGCAAATGGTATGGGGGAGTCAAACACAAGCAACAAATTCTTTGTGTCTAAGAACTTTTAATTAAAATGATTTACGTAATATCAGACGGACTTCTTTTGTGGATTAGTCAAGCAGTATCAAGCAGGAAAAAAAATTTAGGTATGACCTGTTTGACTTCATTTGCCTGTGATGTTATGTTGATGCCCTATGTACCCTATTACATACCCCAGCCCTATTGTACAGATAGAAAGCATGAGTTGATGCACAGCCAGCGTACATTCAGATGTCTGACATTCGATGTTTTCAGTTGGGGGAAAACATGTGCTGTGAGATATGACATAGATATTAATTATAATCTGTGCAAAGATTAGTTCAATTGTTGGATCTGATATTTTCTGTGATGACTTCAGCTAACACTGAAAAGTAAAATGAACCAGCTAATTATATTATTATTACACACACCATGAGTGTCTTCTTCAGCTTTCATGAGCTGGTTTGCTCTTTCCTGCTTCACTCTGATCATCTCTGTTAGGGTAATCAGATGGATAATGCTTGACCGTGTGAAAGAACAGGTGTAAATGCACCCAAAAGGCATTGAGGATGGGTTGTGATCTGGTCACCAAACCACCTCCAGAGTGAAGACAGCTACACAAAGTCTTCATCTGTAGATCAATCACTGTCATCTCCCACCAGCATCCACATCATCCTCTGGAAAGTGGTGGCACTGACCACATCTGAAATAAAAGCAGCTGCACAAAACGGCATTATCCTCTGCTTTGTCAAAGACGGTTTTTTCCCCTGCTTCGAAAAGTAATCGAAAGTCCATACCGTAGCACAGCTTGAAGGATGGCTCCCATCTTTTCATTTGTTTTTGTATTTTTGCTGTTTTTTTGGACCTTTGAAAGTGAGAGGAGGGCGTAAGAAGGAAGAAGAACAAGAAGCTGGACAGAGCAATCAGATCAAATCTCAATGTGGGCACTGGAGACACATACTAGTGTAAATGTAAGCAGGTATTCTAATGTAATACTCATACTTTGTAATACTCATTATAATTTGGCCCAATTAATTCCCAATGACCTCACCAACTTGTGCAGTAGAGCAGGGTGACATAGGGTGTCAAGCACTGTAATTTAATTACTTGTATGTGTTTTTCACGTTTCAGCCAGAAGGGACCTTTCCTAGCGGAGTGCTCTTCATTGATTTCCTGCTATTTCCTCCTTACCCCCGTCCAATCTAACGCTATAGGGTAAGAAAGTGTGAGCTGAAAAAAGACAAATGACGTCAGTTTTGTGCCTGTATTGATGTGCAAGTGAATGTGTGAATGTATGTGTGAAGCCAAGTGTGACTGTCAGATGCTTCTGTGTATCAGTTGCTTTCGACTGTTAATTGCCAAAAACAAAATCAAACAGGAGAACAGAATACAAAATGCATCCTTTATCCAGACAAAACATACGACTGCGAGCAGCAGAATAAAAGGCCTCTTCTCCCTGTGAACTAACTCTATTTTTGCTTCTTCCTCTGTCTCTCCCTCACTTGGTTCCTAATAAGGGTGATCAGAGCCGAATGGCCTAACAGCCTGACCCTCATTATAACCAAAAGTAATAAGGATAAGACACCAGTGAACCAGGCCTCATTAGGCCTATAGCTGGAATACTTGTCGGAGGTCATCACCCCAGACGTCTTGCTCTGCTTACGACTCTTCCACTTCCACATTGTCTCACAGCTATCCAGAAACCTTTGTTCTCCAGCCAACAGCAGCTAAATTAAATGGAGGGAATTACTGAGACCTCTGTGGTTTGTGCTATCCTCTGCTCTTCACTGTTATGAATATGCTGTTTTTCTTCCACCCTACCTGAGAAGGTATGGGCAGCTGGACCGTGCACCATTTTAAACATGGGCGATGCATCACTGAGGGTTCGCAACTGTTTTCTGCCATGCATGACGCTCTGATGAGGGGTGATTGTTCTCTGCTTCACTGTAACACACTCAATAAGCAATTCTATTTTCTGCCCTGTCCAGACACTATCAATCTCTCTCAGTTCTGAACATGTGTACATATTTCTATTGATCCCATTTAAATAAAGACTGAATGCCTTGTTTCTGTTTAGCAGGTCAGAGACAAGGAGAGCACGACAAGAAGAACTCTTTGTTTATGCACCCACAGCAGGCAGCAACACAACAATCAGCTACATAGCTGATAGAAGAAGTTTTGCTATTCTTTATGATTTTTGGAAAACAATCATTTTCCTCAAGCACTCGCTATTCAAGCAAATAGCTGCCATTCAGAGATTGCCTTTTGCGACAAAAGCCAATTCATTTAATTGGTGTACCAATTCTACAACAAAATGACCTTGAACACAAAGCAACAAAATCTCATATGAATATAATTCCAGAGCTCTCTGCAGACACATTTGTCTGACTAAGAGCAGAGAGGTATTTTCATCAACAAGCCGCTACAAGATGTGTGGGCCAGTATCATCTGAGCGGAGTAGCTCTTTACTTGAGTATAATGATGTTGAGTGTTACCACAGGACTATATCTTTGACATAACACAGCGGTATGATCGCAGGTCAGAGATGACCCGAGGGGCTGTAGTTTTAAACCACATTAACCACATTATGATAGGATGAGCACCACCAGCACCTATAACACCATCATATGCACCCATAGATCATTATGATTACATACAATGTAGGTCCGCAAGTAACGATTATTTTTATTATCAGTTAATCTGCCGATCGTTTTTTTAGGTTAATCTATTACGCATTTGGCCTACAAAACATCAGGGAACAATGAAAAATGTCCATCATTATTTCCTAGAGCCCCAAGTGAAATGAAATGTCTTGTTAAATGTCAGACAGACTGTCCAAAATCAAGATATTCAGGAAAGGAAAAGCAGCAAATTCTCACAGTGCAGAAGCCGGAGAGATGTTTTTTTTTTGGGTTTTTTTTTGAAAGTTGACTTAAATGACTAATATTTACTAATATTACCGATATTTTCACTGAGGGGGGAAAGCATGAAACAATAAAAGAGGTTATGAAGATAAAGATCAGTCAGTGTTTTATTACATCTGATAAAAGGGAGGTTCTACTTCCTAATTTGCTTTAACAACAATTTCAAACCCTTTAATTTCAACCAAAAGCATTATTCCTATTGGAGTGTGTTGAATGAGATGATTTAGATTTAAAATGGGATCAGACTACAGAGAGCTGAAGCTCCATTTCAAGGATCTGTCCACGGTACTGAAGACGACGCAGGCTGCAGCAGGCCAGTCGGCTGCATCACAGCTACTTCAGCTTATAACAAATCCAGTCAGGTTGTGTCGTACTGAAGCTGCTGGCTGGCTGCCTGCTACTACAGCTTCATAGAGCTCCCTTATTAAATATTCCCATGTGAGTTAATAAATGAACAAAACTGTAACCTTCTCATGTTTTACAAATTTTAGCTAAAGCTCTGAGAGCTCAAAAGCAGTGACAGTGTTCAGGGTTCTTTGGCTGCTGCTTGCTGTCACAGAGACATTCACCCTTATAATAAACCTGTATATGCTTGAGCGGTCATGTTGGCAAGATGTGCGTTTTGCTGGGTGAGCTAAATAATCGAACAAGTGGATCTCAACACACTCCCAGAGGACTACAGCCAATCCTGATGTGACAGAAGTCAATGCAGGTCCTCAGTGTTGACACGCGCTGTCCAATCAACAGCATTCTTCCAATACTCTTCTCACAGACATGGACGTGTACATATAAACATGCCTCGCTATGCTTTTAGGGACTCTCTCATTGATTTTTGAGCCCCTTGCTGTGCCTAACATGCCCAACCTTAACCTGTACCCTAGCCTTTACATGAGCCATTATCTAACCTTAACCCTGAACCAAGCATTATCCTCAGATTACTGGTTAGGTCTTCAAACAACAACCACATGGCCACATGGCCAAAGATTAGGTCGCTGTTCCTCCTCTTAATGTAATTCCATTGTAAAACACAGGATAATCCACCTTACATACTGTACTATATTATATTTCTATTTCTTTGGAAGTCAGTTATAAAAATCAAGTGTCCAAAGGTAACATCCCCTCTTTGTGTTATTATCTCACTGCAGTCCAGCAGCCAGGGGAAACACAGAGAGGGAATTAGCTCTTTCCCCCTCACAGACAGAGCTATAAAGCTGAACATGTATGGCATGTACAGCCATGATGGTAAGATATAAGGCTATATATTGTGTTTTTTACAGCAGACAGAAGTATGGAAGACATTAATATGAATACGTCTTGTGCCTATTTGAAATATAGCAATACATAAGATGTCAGGTTATACACTTTCCAAACATCTTTAAGATTAAATGTCTTAGGGCCTTAGACGTGTGCTTATAATTTATCGTTTTTTATTCATCTAGTTCAAAACCAGATACTAAATTATGAATGTAAAAATGGCAGAATCAAAAGGTGTTTTCCAAAAGCAAGCTTTCGACCATGACATGTACTGTATGTAAGCACCACTTCCCTCTGTCTCTTGTCCTTTTTCAGGATGTCTCCAATCATTTCAGATTTGTATGCTATAACATCACTACTACTTTCATTCATTGAAGCAGAAAAAGTATAAATGACATCCATGTGGTCAACAAATCTGTAAGGGGCCTCTACAATAATTTCTTGGTCACCATGCGGGGAAACTATGTACCCCCGAAGACAAAACTCAAGAACGAGAAGGACTATAAGTTCTGAAGCACCATTCTAAAAATAACAAACACAACTTTTAGAAGAGAGAAGACAACACAGATCATTGTGCTGTTCCTTTATGTATCCGTGGTGTTTTAATTGATGCTTGAAAAGAAGCATGCAGACGTGAAAAAGGATTGAAAACAGCAGTCAGACTTTTTTAATGTTAGAGAAACTCAGTTCTTCTGCTGGCCATATGTGTACAGTATCTCTGCCATTATGTATTCAAAGACACCTGTCTCATATCTACTTCTGAGAAACGCTTGCTTGGATATGTAGAAATTTGGCATCTATGAACATTTCACAGATCTTATACTACCAGCCTGGTGGCAGATGGCCCTCCTCTCTCTCTGATAGCCCCCCTCCCATCTGCAAAGCTGCTGTCCCACAAAATCAACTCTTGTACCTGCCACTGTTCTCTTGATTGCTTCCTGTACCTCTGAGTTTGGCCTTGAGGATAACATCGATTAGTAAAAGATCATATTCTGTCTATTATTATTCTGCTTCTTTTTACTCAGCCACACTCTCCGGAAACTATCCCCGAACCACTGGAGCCAATTAATGTCCAAACAGATGTGCAACGCCGACAGCTAAGCTTTGCCGCAGGGTCAAGCAGCCTGAATTTAATCTCCTCGACAGAATTACATTTCCTCCATCATGGCCCCATACTTGGTGCCCTGCTCCCAGGCCACGAGAGGCAGCTTTTGCCTAATCACATGTTGTCATTGCAGTGGAGTAACTCTACATGACCCGAAAGGAGCACTGTATGGGTTACTGGTAACATTGTCACTGTGTTTTGACTGATGGCTGCGCAGACTAAGCTGCCAAAAATGGAAAGCCTGCAGCGTTTTAATGAGGAGAAGCGCCTCAGTTCCATTTGATTCTTAATGTGTCATACGATCATGTCTTTGATGTGCATTTCCATGCCTTTCCTCTCCTCATTTTACTCTGATTTGTGTTTGCGGAGAATAGAGAGGGAGATACAAACACAGAGAAATGAAATACCTGAGGCAAAAGTGGGACTTTACACTTGAAAGTGGAAAGCATTACTTATGCATTAGGTATGTCTTTGAAGAACCCAAAACATGCATATTTCCCTATTCCTTCCTCCCAAATAATACAGATAAAATCAATTATTCATTTGTAAATGTTTATTTCACTTCAAAAACAAGTATGACATGGGCCTTGATGTTGGAAAAACTGTTCCTGCAGTAACCCACACTCACAATGCCCTCATTGGATTGTTGTACTTCTGTTCTGAAGTCTACAGAAGTGAACAGTGATTACAAACAAACATACAGTCAATGCATGGTTTTGTCAATGTTAATGTTATCAAGCAACATTTTATGTTTTGGCAAATGACCCCTAAAAACAGGAAAAGCAGGGGGCATGAGCTGTTCTTTAAAAGGAGTTCAAGAATTCAAATGTGGGTAAGAACAGTTACAAGGTTATTGCAAGTTCTTCAGTTATCTGTGGGTTATTATTTATATGAACACCTGCTCAGAAAGGAACTATCCATAGCACGCTCATGGTTTTTATGTAATTTTTACGTACATCACTTAATTGGGAAAATCCTGATGAAAATACAAACACACAAGGCAAACTTAACAATTAATTATGGTAAAAGAATTACTTCAGTATTAACTACTTTGAGCCAATTAAACTCAAAATCTTCTAATCATTCATTTTAAAAGGCAAAACACAGTAACCATCAGGTGAACTTTTGGAATTAGCCGTGGAAGCATTGTGCTCATTTATTTAACAACATCATCATACAATGAAAGCTCCTGATGAGGTCCCGATGGTCCACACAGACAAATGAAAAGTAAATGGGGTTGAAAGCCCTGATGGTGTCTGCAGTTACATTTTCATTACTTTGGATGCTCTTGGCACTGTACAGCTACCTGATTAGTGAGGTTTTTAATTTGTAATTTCCAACACTAAGGAAAGGGAGGAGAGGGGAACTCTGCAGCTGAAGCCCATAATTAAGCTTGATCTGCACCCCGAACACACCGGACGCATCACACAAAGCAGAACATCAGAGTCATACAACCCTGATTCCCAAAAAGGTGGGACGCTGTGTAAAACATAAATGAAATGTGATTGGGCTTTGTAAAACCAATGTCGGTAAATGTAGTTAATTTGCAAATGACCGCATTCTGTTTATTATATCTGTTTTACACAGCGTCCGAACACTTTTGGAATTAAGGCTGTAGAACCAACCTTGATGTACAGCTTTTTTGTGCAGAACTGATTATATGAAACCAGTTTCAAATTGCTGTCAGCATTAACGAAAAGGGGAGTCTAGTCTGGTATTCCACACTTCCAGCCCAGTTCTGTCTTATTCATTATTTATTATTATTCAGATCAGAGGCAGAGTGGAAGGGGTAACAGCACCTAAATACCAGCGATGGAAGTTAGCAGATAAAGTGACACCGGTGGCCATAACAAGGCTATTTCAGTCGGCAAGACAGTTCATTTTCTCCGTAAATGTTTCATTCCACAATTCATCTCTGACACATAAATTGTATTTGAGCCGGATCTTCCAAGGGCTAAAGTGAAGTCCCTCCTCTGCAATGTTAAATGACCTCTGGAACAATTTGATTATGATGTCTTGCTGACAGACAGATTTATCACGGCAGTGGAGTCATGTAATGGATATGAGCACAGCTCTGGTGACAGGAGAGAAGATGGTGGGAGTGAGAGATGAGGGAGTAGAAGCATCAGAGAATGGACTCTAAAGCCTGGCTAAGTAATCCATTTACATTTGTGTCATATGATAAATAAATGACAAATGGCTGTTCTTTCTGTAGCCCTGGTAAACGTGAATTATAGTTTTAAAGCACTAGCAGCATGTTAACTTCACTCAGAGCAAATGGATCCTGGAGGAGCAGTTTTACCACAAAACTGTAAACACTGATTACCTTCATGACCCGTTTGAAGCCTGAGTGCTAGACATCAGTCTTGCTGAGTTTCTTTACTGATATTACCAATTATATTCCAACTCGGCAGGTCTAATGAAGCTGGATGTGTTTTCTTGTGTTCCAGCCGGAAAGCTTGACACGTTGTTAACAGTGTTGACATCTCTGCAGATGGTGCACAGGGGGACTTAAAGGCTGGATGAGCCACAATTCAACTCTGCAAGCATACAACAAAACAAGCATTTTCAAAATGTCACCACTGAGGCTTAACTCCCATATTCACCACGTCTTTCTCTCTTCACCAATTGTCTGTCAGCACTTGGCTGAACTCCATAACACTACGCACAATGGAAATACAAGGAAGACTGACTCCTGTGACATTTGTTTGGAGACCTGTGTCATGTCTTGAGTCTTTCCGCGATGGATGGAGGGCCTGTGTTAACTGTGCCACTGATGGAGACCTCTGCCAGGCAACAAGTGCTGACATTATTCTTCTGCTTGCGCTTTTCTATCAATCACATTTTTTCCAAGTGTTTCCACGGAGACTGGGGAGGACAAAGGTGAGTTAAGGAGGGGAAGCGTGTAAGGACAGCTTATCTGTCAGAAAGTGCATCAGGACAGGAGAAATAATTTGACTGGCCCTGTCAGACCTTTCCCTTTGACTTTCTCTGACATAGGCTGCACTCAAACTGACAGCAGATTTGTTTCCTTGGGAAGTCACTGTCAGACCACTGGCAACAAAACAGAAATGGGTAATGATATCAGGACAAAATGGCTGTGAATGTCCTAATGAACAAATTAAAATGCTCCGATTTATTAATTTCCTTATGCACAAATAAAGAGCAACATATTCAAGATATTAAAAGCACAGGAAAATTAATTTGTTGTTTCCATAACTATGTAAAGGTAGCTACACAGCTGCAAACCAGGATTATTTATTCTGATGTTCAGATGGCAGGAAAGTCTGAGCATTTCATTTAGATGCAAATAAAATCCTAGAAAAACACAGAAATAATACAATCTACCTTCAGGTCAAAAACAACAACAAATCCATAGATTGCTGAGGCAATACGCAAACACGCGGTACAGTGTAACCCAAGAATCTCACAGTTGTGAACTCTATATTTAAGACAGATAAGCTCTTACTGACTTCAAGTGAAGCTACTACACACATCTTAATCAAGTTCAATCCAACAAGAAACCAAATAAGAGGTTTGTGCTGAACACTGGTAGCGTATCAAAAAGGAATAGAGAACAAGCTGTTAAATGTTGTGTCCACTCATTATAGCTGTCACAGTAAAACTGTATGTAACATGTACATGTCATTTCAGTTCTCAGAAGACATAAAGTGACCTGCTGCTAATGCTTATTAGCTTAATGACTATAAGTAACTCATTGCCCACATGAGAGGTGTCCCCTCACTGGACCCTTCTGTCAGCGAGACAAAACAGGAAATAAAGATGGTGAAAATTAAATGCAGATTCAACATTGTTCTATTCAAAATGAAAGAAATGGGTATTATGAAAAGGGCGGCTCATCTGATAAACCATCTGAAGAACCCGCTATACGCTAAGCTACATGGCCAGCACCAACAGGCACACACGTAGTTGTGGCTTGTTGCTAATTAGCTAATTGCTAATTGTAGCTAGTTAGCAACTGGCCACAACTAATTGTAGCTAGTTAGCAACTAGCTAGTGGACACAGTTGGACATTTAGCCACTAAAGATACACATATTTTACCGAGTTGTTACACCAAAAACAAAGCTAAAAGGAGAGTGAATATTGGGCTTGCACTTGCCAGATGGCCATAACCACAGTGCTAATCTTGCTTCATGTCAGTTAACAGACGGGTTTGCTAATTTGTTACACTGCCCTCAAGCGGCTAAAAATTTTAATGCAAGTAGTTAAACAGATGAAGCTGAATGCAAGACCACAAACAGAATTAACTCCTATTCAGTATTCTGAGTTTCCTACAGCTGCCATTAATTAGGACTGATAAGCAACAGAAAACATCAAAACACCAAAGGTTGGATGGTGTACTTATACTCTTATTTTCCATGTTCATTTAAATTTCATATTGCAATTTGTTCCAAGACTTTTTAAAAATACAGCAAAATAATATCCAGTCAATTATTCATGAATCATGGCTCAACATAAACAGGATTTTTTACTACGATGGCACATGACAAGTGCCTCTGCCATATAAAGAAAATGAGTAATTCAGGAAAATAAAGTTGACATTTATATGGACAGCACTATCAGATGCTTCAATCAGTGTTATTTCATGTCTTTGATGGCATCGGTGATAATCAGAATACTTGAAGTAATCAGCCACATATTCATCTGTTAATACTATCTACAACATGAATGTAGAGGTTTAATCATCCTGCTCTCCAAGCGGATGCCTTCAGATTATGCAATGCATGTTATTACAATTTAATGTTAATGAAATATTAAATTTGAAGTTTGAAATCCTCTTACATGAGTTTCTGTTGTTACCTTAATAAATCATCATCATTAATCTTCTATTGAGGAACGCTGCATTTGAGTTAGCATCTCCAGAGATGATGATAATGACTTAAACTGAGAGAAATGTTGCTGTCATCGATACATGAGCCCATGAGGAGTAAACACACACACACACACACACACACACACACACACACACACACACACACACACACACACACACACACACACACACACACACACACACACACACTTCAAACAGTTTTCATATCGTCAGTCTTTTTATATATATTGACCATGTATTTTAGCAGTTTATTTACTCCCTCAACCACTGCTGCTGCTGCCATCAGTCAAACATAAAACAGCTTCCATTGAACACACCCCAGCAAAATTAATGACTGGCATGATGCAAGTGTTTTGCCTCTTTTGCAAAGGACTTTCACACATTTCTTGCATTGACAGTTTTGTGGGCTTTTGGATAAATTTGATTAAATGACCATTGAAGTGAAACTCGCAGCTGATTTACTGCAGTCGTCGTTAATAATTGTATGTCTCTTAAATGGCTGTAGATTTAACAGCATGACGCTTTTTCCAGAATGTGAGCCTTCAGCTGCATCAGCCATCAGGAAGCACGTCATCAGAGACCGCAGGCCCACAGAATGCTGACAACTTTCTTTCACAAGGATGTGTACAACTTATTGATGAACACAGATCACTTAATCATCTCACAAAGTGCATTACTGTACACTCTGAAGTATGCAATCCACAGATCAAAATGTTTTTTGAAGATCCTACAACTACAAATTACGCAAGATAAGTTAAAACAACCATTTAAAGTAATATTCCTCTTGATGTTCCTCTTGTTGTTTCTTGGTTGTATTCCCTGAGTGTTTTCCTTCTAAGAGCCAACAGAGAGACTGCTGACAATGCAGCTGGCCAGATTTGGCTTCCCCACGCAGCAGTACGATCAATAGATTGCAATTCATGAAGACCAGTGAACAGCAGTGTGAAACTGCCCCCTCTTCACCCTCCCAGAATTGCCCGTCCAGGGAAAATCAGTCAGTTAAGTTCAAAAGAAAATGTACAACAGATTGATTAAGCAGGCAGAAGTGGGCCTTTCAGCACTATTGCAGGTCACACCACCATACTGCAAACACTGGAGTTAATGTGGCAGAGTGGGAGCCACCACACTCAATCTTCTCAGAGGCCACTTCTTGGAGGACATGTGTAACCAACAGCGTGCTCCCAACAAAATATGTGATGTGTTCACAAAAGCCAATTGAAGTGCTGTTGAATAAAGAGCAAATTCCAACATGTTCCCTGTAAGTCAAACAGAGGGGCTTCAGAGATATTGTGATCATTAACCAGGTTGTGTTTTCTCTTCTGCCAAAATAGATTTAATGTAGTCAGGTTCATGCCCTGCTTTCTGTGATATTGCCAAACTGTTCCCCCTGTGTGCTTCCTTGACTAACCAAAGGCAGAATAACAGGGAATTTGTAATGTTGACTAAAGGTTTGTAAAATTGTCGCAGCTCATCTGTCGCTTCAATTGGTTACAGGTTATAACAGGAGGATCCCAGGCTCACACACTAATATACTATCCCCCTCAGCCATACATGCTTCCATCCATGAGTTCAATAAACATAAACAGTGAGCTGCGGTGATTATATGTGGGAATTGCTCCGTAATGTACAAGTGTATCTTTACAGTATCTGTACGTGTAATATGATTCCAAAACATAATCTGTTCCCAGCATCAGAAAACAAAACAGTCTGTTAACTAAAAATAGTCACAGTTTCATGCAACCACCGCTCATTATTGCATTTTTATCCTTAACGATTGCACTGCTGCTTCCTTAGTCAAAACAAAATGCTGCATCCGAGGTGATGCAAAAACAGACAATTAGAAAAGAGCTGGCATCTCCAAGTATTGTTTGTTTGTGCCCAGGCGGTGGAACAAGATGCTGCCAGCCTGCTTACCATATTGCTGAGCAAAGGGAGATCCCGCAGTGGCACCAGACATCAGACATAACCTGCCCGGGCATTGATTATGTTTTGTCCAACTTACTTTTGGCTCTGCCTCTCTGACTGTGTGCTTCATGCACTGCTTAGGCAGAAGGCAAATTGGGAGTAGTGGCTTTATCTAATTAAGAGACAGTATCATTAACAGGCATCTCCTTTGGCAGTAACCCCCTGATTTATGTGGCTAAGATGAACAGAGACTTATGCCAAGGATATCTATCAGACAGAGCAGCTGCAAAGCAAGATGATAAAAGGAGGAGAAAGTGAACGAACAGTTCATTATGGATGTATTGTGTGTTTGCAAGCAGTGTGCCTCCAGCCACGGCAGTGTTGGTTGGTCAGTCCACCATTTTGGTTCAGAAATGAAATATCCCAACAATTAATTAAAAGATTGTCGTGAGATTCATGGTTTCTGTGGATTCTGGTGATCTTTGATGATGCCTAAACACATCATTCAGCATCATCATGTTGTCCAATACCTGTAAAACTAGAATGCCCATCAGAGGTCCTCTTATAATGTGAGTAATATATCAAGTACATCTAGTTACATAGTGCAGCAATGAGAGAACATACGTTCGCAAATGTGAGTCAGGTTTTGCCAAATGAATATTAACATAAGCTGCTGGCTATTGCTGCTGACATCTGCTCTTTGATATAATCTTAAAACAAACAATTTCATCAATCTTTTTATCTGTGAATGCATTAAAAGAAATAAGCAAACAAAACATATTGGAAACATTAGTCCTCCAATGAGCAGTGCTGAAAAACAACTGGCCCCTGAGGCTACAGTTAAACATAGCAGGGTATTTTGGAAAACGGATATTTGAGCCCCTCTGTTTTCATAAATAACATTGTGCACACAACATCGTTTTCAAAAATGTTGCCATTTATATGAACCCGGATAAATACGTTGTTGAGCGCCATCGTAACTATGCCAAACCTATGGGCGCGAGTGTAAACATAGGTCGCTCACATGACATTAAGTATTTTCAGCTGCATGTTGTGATGTTTCGGAACCTAAAACGCTGTTTAACCCAGTTTACACGGCAACACATAACCGGCATTTTCAGAAATCTCCACTTTGACCGGAGTTTTTAAAAATGATCGTTTTCCGTGAAAAAAACTCCGCTTGCGTGTAAACAAGAGGCCAAACGGCATGAAAACATATGCGTTTTCTCTAAGTGTAAAAGTAGCCTGAGTGAACCTCATTTCTGAGTGGTTTGAGGGTCGCTCCATGAGTCAGGTCAAATTAGTTTTATTCATTTAGTCCAAAATCACACAGAAAAAAAAAAAATGCCTCGAGGGGTTTTACAGTGTGTACAGCAAACTGAACTGAAAAATGTGTGAATGATTATAAGATTCCAAAACCCTGCACAGGGGACAATACTTCACAGCTCTGGAAAGTTAGCACTGCAATAAACATTTTATCCTCACTCTTGATGACTGTGAAGTTAACATGCTCTGAAAGGTCCATATTTCAGCTGAACTTTTTCAGGAGATGTTGCTTTTTCTTCTTATACGTTGCTACAGTCTGTTAATGTCTATGCATCCATCATTGATAAGCACGACCACAGGGAAGGCAAATAACCTATGTGAAAAATATCTCTGCTTAGAAGAAATGGTGCAAGGGCGGGTGGTGCCTTTTGGGTTGTTTTGGCTGGCATGCTGGGAGAATTCACAGAATCATTCATTAGCTTTTACCATGTGTCACAGACCAAACAGCCAAGGCACCAGGACACAGGTTCTTGGTTGGGAAATGTTAAATTTATTTCTCAAAAAAAAAAAAAAAAATTAACAAAGGCAAATGAAGACCACCAACTAAACAATGTTACAGGGCCCATAAAAGAGGTCAACGAAACATAACTCTACTGAAAAATAGGGCTAGCAAAACAAGACGCGAACTCAACTAATAGACCTCAAAAAATGAGGCGTGAGGGAGCATATATACCAAAAGACTGAACCAATAAACAAACACAGGGGACACTATACCAAACAATAACTCAAACTCAATACAAAATAACCCTGACCCCCCCAGAAAATATGAGTTACACATATTCAGACACTAAATGTCAATGAACACATGGTTACACCTCTATCATGGGACTTCTCTTCATGAATCAGCTAAAAGTCAAACACACCTTGAAAAGCACGGCATCCTCCTCCTCTCAGGAACTGGTCTAAAGGGAGCTCACTCAGGGAGCTGCAGTGGAGAGACTCTTGTGAACCTAAGCTGGGAGGTTTGACATGAAAGGTCAGCAGATTGCAGGAGGTTGCAGCATGAAAAGAAGAGCTCAAGACAGTTCAGACTCACTCTAACAAGCACAATAAACTTCTACCACTGTCCATTGCAGAGCAGTGCACTGGACACATTACATCCACTTACTTTCAGTGTCTGAAGACACAGCTGAGCTGTAGCCAAGCATGACATCTTCAGTACGTCCCTGCTCAGAATGGTGATTCACCCAATATAATGTCCTCATGGCAGAAGATCATACAGTACTGAATATCACACTGTCACACGTAACCAGGTAAGTATTCACAGATTCTGTGATGTGATATTAAACTCACACATGCTCTCAGGTTTTATCAGTGTGTTCCATTTATCCAGTAATCTTTGTAATCACAGCCAAACAGTGGTTTCACAGTGCACAGTGCACTGACACAGGTGTTTTCACTTGTTGTGCCTGATTAGATCTCTTCTCTGACCTGCCTGGGTGGACATGTAGCTCTGGACTGTGCCCAGCACAGAAGACATTTTGACAGTAAGACAAACAAAGATGAAAATGACAAACGAACAATGGCTGAGTTCCGTTTAGCTGCTTCAGTTTCTGGGTCCTGGCATTGTTTATGCTGGCTCACTGTCACACTGTGGCATGGTTTACTGGGACTACATAACATAATAAAGCCATTGTTGATGTTATTAGTAACACCTGTGATCTTCCTGCTTCATTCTTATTGGTACACTGAGTATGCTACCCTCAGTTTAACTTGACAGCAATGGCTCCACCCAACTTCAGCCATGAGGAGTGGTTTAATTATTCAGAATAAAAAGAGCCAATCTGCTAATGACCAGCTTTGGTTTCTTTTTACTGTGACGACGAAGGTCCCCCAATGTTAAATAAGTCCTTATTTTAACTCAAACCGTTTCCGAAACCCTAATCATGTTGTGGGATAATGCTGAGCCAGTCACTCTCCTGTGAATCTGTTATTGCTTAAGTCTCCGTTTCTCAGAAATAGGGCCTTTGACTTTTCTGGTGAAATGTCATTTTGATTATGCCTGTTCTGCCTGATGTGGTGCTTTGACAATAAAATCTAAGAACAAACTGCAGGTGATTCAAATAATATCATCTGATATTTATCAAATGCAGCCCTTTGAACTCATGTTGGTACAGTGGTATTGAGCTGCAGCATATGCACATCATCATTAATGGACTGACCTCCCTTATGGGTACAAAATGCAGGTCCCCTTAATGTAAATCATTAAATTTTAGGGTGCAGACTGAGGATAGGGTTACGGGTTAGGTAAGGTTAGATTAGGTACAGGGTATAGGCAAATAGTGGTTATGATTAGGGTTAGGGTAAGGCTGCGTGGCCCAAAACAATAATAAATAAAACAAAATAATAATAATTTAGATCTACCTTGGTCGGTCACATGATCCACAACGTGCCCTCACTCTGCCGTCGCTGCCCTGACGTGCCCAGACGTGCCCTGCTGCTGATCGCTGAGCTGCTGGAGACGTACGGCCACTGCTAGTCTCGCGAAACTGAAAAAAAAAAAAAAAAAAAAACCCGAGGCAGTATAGTGCCGGTGAATAGGTTTTGCAGCGGTATTCACTTGTGCACGGTGTATTCTTGCAAGATGACTGACGAAGTGAAGTGAGCAATGAGCATCCTCTGTGTCATCCAGCTCTGCACACACACCTCTCACAAGTTATAGCTGCTAGTTAACCACACACAGCGTGTGTCAGGCTTTCTTGTTTGTTTATTTGTTTGTTTCTGTATGTTTCTCTTGTCATGGGCAAAGTGCATTAGAGAGATATCGTGTTATTTTACTGTCAAGCTGTTTTTTCCTGTGTTTCTAGAGGCAATGAGGCATAGATTATGTTATTTTACTAAAACTATGCAATATACATATTCACATAATTTTGGACTATTACAGTATAAATACAACAACAACAATAATAGAAGAATTTGAATTTTGATTTTCTCAACCTCTCATTTAAACATATCAGTACTTGTTTGTTTATAACATTTACACACAAATTAAATATAAGAAATGATATAACTTTTAGAACCTTGCTGTCAAAGTCGAAAATATTTAAATACATGATTTCTATATCATTTAATTATTTTCTACTTTATTAATTTAGCACTAGGAATAATAAAGGGCAGATTATGAATGGATTAAATTCAGATATACAGTACAATTTTTGAAAAGGTATGAAATGTCATATCAGCAGCAGCAGCAGGCTCCTCACCAGCCCCCTCAACAGAAGCTGTTTAATGTACCCCATCAGGTAAAACAGAGACTAATTTTGCTTTGCACTGGCCTCTAACAGATACATGAGGTGTGGACAATGATATGGTATGTTGTGATTCCATGTTACTTTCTTTATGAATATGGGTTGCTACCATTCAACCGGTTATATTGCAAGGTATGTTTCTGTATGGTGTTTCAAATTTGTGCTCCATGTGCCCCCTTTTAACTTTCAGCACCTGCCTCTCCAAAGGTCTCTGCACGGCCCTGTTGTGGAAAAGCCTTCTGTAACTTGGGACCATGCTGGAAATAAGTGATATGGATAAGAATCCATATCATCATATCATATCATATCACATCATGTCACACCTTCACAGGATCCCTGTAAGATCAGAAAACCCATATTTATTGCATGTTATTTTATTTATAAATTGTATAATTTTTGGGCGATAGTGCTTTGTAAGTGGTTTGGAAGACATTAACAAATGTCATCCTGCCAATAGGGGGCGTCAGTTTGGAAAATGCTTAGGTGCCTTGATTTAAATTGATTTGAACTGGATTGTGTATCTCTTTGAATGGTAGAAGATGGATGTTTTAACTATTTATTCCGTGGTTTGAACTATCCATTTGACTTTGAAGCATATCAACAATTAAAAACAACAAAATTAGACAATACTTTATGTCACTTCAGCCTGTTCATCAAAACACCAATGAAGAAAATCTGTGCAGCAGCATCTCAGTCTTGCAGGTTTTTCAGGGTCTTTTCCAGGCTATTGCTCACTGATGGTTCAGCTGACCTGCAGACCTGTGGGTGCCATGTAGCTCTGTGGTTCCTGCATGCTCTGCAGCATGTTCCTGGACACTAATGTCCCCAAAGATGCCATGTCCTACTGACAACTGCTGTACTCTGCCTGACTTTCCCCTGTGAAGAACACTGTGTGTTCTAGCGCTGTTGGGACCACTCCAAAGTGGATGTTACATCAACTCTGTTACTTTTGGAAAAAAAAAAATCTTAATTTAGTAACTGAATTACCTTTGCTGAGAGGCATGTTATTTTCTGTGTAGTCAGTTAAACCAATTAATTTTGGCCAGCTGAAGAGTTACATAGTCTACATTTCCTGTTTCTGCTCAAAAATGTGTCTGATCTCATGTGTGGATATGTCTGGATGTGTATGATGATGGCAGACAGGTCAAGTTTCTTTACTTGGCGATATTCTCACAATAAGAAGAGTTTAGTAAAACATAACTTGTGCTCTGGCTCAAAGGGTCTTTCCACTGCAAAAAAAATAAAAAATCTCATCTTTCGAGGCACCTGGACAACCGTCATGCCTGTAGGAAGCTAGCTACTGAAGGCCCAAGCACATCTGAATTCATTCAAGCCATTCCACCCAAGCAACCGAGGCTGGGATGGAATCATGTGGGTCCGACTCAACCCGGGCGCAACTTCACAAACTAATCGGACGGTATGTTGTAGAAAATATGCAGCCTCTGCTTTCAGTCAGCTGGTTAGTAAGATACACGGTCCAGGTGGCTGGCAAATGGCTAGGAATTTTTTTCCAATTAACTGAAGAGTGAATTTTTGAAAAATGTGAAAAGAGGTAAAACTGTTGAGGAGCTACGGTACATCTCCACTGCTGCAGACATTTGGTCTGTCCACAACAAAAGCTGAAATGAAAGCTATTGGCACACTACCAATGCATGGAGTTCAAAGTATATATTTATAGTGCTGTCAAAAATATCACATTATTAACGCGTTAATGCAAATCAATTTTAAAGGCGTCATTTTTTTATTGCGAGATTAACGTTCAGTTTTTTTAGAAGCTGTGGCCACTGCTAGTAACCTTTGAAAAACTACAGTATCCAGTTGTAAACCGGAAACAAAACAATAGGCACGCCCCATGCACTTGTTTGGTCTTGCCTGATCACTAGCTGTAAAAGAGTAGGCTACCGATTTGTGTGGATGTCAAGCGAAAAACATCGAAATGGATGTGAATAAGATTGTGAATGGAAAGTTTAGTTTCAAAAAGTTGCCAGATGGGTCGACTGACAGGACCAAAGTTATCTGTGTGTATTGTCGGTGTGAACTGAGTTATCACCGCAGCACATCCAGTCTGAAATACCACTTGATGGCCAAACACACGGCGAATGCGAATTCTCCATCGCCTCCTTGTCAAAACCAGGCTGCTAGTATGTTCAAAGGAAACTTAAGAAAGGAAAGTTTAAGCCATGGTTTAACTGCACTATAGGCTGAGTCCTAGTTTACAATGATGTGCACTTTATTTTTATTTTGTATCACCCTGTTTTGATCCCTTAGAAAGGGTTGTTGAAGGGGCTTTTTTGTAACCAAGTATTTTTTTTTTGTCATCTGTTTATTGACAGTGTTAAATTGTGTGAGATTTTGCTTCAAATGTGAAAGACTGCTCAAAGTGAGAATGTAAGTGTGAAATATAACACTACACATTGTTGTTTTAAATTAAAAAACATTTGCACAAAGCAAGCCTATCCACTTTTCCATGTTGATAACAGTATTAAAATGATAATTCAAGGGACATTTAGAATAGATAAAAATATGCGATTAATTTGTGATTAATCACGAGTTAACTATGACATTCATGAGATAAATCATGATTAAATATGTTAATCAATTGACAGCACTAATATATTTATTTAAAATTCACTAACAAGTTACTTACCACAGTAACACATTCTGTTTGGTGGAAGTCGTTTAGCTACTTTTTAAATGAGGTAACAGGCAACTTTATCTGATCAGCATTTTTTAGTTCGTAGCACAACACTACCTTCTGCTATGTGTGCTTGCACCCTCTGATGATGGCCTAATAAGTGTTCGGGACCACTTTCATGCCTCTTGTGATCAGCAAGTTGTGCTAGTACTTTAAAGAACGAGGGTTATGATGCCTAACCTCATTTTGTGTCTTCAAGAACACACAGTGCAGCTCTGAGTGTACCAGCATGTGCGCTGGATGATTGAATCATGTCTGTCTGCATCTGTAATGTAAAGCGTTGACTGTGCAGAGCAGCGATACAACATAAAGGTCCACTTTTGTGCCTTAAAAATGTTCATTTGTTCATTTCACTCTCTACAGTTTGGGTTATCACAATGTCTTTTTGTCTAAAAAGGAAAGAAAACAGATTTGCACAAGTCACTGTATATACAGTATATTCAGTGCTGTGCGTCTCTCTTCGGTATGTCGTCTCTAGGCCGAACCACAGGCCCTCAGAGAGTTCAACTGCTTTCAATTCCTACAAAGCCTCCAGACAGGCTTTTGCTTTCCATTTTCTGTCTGTTCTCCCCAGCGCTCTCAGTTGCCCCGTCTTTCTGTGTGAGTAAATGAATTCCCCCCTGATGGTAGGAGATGTGATGTGAGAGCAGCGATCGGGGCACTTTAATCTCAGAGATCCATCCTGGAGGTTTGTGCCCCGCCTCGTCACTCTCTGTTCAAACACTGAACTTCCCTACCAAGACGACAAGGATTATAGTGCAGCCATTCCACCTCTCTTTCTCCTCTCACTCCATTTCCCACCCTTTAATGTCTTGCTCTTTCTATCTCTCTCCATCTCCCCCGTATCACTGCATTTTTTTAAAAAACACTGAAGCATTAAACTTTACGTGAATGTCTGCAACACATAACGACAGAAAGGCCAATAATATAACAATTCTCCACACAGAAATGCCTCTTTCCTGATCCCATGATGAACAATGCTACTCACACACACACACACACACACACACTCATCACATCCAATCATGATGTACACATTTCACCAGGCGCATAAAACAATACAAACAACTGGAGATTTGATTATTAGTACACCGCACAAAACGCTGGTGTGATGTCATTTTGAAAAATGAAATCAGTGAGAACCATGACAAACGAGGTAACAGGAGTGCAGCACTCAAATAAAACCCCATGAGCTGTGAAATTATGTTTTCAGACATCTGCACCATCTAAATGAGACAGATAGAGAAAACTGTATATGAATAAGATGCTACAATTCATGTAAAACTCCTGGCTGTGCATCCGGGTGTTGAACTTTAGGTACATTAAGTGTGAATATGAATATGAATATTCACACATGATTTGGAATGTATACGCTGAGATATATAGAGATGCAAATTGAAAGTCGGACCTGTGAACCCATGTAGAAACACTGTATAAGCAAGAACTTGAATGTTGGAAAGCATGTTGTCGTTAGCCGAGTATTAGATTTCTCCTTTTCTCACCCCAGCAAGCTCACAGTGGAGTGTAAGCTGTGCAGCAGTTTAATGTCAGCCCAGCTGAACTCACTTTACTCCCATCTGATATTTGATTATAATGTCTAATATTTTTTTGTTTGCTTTTTTTAGAACTTCATGTAGTTTCAGATTTTGACCTGGACATGAAGCAGTTTCATATTTCTGTGCTGTCTGTGTGCTGTGCAATTTCTAAAACAATCAGGCAGGAAAATGTACTGTGACATTTAAACTCCTAACATTCACTGCATAGATGACAAAATATGTAAATTCACTAATAACAGCAACATAAATCAAATTTAATAAAAGCTGTTCCAAGCTGTTTTCTGCCCACGGCTAGGGTGAACTGCACAGAGGGTGAACAGAGAAACATCAAATTATATTTAAAAGAACTCTTCAGGTGCTGAGGGTACTGGGAGTGGGTGGATTCTGTGATTAACACTGAGGGAAGAAGGGACAGCAAGGGGGAATTTCTATTTTCACAACAATGTCAGCAACTGCAGCACAGAAACCAGTCGCGAGTCGTGCATCTTTAGGCTCATACCCACCTTCAGATCTCTTTGTCCTCTCCTCATCCTCCTCTGAGTCACACAGTGGTGTCCTCACTGTAGGACAGCAACACCTGATTAACGTGTAACTGAAATTAAAAGCTGTCTTAGTCAGAGAGCTAATAATAAAAATCATCACACCTACATCTGAAGTTATTATATTTTTGGCTTGGGGGAAAGTATGTTATTAACGTAGAACCCATCAATATACTGGGTGTGTATGGTGCTGTGAGATAACAGCTGACGCTTTCTGTTTCTGAGCACATGTAATTGTTTGTGTTGTGTTTATTTCCTTCTTTTTTTTTTTTTTTACTACACAGTGTATTTACATAATCCCAAAATTTACATACAATTAGATAAATCAGCCATTATGAAACTAAGTGAGCAACATTTCAACACCTTTCAGAGAGAGAGGGAGCAGCATTAATTAAGATACACTTAATTATGTTGGGCATAGCTTCACTTTAACTGCTGCCATGAGTAATGCAGACAGATAATGAATAAACCCCTCAAAGCACTTTACCTCTCAGTGCGCCAGTTATCAGGAAATGAGGCCCACATCTGTGTGAAGCAACCTGTTGACATGGTCTTGTACAGCGGGAGATGGAGTCATTTGGTTTCACCCTGTATGCGCCATTAGAGGGTGAAACCTGTATGAAATCAGACTGTGTGAAATGGAAGTATTAGCAGGAGTCAGACTTCCTTCCCACCAAAAGGCCCAGGATTAAACAGCACCGGGCAAACTTAGCTGCATCTGACAAACCTGAGGAGTGAGGGCAGTGTGGGGGGAAAGATGTGTGGATGTTAGAGGATTTTTTTTTATGGTAGGACATAAGATTGCAAGATAAGATTGTGGAGGAAAAATGGGAGAAATTAGATGTTCTTGTCATTATAAAGCAGAATTAATCTATTTTTCACTTTCAATTGAACCTTCTTTTTCTCTGTCAGTAGTGCACATTCACAATACACACATGTAATTCAGTAATCCAAATCTGTTGTTTAGATATCTAATAATAATTATCAAATATTGCTGTAGGGCTTTATGCATTCTCCAGCCCACATTCAGTGAATGTTGCTTTAACCAGCTCCCAAAATATTCCCTTTTAGTGTAGCAGTGGCTGTCTACTGCTCCTCAGGGATGAGTTTAATGTGGCAAGCAAATTTCACACTGACAATAAAGAATCTTCTTCTATTATATAAACACCTTTGGCCATTTAACCTTACAAAAAGGTCATTACACTACATTTTACAGCATTACTGTATCAAGCTGACTGGAATGAGCAGTCATAAACATTAAAATAATTAAATATTAATCATGAAACTCATTTAATGTGCCTCATAGTATTTCACATAAACCATCACCAAACAGATGACAATAGCTCAAAATATAAACAGTCAGGGCACAATTTTGCAAGGTAACCTGACCTAAAATGGAATGCTCCAAAAACACCTGTTTGGATCATTCCACAGGTAAACAAGTTCATTGGTAGCAGGTGATAGTATCATGATTGGGTATGAAAGGGGCATCCTCGCAAGACTCAGTCATTCACAAGCAAGGATGGAGCGAGGTTCACCACTTTGTGAACACATGATTGTATAAAGGATGTAACTACATGGGCTTAGGAACACTGTTAAACCGCTGTCAGTGATCACAGTTAGTTTGCCACTGACTGTTTCATTTATGTTTTACACAGCATCCCAGCGTTTTTGGAATCAGTGTAGTGTAACTAACCTGTTTTAAACAGAAAAACGAAGATACAGGAGATGTTAGTTGTGTTCATTCAGCAGGCTGTGGAAGAGGACGAAAGCTCTTGAATGAGAAGCTAATAACTGATGTGAGACATGGAAATGGTGGAGAATCAGCCTGGAGGAAAGACATGGCTGTCCAGGGGTTTGACTGAGTTTCTTCAGCTCATCACCAGAGCAGAGGATATCCCCCAGTTGTCCATCACATCATGATCACTCAGAAGAAGTGAATGAGAAATTGACAGAAGGTGGTCCCAAATTTAGAGCAAAATGGGCTCAACCTGATTAAACTGAGCATATAGATGCAAATTTTCAGTGGATAAGGAGGTAAGTGAAGCCTAAAGAGCTCCATTAGAGGGGATCTCAGTGTGAAATAGAACAGTAAAGTGTCTTATTATCCCAGTACATATGAAGTATTGAACATCTTTATCATTTGCACATTAATTCTAGGCTAAATCCCACTCTACATGCAGCACTGGCTGAGTTACCTTACTGCAGTCATGACAGTGCTCTGCAGTGATCGCCTCCCTCACAATGTATTTAGAACAGAAATCCATTCAATATCTAATGACAAACATAATCTTAGATTATCCACATGGAGGAATAGTTCAATATTTTGGAAAAATATATATTTATTTTTATCTTTCTTGCAAGAGTAAGATTAGAAAATCGACACCGCTCATGTCTGTGTCCTACGTTAAAGTCTATGGGCTGCAGAGAGTTATCTTAGCTTAGCATAAAGTCTGGGTACAGCTAGCCTGGCTTTGTCCAAACATAGCAAAATTCACCTACCAGCACCTCTAAATCTTATTGATTAACAAGTTACATCTCATTTGTGTAATATGCACAAAAATTTAAGTGTAAAAACAACATGTTATGGTTTCATGGCTCATTACATCACACTATTTCTTGGTATATTTTGGGCAGCGACCCGATAGTTGTTTCAAGTCTTTGTGCTAAGCTAAGCTAAGATAACTGGCCTCTGGCTGTAGCTTCACATCCACCGTACAGCTAGAAGGGGGGTGTCAGTGTTTGCGTGTAACTCTCGGGAAAAAAGGGAATTACTATATTTCCCAAAATGCCGATCTGTTTCTTTCAGACTGCCTCATTTACTGTGGCTGAACTTACTGTCTGTGGCTGTGCACTGCGCGAGTGTCATTACTCACTCTAACAGCTTGTTATTTTTTTGATTGTGCCAATAAAGTCTGTTCAAACCACAGTTGTCACCTAACAAGTCATGCATTTTCAACATTTGTGTCACGCAAACTGCAGTTAGTGGATAAATGTTTCAGCTTTTGCAATGGCTGATTAAAACACATGGCAGGCTTTAAAAAGAAGCACATGTCTGAGGCAGCAAAGAAGCCAAACTGTCCAGAGGATGAGCATTTGTTCAACAACATTAAACAATAAAGAACAATTAAAGATTATAATATTACAAGCCAATAATGATATGACTGTTATATTGCAATGCAGGTTGATCAACTAAGTGTAAAATGTACAGTACAGGCTGCCACTTCTGAACACCTGCCTCCTACTACAGATATTCCTCATATGTAGTCAGCAATATTCTATGTCTTTTTAGATTTCTCTCTTTTTTCCAATAAAATGTGGCTTGTTTATTAATGTTGGTCAATTGTTTTGTGATTGGGCGGTTTGTTTTGCAGCTTGCCATGTAATTACTCGTGGGTTGAGTTTATAATTTTGTAATTTGTTTCATAAGCGCAGAGCTCTGCCTGGCTG
This sequence comes from Chaetodon trifascialis, assembly GCF_039877785.1. Lineage (NCBI taxonomy): Eukaryota > Metazoa > Chordata > Actinopteri > Chaetodontiformes > Chaetodontidae > Chaetodon > Chaetodon trifascialis. Next base: position 24,557,546 of record NC_092058.1, on the reverse strand, counting down.
TAATACTGTGGCAACAACTTTCATCCAAATTCTGAGGCAAAAAAAATCTTTACAAGGCTTACACCAAATTGAGGCAGATGAAAAAAGGATTTTTTTCTGTTTTTCCACAACGTCTCTTCACCCAAACTCAATTCCTCCCAATAATGACCAAGTTCATATTATCATGACAGCAGTATCATATTCATCAAATGAACATCACTCAGCCAGTTCATTGCTGCACTGAGTTGAATAGAGGAGGGGGAGAAAAACAATAATGTTTCTGAGCTCTAAATTGTGTTTGCTGATAGCGCTACTGCTTGGCTGGCTGTTGATGGATATTACTTTCCATGCCATTCCCCAGGCCGCTGTGTGAAGCAGTGCCTTTTGAAATGAGCGATTGTGTGATGCTCCTCTTAAACTAGTTCAGCATGACATCATTCATCATCTGCGGCACTGCCAGCGGGGAGCAGCAGCGTCCCCATGTCTGCCAGTCACAATGGGGTTACAGGGAGAGGGGCTGCCTGTAACCTCACAGTGCTGCGCTTTGCACTGGGCCACTGAGGTAGCGTTACCCCCACATTTCACATACATCTGAAACAACTGAGCCACAGTGGTAGGTACTATGCAAGCTATTTTAAAGTACTGCCACCCTGCATCTACCCTGTATGAACACCAAAAGGTTTGCCACAGAAATTTCTCCTGAGGCCACAGAGCAGTGCAAGAGCGATGCATCATCCACGCAAAAACTGGAGCATCTTTAAGAGCATCTTGTTGTTTCTGAATATATTTACAGCTATTTCACAGATATATGAATATATAATGATGACCAAGTCTATATAATCAAATTTCAGCTCAGCAAATTGGCATGATAAAGGTTTCTCCTCATTTGCGCCTGCTGTTCACAGATTCAGTCAGTTAGTGCTCCAGTTTCAGACGGTGCTTACTTTGCAGCTCTAATCCACACCTGTCAACTCTTCAGTCTGTGTTTCTCTGCGTGCGTGCGTGTGTGTGTGTGTGTGTGTGTGTTGTTGTGTGCTGGAGAGGAAACTGTTTGCTTAGGGAACAAACATACTGTTAGCAGTTAAGTTAAGGCTGACTTTGGATCTGCTGCTATTGGGAAGCATTACCCACAGTGTAAAGGGCAAAGCTGACCTCAGCATTTCTCAGGCACATCTGAATTCTGATTTCCAAAAAGCAGTTTCGTGTGCCTTTTCACCACATTATTGTCTCTGAATTTAATGGACTCAGCTCAGAGTGCTTCTGAAGTGCAGCTGATGCACCCACCAGCGTGTATACTTGCTGTATATGTGGAGCTACAGCTTTGTGGGTAGATAGAGGGCTGTCGCTGAGAGAAAGTCAAAAATCTAAAACTGGCTGCCCTTTGAATGTACTGCAGCCTGCAGAGTAGGCTATTTAAAAAGGAACATCCACACTGTGTGTTACAGTACAAAAGACTTGAGACCTGGTCACACAAGCATTTAGATTTCATTTCAATGAATCGCAGTGACTAATAAACTGTCTCTACAGTGCTGACCTTTGCAGAAACAGAGAGCCTGAGAGTCCAAAAAAGACAAGCTATCATAGCTTATTAAAGTTTACAGCCATGAAATAAACGTGTGAACATATTGTCCCGTTAGCAACTGACTTAGCTTACTAAGAGTTAGCTAGCTTGCAACTGACCAACAGTGAGGTCAGACTACTTTGTGCATTAGCAATTAGCTTGCCAGCTTCAGCGGTTTGCCAACCAGGCCTGCAAGTAGTCACCACATCACAAAGTTTCTCAAACCACTTATTCCAAACAGAGGCATTTCACTCTACCCATTTCTGGTGAGATTGAGCCTTTAAGCTGTTTTTAAAGCATGAATTATTAACTGTGTTGACAAAATAGGTTTAGTGTCCACTTTAAAATGGCCTGACTGGTATTTCATTTATAATGCATATACTGGTACTTTCATTACCAGTGATAAATAAGCTTGTTTAAAATAAGGGAGGCAAACGGTTTGATTGCAGTTCGGTTTTATTTCTGCAGCATAATGCTTTTGGTTTGTTGTAAAAAGACAAATTGCTGGCACAGCCTTATCCTAACTTGATTATGGTACCTTCAGCTCAGTGTCTACAGTCATTAAACACAGTAAATCATGATGCTTTAAGGTTTGTAAAACTGTAATTAATTTTGGACTCTGTGCCTTGTGAGGGATGAACCTATACCCAGGCGTACGCTCACTAACTGACTTTTAAGACCATCTTGGACATGTTTTTCTCTGTTCAGTTAACTTCAAACTGAACAAAGCAAAAAAAGTAATAAAGTACTTGAAACTAAAATACAGTGTCTGCTTGATGTAGCCCATTTCACTTTATTGCAGACACGTTTTCTAATACCATACAGTATAATGTAAAATGATACGACCTTTACATAATAAAACAAACTAAGCTGTAGGCAGGGCTGCTTTTCCCAACATGTGTCATACAAAACTGCGATGTGCCACCCAACCACCAGGGGGCCCTGTGCAGTGGTTTGTGTTGATTGGTTGTTTCCTTAGACATTTCTACTGCACTTGTTTTAAATTGTTCTTCATTTGTTAATTAAGAGCTTTAGCGCTAATAAATTACTTGTAGTTATTCGCTTCCATTCAGGGACAATAAAATGAGTGGGGGCCTTGACGCCATAGCTAGAGCGGATGCGGTGATTTGGGTTTGGAGGGCCCCAGTGTTGTAAGATGTTGCTTAGGGCCCCAAAATGTTCAGAGGGGGCCCTGTCTGAAAAGTTGTTTTCCATAACGTGTACATACAGACCTGGAGTACCAAGGTGCAGAAACTGACTTATTATATATATTATTATATATATATATGTATTCAGCATCAGGTGTAAATGTGTAAGATAGAAGCTAATGAGACTTTTTCTAAAGGTCTGCATTTAGCACAAAGCTCTGCCACTGAATATTGTATCAGCACACACCTCTCTTAACCCTCAGCTGACACCGGTGAGCAGGATATGCATTTGATCAGAGGGCATAAGTGGTGTTCAGCATTTCTCCTCATTAAGTTCCAGAAGGAAACTGTCTCCTTTTATCAGACGTGCTGTAAAAACTGTACTGAGATGAAAAAGCAGCCAGAATGGAGCCATGCCATCAGAGCCTGCCTGTAAAAAAGGTTTACAGCCCAGCCTAAATTTATGTGTCCGTCTAATTTTCAGAAAGTGATTATTTTTGGCTAAAACATAGAATGCTGTAATTTTTTTAGTATTATTTTATTCTATTTTATTTATTTTACCACATCTCCAAAAAATGTGTTCTGCAGCTGTTCGGTATAGTTAAAAATGACCCTTAAAATACAAACACAAGTAATCAGGGGTTATATGTTTTAACATTCAGTGCAATTGGCAAACTATATTGCAGAGCCACAGATAAAACCTTTATAATATGTGTTCATTTAAAACTGTTTTATGTCATATTGCTTTTAATTTCACTGCAGCTTCAAATGTGATTACAGTCTGAGGTTCAATTACTATGAGGGCGACCATCTGACAGCTGTTCTGTAAAGAAAAGAAACGCACACTCTGCATCCCCTTAAAGCACACAACTCTGTGCCTCTGAAAAGCAGATGAACAGAAAGACTGCGGAAAGACTGGTTTAGTGTGATTATAGGGAAAACAGACAGGTGACCAAAAACTCACTTAATTACTGCAAGGTATAATTATCAGTTCTGTAAATGAAGTCTGGTAACAGCTGTTTTTGGTTAAGAAAAAAGCATCTTCCTCTTTAACAAAAAGGTCTGTCTCTGTTGAGATCCTTTCTTTCATGTTGCCAGACACTTAGAGAAAATCTGAGTGTGCCAATAATAAAAACAAACACTTTCAGTGGACGTACTTTGAGATGCACAGTTCCACAAGGATTAAGTTGCCATTGCAGTCCATTTTGAGGAATGTACTGCACCAATTCCAAAACTTATTGTTCCTATTAGTTATTTATATACCAAAATAGGGCCCAGGTTTAAAAATACAGCAGTTATCTTTCCACACAGTTTCTCTTGACCGTCCCTTGGTATTACAGCATTAATCCAACATCAGCCAAGCAACATGCTAACACCAAGTTCAACAGGCTGAGGTACAAAATAATCAGAAACACAATTTTAAAACATGGCAAAACTAACAACTTCCAAGTCTGAAGTCAGTTGGTTTTGTGCCTGTTGTGTTTGGGCAGGATTTGGGCTCAATAGCAGATACACAGTCAGGGGGTAAGGGTTAAATAGGAATTTATTGACTGGATAAGGAAGGGAGACTCCAGGTATGCAGGAAACTCGTAGCTGGGAATAGCAGGTGAGCACTGAGTTGGAGAGCAGCTCAGAGATACGCTGGAGCGCCCAGAGCTCAGGTGGCGTGAGTACAGCTTTGAGGACACGTGGTGGTGGAGGCACAGATGAAATAGGTGGTGATGGTTGTGGAATAGAGGCTCGAGGCAGGTTGAGGCATGAGGCTGGGCAGCATGGTGACAGACATGCTGGAGCTGGAGATCGGTGCAGGAGAACTCACGGACCACAAAGAAAAGACGCAAGAGATCAACGGCCAACTCTACCACAAAGCAGCAAAAACTGGCAACAAGTTTTGCAGTCCGCTTATCGTTACCATGTTGGGGGCACATTTCTGACACATTTCCATTAAAGACTACAGTTAATCCACTGGTCTTGACATCCTCAGAGGGTAGATGAAGACTTTTGTGTTGCTGAGAAAGCAGTGTAATTTGATCGTTTTGCTCATACCTTCGACATCTCAGTTTCCAGAGCCAGAGGAAATAAAAATGGCGATGCGAAGTGGCTTCACTAAGTATTCATTGGGCAGGACGGTGACTTACCTGTGAGACGTCATCTACATGGAGGCGGTGCTTAGCTGCAGGGGGCAGATGGGGGCAAATCTGACTGGCACTTTGAAACTCACATTTTCCAGAATGTTAAGCAAACAAAAAAGTCTTTTCTCATATTTTGGGGATCTCCAGACACATCGGGGAAAATTTCATCATCAGTTTTGCTATTATGTGGTATAAAGAGTAAATAAAACAGACAGTACATGAGCTTGGTCAAAAGTCAGGCCAAGTAGGTAGGATGTGAGCTCCTTTTCAAACGTGCCTACAGTCCAATGGGAGCGAGCTCCAAAGCCTGTGAGATATGACCTCAAAAGAAAGATATCTTTTGATCGTCTTGAAGACCGGAGTGTGATACACCAAACAAGGCCTGGCCAGATGGCCTGAGTGACCTGCTGGCAAGGTACAGCACTTTAGTAAGTGAGAGAGACAGACCACGTATAGATTCTTCAGTGATAACAAGGGCAGCCAGGGTAAGAATACGATACTAAATGTGTCTGCAGCTCTCTGAACAGCAACCATTCGCAAAGCGTTCACAATCTGCTTGCTTTTGTGAAACAAGCTCATGGTGCTAAACCTCTCAGTTGCCCGAACACTTAATCAAGATCAAGAGATAAAGAGATGACCTGCAGAGAAAACAGAGCTGCGATAGTCCGAGCAGGATGACAAATAAGAACATGCAATCATCTTCTTCTCATTGAGAGGGATAATGAGCTTGATGATATTCCTCAGGTGGTGAAAACAGAGGCAAATGTCCTATGATTTCTCTGTGCTGCTGGTAATAAACAAGGCGCTGTGAGTCGCTATGTGGGACATGTGGTTGATATTAAGTAGAACAGTGACATCTGTATTCTGCTGGACTCCAACAGAGAGACCTCTGGCTCTCAACTCTTTGTTTAATCGCTTCTCCGAGGAATACATAGCTGCACTGAGCAGGTGAGCTGTTGGCATGACATTCACACACACACACACACACACACACACACACACACACACACACACACACACACACACACACACACACACACACACACACACACACACAGAACAAGCAAGAGAGAGAAAGTTCAGTAACAAAACCTTTTTACCACTTTTTTCCTATTACCTACACACCATGTGTTTAAAGTACACATCTGAGTACACATCTTCTTCTCTAATGGTGTACTAACATGCATGAAGGTGAACATGTTTTCCTGTCTCATAGCATAAAATGAACCTAATACATCTGCAGTACCAAGAATCATTTCACATGTAGCTACGATTTATGGTTTCTAAATCACTTCAAACAGCTATACATAACTCTGCCTGATTTTCTGAAAGAGTGTCTAAAAGTCCACTTTCAGCCTATTCACATGTTCACTGGCTGGATTTGAAGACAGTGCCACAAGGGAGCGTCATATAACATTAGCATCATAGCAAAGGAGTCTTTTGAGTCTTTTGCCGCAGAGTATAATTCTTTACCAGGAGCTTCTCTTGGATCTCTGTTCTTGGCATCTTGTTCTGCTGTGTAAATGTCTCTCTGTCCATTTCAGGTATGCTGTGCCAGGCATCTCCTCATGTTACATTACTTGTGGCACTGCTGGATGTTGATAAAAGTCAAAAATAAAATGATGTGTGATGCACACAATGCATTCCACATTTCTTTTGTGTCTGATTTGAATCACAGAAGCTGATTGCCTTGGCAATAAAGATGTTGCCGCAATAAGCAGGATATACTGCAACACAGTAGGAAGGATAAATTAAGGTAAATTAAAGCTGCATTTCCCCCAAGCAGTCCACTTCAGAGCGGTTACAATGGTTATTTCACATTTGGTAGAAATGAAAAGACTTTCTGAGGCTCCTTTCTTTCTCAGCTACATCTTGCTTGTGATTTAAGTCAGCTAAACAAGGAACCAATACCCACCATAAAGCTCCATAAATTTTGGGAGATAATCCTCTGTAGATTTCCACCCCTGAAATGCACCTGTGATTACAGGAAAACACACCTAAACTACTTAACCTGATGGCAAATGATGATAATCCAGCATCAAGCTATGTTAGCTGTAAAATCCATTTGCATCCAACACTTGCATGCTACAGTGGGGGAAATAAGTATATGACCCCCTGCTGATTTTGCAGGTTTGCCCACTTATAAAGAGTGCAACAGTCTAAAATTTTATTGATACGTTCATTTTAACAGTGAGAGACAAAATATCACCAAAAAAAGTGGAATAAGACATTCTATGCATTTTAGGAATTTATTTACATATTTTTGGTCAAAAATAAGTATTTGACCCCCTGGACAAACAGCATGTTAGTAGAAAAGCCATTATTGGCCAGCACAGATGTTAAATGGTTTTTATAGTTGGTGACAAGGTTTGTGCACATTTCGGCAGGGATGTTGGCCCACTCCTCCCTGCAGACAGCCTCCAAATCAGTCAGGTTCCGAGGCTGTCACCTAGCAACCCGAATTTTAAGCTCTCTCCAAAGATTTTCAATTGGATTCAGGTCTGGAGACTGGCTAGGCCACTCCAGAACCTTGACGTGCTTCTTCTTCAGCCACTCTTTTGTTGCTTTGGCGGTGTGCTTAGGGTCGTTGTCATGCTCAAACACCCATCCTCGACCCATCTTCAGCTCTCTCACTGAGAGAAGGAGGTGTTGGTCCAGAATTCCACGGTACATGGCCCTGCCCATCCTCCGCTCAATGCGATGGAGTTGTCCTGTCCCCTTGGCTGAAAAGCACCCCCAAAGCATGATGTTGCCACCACCATGCTTGATGGTTGGGATGGTGTTCTTTGGGTTATACTTGGTGTTCTTTGCCCTCCAAACACAGCGAGTTGAGCCCAAAAAGTTCTATTTTGGTCTCATCTGATCACATCACCTTCTTCCAGGCCTCTTCTGAGTCATCCAGGTGGTCAATGGTGAACTTCAGGCGGGCCTGTACATGTGCCTTCTTGAGCAGGGGGACCTTGCATGCGCTGCAGGATTTCAATCCATGACAGCGTAGTGTGTTACCAACCGTTTCTTTTGTAACTGTGGTCCCAGTTGCCTTCACTTCATTATCCAGTTCCCCCCTTGTGGTTCTGGGATGATTTCCTCACCGTTTGCATGATCAGGGACACCCCACGAGGCGAGATCTTGTGTGGAGGCCCAGACCAAGGGAGGTTGGCAGTGGTGTGGTGCTTCTTCCATTTCCTGATAACTGCACCGACAGTTGATCTTTTGTCTCCAAGTTGCTTTCCGATTCTCTTGTAGCCCATCCCAGCCGTGTACAGGTCAACAGTCTTGTCCCTGATGGCCTTAGACAGCTCTTGGTCTTGCCCATGGTGGAGATGTGGGAATCTGGTTGTCTGGGTGTGGACAGGTGTCTTTTATACAGGTAATGAGGTCAGGCAGGTGTATTTGATGTAAATAATTAGTTGGGATTGGGGGGGGTGTCTTAGAGAAAGACTAACTGGCTTGTGGGAGCCAGAATACTTGCTGTTTGGTAGGGGGTCAAATACTTATATTTCCTCATCAGATGGTTATGAATTTTTTTTAAATTCATATGATGTGATTTTCTGGATTTTCTTTTGGATTCCGTCTTTCACTGTTAGAATGTATATATGATTAAAATTATAGATTGTTGCATTCGTTGTAAGTGGGCAAACCTGCAAAATCAGCAAGGGGTCAAATACTTATTTTCCCCACTGCATCTTTAAATTTTAAACTTACATTTTCAAAATTAAGGGATTTTGGGACAAAATCATTTTTAATGTAAGGTGTTGAGCATTTATTGTTTGACAGGTGTTAAATATTTCACACAAGAAATCAATAATCATCTATATTTATTCATGTTTCCCTATTTGGCTTTTTTGTGTGTAACTCTGAAAACAAATCGGTGGCCTTGGTGCAGATGGCATTTTGCACTCTTTTATGCAGCACAGCTAATCAGATAGCTGCAAAGAGAGGCGAGTAACAAAGAGACAAAACCAAGGTCTGCCTGCATTTCTGTAGTCACTTCTTTGTTGTTTCAATGTGTAAAATGTTTTATCACTTAATGACTTGCACCTGGTGAACAACTGGTGTTCTTGTGTTCTGAATAGCAATTACGTGCAGTATCAAAGGAGCTATCATATAAGAGGGAATTTCTCATTATATTCAAGGTGTCTTTATTGTTTTCACCTGGCACATTAACACGTTCATAGACATTCAGGCTCTGACCCTTGTGCTCAACGAGACCTGATTCTTACTCGAACTCTGACCTTTTCCTCCAGATGACACTTCTAAGTGTTAAATTCAAGTCCTGTTATGCAAAACATAAAAAAAATCACTTAACCACACATTTAAAGTCTGCATCTTCAGGCTGCATCGCAAGATCTCAACTTTGTTGAGTGAGTGAGTTAGAGGATCTCTGCAAGCTGCAAAGCTGCTTGGGGACAATGAGCGATGGTGTGTCTTAGGCCCATCTTTAATTCAGATGTCTCATGGTTCTGTGGTGGTGAGAGACAAGAGACTTAAGATACAAGATTGATGCTCAAGTGGGAGACATACACAGCCGGTGTGAGTCACACTGCTGAGGCATCATGCAACAAAACAAGCAGTAGATTTGCAGTTCATATGTCATGCCGTATCTATCGACTGGGCTGTCTGGTTTTGTTGTTTTATTCATAAATCACATCAGATGCTGTCTTTCTATGTGTTTTGTTGGAATGAATTATTGCTGATGTATCAACAGAAAATGTGGCTGAACTGAATATGTGAGAACGTGTTATGTGAAGGACATTTTTGATATGGAATAAACATGGCTGGCCCCGGGGCAAAAATGAGCTGCGGGCCCCCGGTTGGCCCCTCTTCCTCTCTCACTCTCTGTGCACTGTCACCATTAAGGACGCGTCAAGTCAGCTACACTCAGCAGCTTGATATGGAGCCCCAGAAACCCACCAGCACTGAGCCGGTTAGTGTGTGGTGATTTGATTGAAGACAAGATTATTTGGGAATATGGGCCACATGTGCAAAATCTAGACCAAAATAACAAATGTCTCAAAAATATCATTTTACTGATCCCTCCTAATCCTTTCAGTTATACTGTGCTTTAGTGGTGCGCATTCAAATGTTAATAAACAAGACTAAAGATGTAAAGCTCCACTATCAACCACTGAACGCTGCAATGTGAGTTACACCTCACTGTATGAAAGGGTTGGACAAATTGAACAATATACTGACAGCTATACAAAACTGGCTGCTGCGTAGGAAGAAAAAAAAGCAAATAATTGATGTTGTTGAGTGAATAAATTAGTCATTTGTGCTCTTCAATTACAAACTTCAGACCTTTGAATTAATCATTTTTGCATAAGAATTAACAGAACAATGCATTAAAACATATGTTTAAAGGATGTCAGAGATAAAACAACGTTTTAGAAGGGCAAAATTCAAAGTCTATCTAAACAAAAGCAGCTAATAATAGCAGCTTATAATAGACCGTCCATGGCCTGACAGCCTTCGCCATTTATTCTGCACTGCATTAACATTTGGGTACATTGTACTTTATGTTACATACTGATACCTGCCTGGTTCTGTTTGATTAAATTCAATGGAAATGTGCTCATTTGATTGTGAGAGCTACAGGTGCTTGAACAGCAGTTCCCATGTTCCCCCAGAGACGGTACACCTAAGAGAATCAAAGGCAGCGGAAGCACGTACAGTAAGAAAAACACATCAGAATGAAAGGATATGTCTTATCACTTGCCTGTTAGCCTCATTCCTGTCAGCGTCAGATCCGGAATTCACATATATTCACATCTTGACAATCTCATTTAAATTCTTCCCTTTCAACTTAAAAAAATTGTAGAAATGGATTGAGGTGATAACAAACGTGATGGTGTACCTATTTCCATCCTCGCAGACATCTGACGACACCACAAACTGATGTTTTTGTCTGATTTCTTTCCATAGGTTAATCACATCACTGTGATGTCTCTTGTCTTAACTTCAATACAGTTTAAAATTCTCTTTTTCTGCTTTTGTCTTTGTTCCACCACTGTGCCTAATACTAAATACCAGATTAAGTAATATATAATGGAAACCGCACAAGATGAAAATAACCCATAGTTATGTGCAGTGTACTGGGAGAGTTTGTGGAATCATGTCAAAACTTTACATTTATTTTTGTGCTTGTCACATCAGAAATATTATGATGATTAGAAAAGTGTCACCTGTACAACATTACCTCATGCAAAGCAATTATATGGAGTGTACGGTGTGTTCCAACATGAAAACAGCTGCAAGGAATAAAAAGCGAAAACACCTGCGAATCACACTTAATCTATCAATCTGGGATGGAAGTGTTGTGCAATGTGTTAAAAAGAAAGACTGTAATTTTTAAAACAGAAATGTCACGGTGCTTAAGACAATCGTTTGTGTGTGTGTGTGTGTGTGTGTAAGACAAACAGTGGTTAGGGTTAGGGTTAGGGTTAGGGTTAGGGTTGGGTTTGGGTAAAAGTGCAGTGCTCTTGGAGGAGCACTGCGAGGGGCACGTGCTCTCGGGGGCTGTGGGGATCCAAGGGATATTGTGACCCTTTCTATTTTTGGGATCCAGAGATTTTGGATCTTTAAAAAAATATATATATATACTTAAAAAAAATACTTAAAAGTCTGGCCAAGTGTCTTGTTTAAAAGGCTGACAGTGGGAACTGTTAATGTACTGTGAAAACCCCTGTGTGTGTGTGTGTGTGTGTGTGTGTGTGTGTGTGTGTGTGTGTGTGTGTGTGTGTGTGTGTGTGTGTGTTTGTGTGAGAGAGACAGAGTATCCGCCTCTTTTGTTTGCAGTAGTTAAACCGCTCAGTCCTCCGCACACTCCCTTTTCACTTTCCATATGTTAGGACAGGCTGTGATGGACAACAATTGTTGCCCCATATTTGGCTCTTGCCATCACAATCCAACTTCCACTGCCAAACTAATTTACTCCTGCCGCCAGCACCCTTCATAGTTGCCTTGGAAACCAAACTTGTGCTAGCTTTTCTGTTTAGTGAAAGTGAAGTAATTGATGCATTATATGCTAATCAGAAATAACAGTGTGGGTAGGATGATGTGGATGTTCACCCAGTTGGCATACCAAGCAGATGCAGATGAGTGTAAAGCTGTCTGTTTCCTGGGCAGACCTTTGATGATGAATGCCAGGCGCAGCTCTGCTGATGGAAACGTCTGCTTCCTGCTCAGCAGACCAGCAAAGACACGGTCAATGGAATATTAAAATCATTATATCTATGAATGAAAAAAATAAAGCATTGGAGGCGGGAAGTGGTAGCGCGATAGAGAGCACTGATTGTTCAGAAGCATCCATTTCATCTGGACTGGATTTCTCAGATGCTGCTGTGCTCATTACTGGTCTTCTCAGAGCAGGTAAAATGTCTCTATTTATGATAGACAATGCAATGTTCCATTGAAACAGGTCATTACTCTAATCAGTTGTGGGACGTAATACAATCGTAATAGAGAAACATATGAGCACGCTGCATAATGTATCACAGTAAAATGCATCAGATTTATGTCACCATGTGGACGATGGCTTAAATGGCTAAAAAGCTGTTCCCTTTTCACATGGTTCGTCTTTGGTGTTATCACTTACTCCCCAAAGCCTCTGCCTAATGAGCATGGCTCTATATGAAAAAGAAATATAGCAGTGCCTCATGGTACAGTAGCAATGATTTGGGCTCCAGACAGTTGACAAGGGAGAAAAAAAAGATAAAAATGGAATAAAACTGAAGTGCAGTATTGTGAATTATTTAGTGCAGGGGCCGTAGCACAGATCTGACTACTTCCTCATTTAGGAAGATTAACAGATGTGGCAAATCACTCTGCTGTCAATCTTTTACAGTTCCGAGCTGAAGAACCATGAATAAATCGGGTTTCATATCTCCAATGGGAACTATTCTTTATGAGGGTCCTCTTTTCCTCTCTTCTCTGCACAGTACATCTAAAAATAAAAAAGGATGCATTTGTTATCCAAGCCGACTGAGGGCCATTGTGTTGCATTCTCCTCTGTGGCCTTATCTCACTCATTCAAATTCAGCCCCGACAGCAACTTCTGAATCAGTCTTACTTACAGAAGGAAACACATTTGTGCAAGTTCTACGCAGAGCTGCACATAATGAGAAAAATATGGCGTTGCTGGACAGGAGATAAGCGTGACCTGTAGGACAAGGAGAGGCTACTGGCCACAGATTTTGTAGAATAGACAAATATCCTCATCTCACAATGTAATACATCTTCAAACTCTGCACCTACGTTGTTCTACTTTGCTGACACGTTTCTTTCATGATAAGCTTTTAACTTAGCTCCTCTCACTTCACTCCTAACAACTTGTCCCCCAACACAGAAGCACTCAGACACACTGAAAACATTTTCACACAGACATTAATCCGCCACCAGCCACGGACTTGGTTCATGGCCGCGGATATACTGGCCAAACAGAAAAAGAACCTCACCACCTCCTCCTCCTCCTCCTCCTCCTCTCTCGCTTGCTCCCATCTCTCGCTCCATCTTTAAGCCACTGTTTAGACAGGAAGCCGTGTGCTCAGAGAGGCTGTTGTCTTGTTAAATGGTACAACTGAGGAGGAAATGGATAACAGCCAACCTTGATAATTTTACATCCTCTGCCTCAGACAACAAACTGAATCACTAGGAATGATTTCCCTCAAAGGCTACTGCTCTTTTATGCTGCTTCATTAGTTTGTACTGTCATGTCTTGTACAGCTTTACCTTTCACCTCGACTCTGTAGGCCCACTGGTGGCTGTGAGGCTGCGCTTACCGCACTGCTTTGAGCTAAATGCTAACATCAACATGCTCACAATGACAGTGCTAACACAGTGATGTATGTATATAATGTTTAGATGAGTCATGGATCAACAAAGTCAGCGGGTTTTTTCTTGGGGGACAATGAATCCCTCCACAGTCCATCCAATAATTGTTCTGATATCTCAAAGTGTTGGACCGACCAAGCAGCTGACACTCCCTGGAGTCGTGCTTCATGCAGCTGACTCACTCACAGCAAACATACCTGTGAAAACAACTGGGCTTCTATTGCTTGACAGTGTCCTGTTTGACAAGTAAAAGTCGAACGCTCAGGCGCTCTAAGGTGGTTACTTGAAGGCTCAAGTCTACTACTTGGAGGTAGCATTAAGGGCAAACAGAGAGTGGTATTATTCATTCTACTTGATTGCCAGTTTACGATTACTGTTATCAAATTTGGATGTGATTATTGCAGAGGTGTTGGCCCGTTGATTAAGGGGTGATTCAAACTCTCCTTTAGGACTTAATTTAAACTGCAATTAATCAAGCAGGGTGATCTCTTTGATACAAAATGTCAAAGAGACACAGTGTGTCAAGCACAGTCTGATTGGGGAAGACAACCACAGAGTGAAAACAGCCTTTTCAGACTGTTCAACACAAGCAGCAAATTGGCTGGAAATTAAAACTAATGAGCAATTACCCCACCAATGAACTTCTATTAATTTCTGTTTTCTCAATGCTCTCCAACTGAAACTAATTTCTACTCATTCAATCAATCTGAATAAATTTGACACTTTTTTTTGGTTCCTTAATCATTCATTGTGTTCACTGTGAGCCACAGAGAATGTGCTTTTGCATTCTGATGCGCGTCCCAGAGAATAGCTCATAATCTCCGAGCTCCTCCTGAAAGACTGTGAATGCAGTGTACACAGACAAACATATTTTCTCCATAATCAAAACATGGCGACCACTGTTAGTTCAGTTTATTTGTACATTCACAAAAACTTGATTTGCATGCAGTTTCTGTTATGAACGCGCAGCGCACAGTTCTGCTATATTAAAGCCTTTTACCCTTTAAAAAGAGAGGAGCTGCACTCTGCTTGAACCAACAGCTCGTATCTAATCTAGTATCCCCCACCAATACAACTGCACATGAAAGACCCTTCAACATGGGACAGTAATGATTTAACAGGATGTGTTCACAAAGAGAAATATCTAACAATATAATCAATTATTCACCCACTCTCTCAGCCGGGAACAACTATGATACAGCCGAGGATAAGTGTGTGCGCATTGCATTGATGGTGGAATTCAACTCTGTTATCGATGAATGATGAAAATAAATTGAAGGTCACTGTCTTTCGTTTTTGTTTTTTTGATGAACTACAGTATTGTTGTGTGAGTAGTATCATTTTGAATTACAAGTTTATAGATTTGCACTCATTTTCTCTCCAACAAGAGCTGGGAGAAATGTTCAGCAGCCTCAGCAGAGGTTATTGAGGAACCTGTTTGGAGATTCACTGTAAAGAAAAATGCATCATACCAAAATGACAGAACTCTCCAAAGAAATGCATTTTCATAAATGTGAACAGACGCAAATATGAGGGAGCGTGCTTGAGCGTGCGCATGGAAACTGGACTCATGTGAAGTGTTCTACATTGAGAATACATGTGTTTTAAAAAGATTACTACCACCACCTGCAGCTCACAGCCTGTAATAACATCCATTATATGAACATCAAATACAACACGACCGAGGTAATAGGAAACTAAACGCCACAGTTAAATGGACTGAAATCCACTGAACCACAGAGGAAGCCTGAAAGACGTTGAATGTGGGCACCGCTCTTTGTCACAGTCATGCATGTGATAATATAGCAGCAGAAAATCATCATACAAAAAGTCTTTGTGTCAGAGTAAAGCTACTCGTTCTGCTTTTTCAATTCATTTTACAATATCATTTGCCTCTTGTCCGCTGTGGTATGAGATCGGTGGTCTGTGTAGATAGTTTTCAATACTTTTATGCTCAGACAGTTGGAGCAGATATGAGGAGGCATCTGAGGCATCATAACAGAATAAAGTGAAGCACTCTCTGCAATATTAATGGGGTAATTATGCAAATTAGACCCCAGCTTTCATCACTCACAAAGCAGTGATCTTTATGCCTCACAGAAATGAAGCTCATTGTTCAGACCTCTCCTTTCTGCTGTTTCACAAATATCTGGTTGATAATGCTGATATTGCTGGAAGCTGATACACATCTGTATGCTTGACTGAGAAGCCAGTGTTCACTTATCAAATACCGAGGCACCTATCCCCACAGAAGTAATCTGTGTCATAGTTCATGCTGTCAGATGGAAACAAATCCCTACTGTCACGCTTTAATTCCACATAGAACGCTGATGGCACGCAGGAGTAAAGCTCTCCACAGACAATGTGTTGTCTGCTGTGCTGTGAATGGTTTAACACACACACACACACACACACACACACACACACACACACACACACACACACACACACACACACACACACACATTTTCCATCAGTCATTCTTGAAATTCTATAAACTAAAATAAAACTTTACCATGCAAAGACTTCAGCACACACAGATTGCCTGTGTTTCGTGGACGTGACTTTTACAAAGACCGATGCTTCCCCCTGGTGTAAGAAATGGGAACAAGGGGGAATTAAAAGCAAGCCACTGATGGTTACAAGAGGCTCCTGTCAACTATAGAATGTAATGCAAAACTTAAGTAATCCTCAAGCTGACCCTCCTCAGGGAGGTCAGAGTACAGGTCAGGTCCAGATTACTGATATGTTAAAAGCAGGAGAGTTTGTTTTTTTTTTTATTGTAATTTCAAATTAAGTCATCTTGGGAAGCTCTCAGTGGTCAACTTTTTCTCAAAATCAGTTCGAGATTTTGGATTTTGGAGCTTTGGTGTCTTTTCTCAGTGGTGTTCATCAAAGCAGATGTTTGCACTGCATGAATATGGCCCCTGTGGGTAATAGACAGGCGCTAAGCCACTGCTGCTTCTTACAGTATTTCAAACATCAAATGTAAGGTGTAAACCAGTTGATGACTGGACTGCTTCAATAAAAACCAGCAGGTTTGATGTAATTGAGCTCAAGAATTTGAAAACTGCTGCTCTCAACACTATGTCATCCTGCCGATTAAAAGCAGAAACAGAGGAGGAAAAGATATATATGAGGCTGGAAAAGAAGATGACAACACAACCTGTTCAGATGTTACAGATCTGAGAACAAGCCATGAACAATATACTCCTCTTTATTTGCACTGACTTGATTTGATATGTCTTGTGCCAGGTTACATATTGAACAAGCAGTGAAATCAGACAGTTAAAGGGTCACCACAACAATTTAGTATTGCACTTCTATAAAGTTGGGGGACTCACAAGAAACAGATAAAAAGAAGAATGGTCAAATGTGAAGCAACAGATGCAGAGATTTCCTGTTCCCCTTCTCACTCCCAATGCATCAAATTTGGCAGTATTTGATCAGTGGCTCTATGCTTCAAACTCTGATGCTGTAAATACCCCTCTAGCATCATTTCTGGAGTCACCCCTCTAGTGCAGTATTTTGATGTGCAATAAAAGTCTGCATAAGGAGGAGGCTGGGGTGTTTGGATGGGTCAAACACAGGAATTTCACCCAGGGGACTGGGGATTGTATTAAATTTTTCATTGCCGACTGGCACTAGATCGGTGCATAGCGTGACATACAGTAGTTTGAAATACAAGGCCACTCACCAAGCTGCCGTATTTGACAAGTTGGGAGTGAGAACATGTTCCTCAAGAACGAGTCAGATTTTAGACAGCTCCTGCAAAGCCACAGAGGACATTATACAACTGTTTTCACAGGCTGAGTGGTGCTCAAAAACTGGCTTTTGTGTGTAAAATCAGAATGGTCTTTTAACTTACATTGTTTAGTAAATGCCTTATTGTCTACATTATGCAAATAAAACATCTTTTATCTAATATAAAATTGTGAAATAGTGAGATTTAACCACACATCTAAAAAGGTAATTAAACAGTCATCTGGACTCATTTCTAATTTGCCAATTTGAATGGAACTGCTAATCTTCCATTCTTTGTGTGGAATCACAGCTTTGACTGGATGAGACGATCACTGTATGTTACACTGTAATGTACTGTACGTGTCTGTCTCCAGTTTTCCACGGCACTAAGCAGTGAGGGTGGAAGCGTCACCGAGGGAACCAGCCAGAGCGGCAGAGTGTACATTCCTGTTAGAAGTAACCAATAACTACCAACTGGAAATAACTGAAGGTCACAGGTGACACCCCTGCAGATGGTCTGACGCCGAAAATATGAATGCAGATAAGCCCATCTTTCTCAGGCACATGTGTTGCATTTTCTGCTAATTGATCACATTCCATGCAGAAGACTTTTATATGACTGACAGTTCATTGGCACAGAAATGGTGGAAAAGATGTTTTATATACATACACATTTGTCTCATAGACATTTTTCTTTAGCAGTAATAATGAATGTAGAAAAATACTGTAAGGGATTTTTATGACATGCTACATTTTATCTGATAGCAAGTGATGCTACATTCATGACAGGAATGCACAGGACAATTTGTTCCACCGAGCAGAAAATCAAAGGGTTTTATCATCTTCTGTGGTGTGTTCAAATAGTCCCAAATAAAGGCCTCTTAGACATTAAGTCAAAGGTTCAGTGGGCTATACTGACTTCCTCCTGGTGTGAGGATTGTTCTTGCCCAGACAGAGAGCTGTGCTGCTGGGGGAGGTCTGTGGCGACACAGAACAGGAGCTGCACGAGGCCCGGTCCACTCTGTAGGAGATGGAGTTGTAAAAGACGGGGTTGCTGTGGCCTCCCATCTCCTCATCGTGAGGTGGAGAGTTGCTGTTGTAAATGTCCGAGCCACAGCACATGCAAGAGAACAAGGCCCTGAGTCTGCTGGGTTCAGGGAGCTTAGCATGCTCAGATGAAACATGTCTGCACTCCTCTATGGGAGAGGGGAGGAGATTCATACAGCTGGTGCCCCCCTCCATGGGAAGGGTCAGGTTGCACAGGCTGTTGTGTCTGTCTTCGCCGTCATTATGGTCAGCATCAGCAGTTTCTGCTCCAGCCTCTGACACCTCCCTATCCCCCTGCATGTCCTTAGGCTGCATTCCCTGCTCCTCTCCCCCTGCCACAGGCCTCAAGTCAGGCTCTTCAGTGCTTACAGTGAGAAATCTCAGGACCACCAGGTTAAGAAAAGCCCCAATGACTGTCAGCCCAACCAAAATGTACATGAAGCTAAATGCCACATAGGGGGGTCTCTTTTGCAGAGCATCTTTCTTCTGAAGGGCCACAAAATCCCCAAATCCAATGGTGGTGAGCGTGATGAAGCAGTAGTAATAGGAATTGAAGAAAGTCCAGTCCTCAAATTGGGAGAAGGCTGCAGCTCCGATACACAGGGTGCTCATGCATGACAGCAGACCCACCAGGACCATGTTCCCCATGGACACCTCTGTCTTCCGTAAGCCCAGGGCTTGTTTGGCTCTGCACAAGAGGTAGCGGACAAAAGTGTTGATCCTCTCCCCCAGGCTCTGGAACATGACCAGTGTCAGAGGAATGCCCAAGACAGCATAAAACATACAGAAGATCTTGCCAGCATCAGTGCGTGGAGAAGCGTGGCCATAACCTACAAAGTCACAATATATATCGCAGGTCACATAATGTACTACTGTTTATGTCTATAAAGACAGTACTCAGGTTTACAATTGCATTACACACTGCAAGACCACAATGTTTAATGTTAAAAGCCCCGCACACCCACACAAGTGTTTTCACTTATCCTGGCTAATTACAACCCTTACTTAGGTTGAAGCTGAGCAGGAATGCTGGGATTGAAGTTACCAAACTACAAGAACCACTAAGAAGGACTGAAAGGTGTAACCTCTCCCACCTCAAAGGTTACACCTCCGTCCTACTAATATTTGCTCAGCCCCAGATTCACTTCAATTATGGTCCAAACAAGGGATGAATTGAAGCTTGCATTTCCTGTTCCAGTTCTGTCTCCAGCCAGCTTCAGCTGACTCATAGATCAACAGGGGTATTGATTATTATCCACATCAGAACATCATGTCCTTTTTGCCTGTGGGGGAATTTTGTTGAATGGTTGTGCGACTGCACAGGTACAACAAAACTAATGGGAGGGTCAGACAGATGTCAAGAGCAGTCCGTGGTCAAACAAGTTCTAATCAGGCAAAATAAGTGAAAACCTCTGAGTGGGTGGACCATGGGTATGTGGGGTTTTTAAAAATCTGACTAACATGAACTTCTGGAGGACACAGCACAAGCAGAGCAAAGGGAAACAAATAACATTTCCTCCCCTTATTTTGTCATGGTTATAAACTAAGTGGTCCTGTGGTCCTGATTCTATCACAGACCTCTGGCTCAAATGGAAAGTTACCAATCTAAATATTACCAACAATGATGGGCGAGTGGCAAACCTAATTTGTTTTATTTTGGTTCTGCAGTCACGTCTAATTTTATTTATTTAGCCAAATATTACAAATCAGGGTCAGGGTTAGGGTTGCCTCAAGGTGCTTCACAAGTCAGTCTGTGCACAATTAAATAGTTTTAGGCTATTGGGTCAATTAATACTTTCTCCTAATGTTTTTGGCCACAAACACAGTGGAGCCTTGAGCAGCTAAAAGTCAGGAGATGGTAGAGACCAAATACAGAGCTGAAAGAGACTGAAAATTGGACTTACATTTGTCAGGGGATTATCAATGCTAATGTTGCTAATGTTGCTCTGTAACTGCTGTATGTGTAAAAAGGCGTCTGTTTGATATCATCTTAATTTAATTTGCATTATGAAAACCTAGATAATACAATTTAAGGAGATACTTCACTTGTGTCACCATCTGAAGAGCTCAAAGCTCGTATCTGTATGAAGGCAGCTGAACAAAGCTTGTGGTTTAATCCTCTATGGAGCACAGAGGCTCTGCTCAGCTTGAATTTAATGGCTTCTGACAGTGACAGTGTTTTCACAGTTGAAAAAAGTTCTTCCACAGAAACGTCTCAAAATTACTGCACTCCAACAGTGTAGTGTACTTTTCTGCTCCCCATAGATGTTCACTATGTTCCAGTTATATTCTCATCAAAATATGGCTAAACAGGCCTCCATCAGATAGGCCTACCATCTCAAGCCTCACTCAAGACCCTGACATGTTTATACTGGAAAGTCCTACAGCAAAAAAACTGTCACGTGTCTGCTCACGACTACACATGCTCTGCACGTTGTTATGACAAACCATTGAGCAGTACAGTACAAGTGCATGCAGACTGTATCGTCATATGATCAAACACAGACTTGACATTAGACAATGTTAACATATATATTTGCAGCAATCATGTGTCTATGGCAAATATACCAAACAAAATAATAATTCATTCCATTGAATATTTATTTTTCTTTATTTATACTTTATTTTTATAGTTTATGTAAAATAAGCGTAATATTTGCGCTCCTGACTTTTCACATACGCGCGCGCGCGCGCGCACACACACACACACACACACAAACTTTTCGGGGACACATAGGATAACAGGACAACAAATGTCTCCAGTTTGATTGTAGTTTGAGATTTTGTTTGAACACAGACATGCTTCATTCTCAAGAGTCCCCTGCTCTGTCTATGGTCCCTTTCTAGAAGTTTCATTGATTCCAAAGTGGCCCCTCCAGCTGGAGTCCCTGTGAAAGAGCTTCAAACTTACACTGTTAGGAGTCTAAACACACACGCGCGCGCAGAAATGCTGCTGTTCAAATGTTTTTTCAGATAAGAAGCAGGTGTGGGGAAACCTCACTTACCAATTGTGGTGATAACAGTGATGGCGAAATAAAAGGCGCCGGTGAACTTCCACTGCCTCCCGGCGCGGTGCGGCTCCGACTGGAGGACCACTCTCTCAATCTCTCTGTAGTCATCCTCGGTGAGGCCGTACTTCCTCTTCATTTCGTTCAGCCTCTGCTCCAGTGCCTTCTTCTTTGAATTCTCGCTGTCCGACTCCAGCGCGTCAAAGACGGCGGCTCCGATGAGCAGGTAGACAACGATGGAGAGGATGAGACCGAGGGTCCTGATGTTCTGCGCCTTCATACTCAACTCCGGAGTGCGCGCGAAGCGCAGGGAGGGAGGGTGGTGCTGCTCACAGGGACAGACGCACAGAGGACACGGGAGCGTCCTCCATGGACTCCATTCATCCTGATGTGTTGAGGCCCCTCTTAGCCTGCTTGGGTTACAGTAAAGAGGTTATATGTTGAAACTGTAGCCTGTTCTCATCAGGTGAAACGGCATTAAAGCTGTGCGTGCACACACAGGTTACCTGAGCTCAGCAGCTGGCACCACTTTGACTCTCCACAGGATGTTAGTCTAACTTAAAGGAGCTCACACGGACCCTTTGGACCTGGATCAGATTCGGTCTCTCCCTGGTCTGCATGCTATCACACCTCCCTCCTCCTCCTGTGGTTGTCTGTCTCTCCTCTGTGTGTGAATGCTGTGCTGCCTCTTCTGCGTGTGTGTGATCTGTCCTGCTGCCAGGGGTCCAAGTTGGAGGGGAGGTCCTGTGGCTCAGGTCTTGCCTACAGTATCTGGCAACACCTGAAGCGGCTCAACATCCTCCTGGATCCACACTCTTCATTTATGTTTCACAATCTACACCTATATCTATTTTTGTCACCAAAATTTGTATGTAGACATTTTTTTTTGTTGATCTATCTGTTCACATGACATCTATTGAAGGTCTGTCCATCATGGGAGGGGGATCTGTGGTCTGTGAGGTTCCTGAGGACTTGCATTTTTTTCCCATTTAATAGTTTTGAGGGTCTGAGATTGGAGGGTGTGAAATGCTGAACATCTGATTCGTGATTCTGAGCTGTATCAATAAAATGGACTTGATCTGGCCTCCTTCACCTGAGGAGTGCCGTGTGTGTACGTCATCATGTTTTTCACAGGTGCACTCACTCTGTCTGCAGAGGTCACTTCAGTCGCTCTCCACTCAAGAGGTGTTTCACTTATTGTTGCCTCACTACAATGTTTGACCTTCACTGTGCACAATATTTGTGCAGTTTGACAGTATAAAAAGCTGTTTTCACATTTATCTGCTGAAGAGGGAAAGTTTCTCTGTTATCGCCTTCAATCTCAGTTTAAGATGTTTAAGTACGAGCATGATATTGAGACATCACAACTGAATTTTTCGTGTGCATGCATTAATGTGCAGCTAAAAGGACCCTGGTGTTTTTATATTATATGCTGTTCTTGATACTCTGTCCTGGTAATCGCAATACATGGATTGTCAGTAGTTCTGGATTCACTGAGACTTTTGCAAAGTTAAATAAGGCAGAAAAATGTGAATAAGAAGCAAGAAAATAAATCAGTGCAGGCTAGATATCGGAGCCTAGAAGGATTTAACTGCCACTTTACTCCAAACTGGATTGTTTTTGTCTTTTCTGTAAGTTTAGACAGCTGCCACAGCAAAATAAAATGTGCTCAGTTATCCTCACTGTCTTCCCATTTTAGTATTCATGCTGCAGACTCTCTTCCACTGACTCTCCCTACTGTTAGTCACTGACCCAGAGTTTGGAGAGTTCTGGGATACACAAGTATCCGTGTGTGTGTGTGTGTGTGTGTGTGTGTGTTGTGTCTGTGGCTGCCACAGAGAAGCACAGCAGAAACAGCAGGCCTTTCCAGACTCTACTCTTGTGATTATTTTGCCCTGTGAAGCGTTCATGTGCAGAGTATTCACAATACGCTTGGCTAAAGTATTACTCTGTGCGATGAAGCATTAGCCGGTGGCGATGCTGACCTTTATCAAGCGCACTTGGTCGCTGGGTGATCCAGCGAGCCTTCATCATTAAATAGGTCCAACGTGCAGAGTGAGTGAGTGAGTGAGAGAGAGACAGTAGAGATGATTTGTGTGTATGTATCAGTGCAGCCACACAGAGGCAGGGTTGATGGAGCCTCACTGAGGTTTTCAGTGCTGGGTTTTTGCTCAGTGTCATGCTAACTGGGTTGCACAGCACAGCAACCAGAAAATAGGCTGTCTGCCGCAGCTCCATGCTGCAAGTTATTTCAGTTTCATATCCTGCACGAAGTTCCCATCTATTTCAGGAGGGCATTCCAATTTGTGGGGCCTATTCATGCACTACACCAGGCCATAAAGAGTCTGAGATCTGTCATTAAAATCCACATTTATTGCCTCTGTTGCATATAGAACATATGGCTATCTCTGCACTATGTTTTTATCTTCCAGAGACAGCACAGGGCCTTATCCCGCTTTAGTAAGCACAAATGAATCTATTGCCGAGCAGATGTTAACAGTGTAGCGTGCAGACTCGTCTTGATTCTCTCCACTGGCAGTGAGAGCAATTATCTCCTTTTGAAAGGAGTCCCTGCGAGATAACAGCCCAGCCACTGAGTCCACTCAGTGAGAGCACACAGTGCTTACATCACTATTATTCGCCTTCAATTCCTTATGAGAAATTCACATCATATGTGGGAGACAAATAAGCCACAGAAGAAGTTTAGAAAGGCACACATGGACACATCAGTTAAGCAGTGGGCTAGATTTTGTGCAATCACTGCAAAGGCCAGGTGACTTTTTTAATAAGCATCCTGTGGTTTATCAACTCAGCAGTCAAGAAGTAATGATGCTAGTATTATCTGTTGTACTCATCTCATATCTCTCTGTTCTACAGGATGGTCCATGCGTCCCTTTATCTTCCACAGGAAGACATTAAGAGCAGGATGTCCACCAAATGGAGTCGAGACACTCATCTGTCCAAGTGCCTACCCCCGAAGAAAATGAGGAGGGGGAAAGATACTGCAAACATGATGCTATCTTTACACTGACAGCAGCAGGTGGAGATGAATACAGTCATTACGATGATCATATAGTCCAGAGGCAAAGTGGATGTCGTAAAATTAAAAAATGCTTTATATGAACTTGCCGGCTAATGTCTCTGTGGTGACAAGTCATCGGTGTCATGGAGGGAAACAGGCTTGAACTTTGCAGCTAATGTGAACAGTCCTTTGAGCCTTATTAGCCAAAAGGGCAGGGACGTCATCACCTTCAGGGAGCGGCGCCTCATTCTGGTCGAGGCACCTGGTGTGAGGATGACTGTGACACAATAGAAAAAAGTGATGTTTTCTATTATATAGATCGCTGTTCTCAAATGACAGAAAATTGCAACCAACTGCAGCCTTTGTGTTTTTAAATTATAGTCATTGCATTGTTTTCTGGACAAGATCACAGAGTTTAAATAAAAATCTCTCTATGTTTTGGTACCAGGGAACTTTTCCTCCTGTGAATGTCCTGTTGAGTAGACTACTTCAGCTTTGATGCCCACATTTTAGAGCACAAGGAAAAAAATGAAAGCATGCATATATATATATATATATATATATATATATATATATATATATATATATATATATATATATATATATATATATATATATATATATATATATGAACATGAAGTAGGGATTATTTGAATGCATGGACTAATGCACTTGACAATAAACTACAACCCTGTTTCTTAATTAATCCTTCATTTTACCC
Organism: Chaetodon trifascialis; assembly: GCF_039877785.1. Lineage (NCBI taxonomy): Eukaryota > Metazoa > Chordata > Actinopteri > Chaetodontiformes > Chaetodontidae > Chaetodon > Chaetodon trifascialis. The sequence goes on along the minus strand of NC_092058.1, from coordinate 24,532,352 downwards.
CTGAAAAGACATTAAACATCCCTCCCTTCCTTCATTCCTTGACCTTCATCCCAGTATATCCTCCTTCATCATCTCTGCTCCCCCTCCATCCATAATACGTATTAAACCATTAGACATCTGTATCTTATTGGCATTGTTTTTGTTAGTGAATCACAAAGTTTGGTATGTTAGCCAGAGATTCCTCCAGTTATCCATCAGTCTGAAAATCTTTACCCTAACCCTTAAAATGCTTTAATAAAATGCTTTAATAAAATGCTTTAATAATTAAGACTTTACCAAATGAAGCCAAATTCAAGGGATTTAAGGGTGCATGTAATTTGAAATACTTGGCAAATCAGTTCATCGCTAAATAAAGGTGTTGTTGAGATCAGGACTTTGGTCATTTAATAGGTTTGTCCCATATTTGGGTAATTGGTGAGTAGATGAATTGTAATAATAAGGTGTTTTCAATGGACTTACTGCACAGAGGAATGTTTTTTAAGGGGTAAAAATGGACAAACTAACATAAATCAATTAATTTTCATTAGAAATATAGCAATTGAAGTGCAAATTCAGGACCATTGATTTAGTGTTAAGTATATTTTCAATGTATTATCTGCACATTTTAAAGGGTTAAAACACCTGAATTGAAAACACAGATCCTTTTTATTTTTGAATAAATGGTGGCTTTGATCAATCCCTTACTTCATTCTTTAAAATACCTTAAAATATTGCAAATGATTAACATACCCATCACTGGTGTAGTGAATGAAATGAGAGAGGACTGAGGTCATGGCTGTTCATATTTCTCACTCTTTTGCTGATGATTATCTTGAGCTGTCAGAGTCTGGAGTCTTGTGTTTGCAGATGTCCTGAGGTAACAGTCAGGCTTTGGTTCTGACGGTTAGACCACTCCTCCTGATGTCATCCCTGTGTTAGACTTGTTGGGGGGGGCATTGTTAAGAGGGATACACCTCTTACGTCTAAAACCTTCACTTGGATTGAACCACATGGATTGTTTATCTCTGTTTGTGTCTGTAACTCCTTTATGTTTCACCCCAAATCTTGATCTACACTCTTAATCCCGCTGATCCAGTCTGTCTGTGGGCGTTGACTGTAACTTCCTAAGTTTCTGTTCTCTGTAAATGTGTAACGCCAACTTGAGAGAAAGTGAAAGTGAAACATGTTCAGCACACTGACCTGACTGATGAGCGCAGTGTCAGTACTGTATCGCCTCGGTAGACAGGTGGTGCTTCTGATGGCCTGGTTTGTATTCAGCCCCCTGTCCCCTCTGATTGCGTGGTTATGGCGCAAACTCGGGCTCTTATGGCGCTGTATTACAGCGATGCTTCGTCCGGTTGTCGGACATGCTTTTGCAGCGATAGGCTGGCGTAAGGATCCTGGAAGCAGCCGGCATGAGCCTGAAGAAAGCGGCGAAGACAAGCCGGCAGCGACAAGCTGCTTAGTGGAGGTCGAGGGGTCTGACTGTGAGGGTCAATATGAGGCTGCGGATGAGGAGAGAGCCGCAGGCTCCTACAGAGAGCCCGCCACCGAGCTGCAGTGGTGTGGTGAGGGTAGTGATGTGATTGAAGCTGGGGGGTGTCGAGTTGAGCCAATGTGTGAAGAAGAAGATGAGGATGAGGATGATGAGTTTGGCAGCAAGGTGTATCGAGTGGAGACTTCAGATGAGTTGTACTGTGGCTATGATTCAACCTGGGAGACGGAGGAAGAGCAGGAGAGCACAGCGAAGAGCACCTGGAGGCCAGCAGCTTTCAGACATGTGAGTGAAGCTGGGGCCCTGCAGACAGCTCAGGCCTGCACTGGTTTTAACTTTCAGCTGTGCCTTTTGGTCATCTCACAGTGTCTTCATTACATCCCATGTGGGGAAATATGAAGACAGTTCTTACATCACTGCAGTGCTTGTTGGTTGGCATATTCTAACTACATGATGGAAAACGTATTCAGATCCACTGTCTGTAGTCCTCCATTCAGAAGCTTACACATCAGTGTAGATAGAAAGATAGACTGGAAAGGGAGAGTTGTGTTACAGCATTAGGTTATTCAGGCAAAATGTATTATCAGCAAATTGTGTTCAAAGTCTGAAGTCTGAGGAGTTTTATTACCAGTATTATATTTGATGTTTGTGGATTAATATTGCTGCTGCATTAATGTGTGTGTTGCATGTTACTGCTGCAGATGTTTAAGGTTGAGCTCATTTTAACCGCTTTAAGTACTGTTGGCTAGTTTAATCGTCAGAAATGCATCATATTCTCTAAGATCATCATATGTTTGTAGCGCCGCTGTGAGAACCACGTACTCTAAACTTTTCATGAGCTCTGAAAAACAGCCTGTTTTCAGCTTTGTAGAGTAGTACAATTATCTCAACCCAAAAACGAACACGTCATCCTTCAGTTTATGAGAAATATTCACATTCCAAATCAACAGTCAGAGATACATGGTTTTCACTGGACAGGAAGGGAATGCAAAAATTGTAATCTGAAAAGTAACTAGTAACTAAAGCTGTCAAATGAATGGAGTGAAAAGTACAATATGTGTCTCTGAGATGTGGTGGAGAAGAGTTTAAACTGACCTGCATGTATTTTCTGTGCACCAGTACAAGTTCAGCAGATTCGAAAGTGCCGCAAGAGACATGCAGAACTACAGGCATGACTACCCTGTAAGTTATACCCACGCACATACACACACACACACACACACACACACACACACACACACACACACACACACACACACACACACACACCAGAATTGCAGTGCTATACCGGTTCCACATTATATGGAAGTTAATGGTTATCATATCATTCACTTTTGCTTATACGGAATTATAATGAAGTGTTTGATCAATGAAAAATAATTACTGTGTAACACTGTAAGACTGTGAAACCGTGATATTTTCGAGACAGTTATCTTACTATGAAAATCTCATACAGTTGCTAACACACACACACACACACACACACACACACACACACACACACACACACACACACATACACATATTTTCCATCAGTCATTCTTGAAATTCTATAAAGTAAAATAAAACTTTACCATGCAAAGACTTCAGCACACACAGATTGCCTGTGTTTTGTGGACGTGACTTTTACAAAGACCAATGCACACACGTGTTTTTATCACTTGGGGGGACATTACATAGACTTACAGTAATTTCCTGGAGCCTTACCCTAACCCTAACCCTAACCACTATTTGCCTATTCCTAACCCTGCACCTAACCTATCCTTACCTAACCCGTAACCCTATCCTCAGTCTGCACCCTAAAATTTAATGATTTACATTAAGGGGACCTGCATTTTGTCCCCATAAGGCAGGTGAGTACCCACAATGTGACTGTGTAAACAGATCTTTGTCCCCACAACGTGATAAATACCAGGTCACACACACACACACACACACACACACACACACACACACACACACACACACACACACACACACACACACACACACAGTCCACAGTCTACATGGCAAACATACACTGTCCCATAGCTAACATACAATGTTAGCTAAGCACACATTGTTCCTTTACGTCTCCCTGCAGACCCAGATCCGACTGCAACGCTGGAACAGGCCAGTATCTGTAAGTACACACGACGACTGTGTGTTATTTGACTTGGTTATTAATTAATATTAGAAAACTTGAGTGTCTAAGAGCAATTTTCTTCTGTTGAGTAGGATGACAAGCCTAATTTGATGTTCTACCTTGGATTGAAGCCCTCTGAACCCGACGGTAGGCCATTGACCATGGACACAAATGAAGCAAGCTCTGTATTGTGATTTAATGTGTCAACTTCAATCTAAATCTGAATTTAAAAAAAAACAAACAAAACAAACATTTTTTTATCAAAAATAAGGACTCATTCGGTGGTGCAGAACTTTTTTGGCCCGTGTTCCCTTCAAACAAAGTGATATCTACACGTCAGCCTTCATCACAGTTTGTCCAAAGAGTGATTTTTTTCATCTTACATTGTTTCATTTGAGTAACTTTTACACCTGTAAGAAAAAATGAACATCATTTTGTTCAGCAGAAACATCTCGCCGGCCAACAGGCACTATATTAATCTTAATGTGCGACTGTCCGGACATCCTTTTACAAATTCATTGACCTCTGGTGATTTGTATTTGTTATCAGGTGTCTACATCCACAATTTCCACAATGACTGGTCTGGTCAGTATGACACACTGGAGTATGTGCACAGCTATATTCAATGGTAAGTTACTCTACAATCACAGACGTCATGTAAAACGTTCACGTCCCATTTCTATAATTTGTTGTGACAATTCCCTTTCAAAGGTTGTTCCCACTGCAAGAACAGGGGATGAACAGTGAAGCCAGTCCACTGACAAAAGAAGAAATCAAGGTAGACTGCTAAAAACTACACACTTCATATTTCAGCTGAGAGTGCTTCATAGAACGGGGCTTCTACCTTTGCTTCAGGGTTTTCTTGAAAACAGCACTGCAAAGGAAAATCTGCTGAAGTCCTACAAGCTCATGTTGGACTTCTATGGTATCGAGCTGTGTGATGAGCAAACAGGGGAAGTCCAGAGAGCGTCAAACTGGAGAGACAGATTCAACAACCTTAACAGGTGTGCTCTGAATTTTAATGAAACATACTGATCATTAAAATTAACAGAACCCACTGAATAATCTATTTTTGCCCCTTTGCTGTTTGTCATTAACAGTCACACTCATAACAACCTGCGCATCACCCGCATCCTGAAGTGCCAGGGAACCCTGGGGTACGCTCACTACCAAGCCCCGCTGGTCCGCTTCTTCCTGGAGGAGACTCTCATCCACGGAGAGCTCCCCGCTGTGAAGGACAGTGTTCTCAACTACTTTGTGTTTGCTGTCCTTGATAAGAGGCAGCGCAGGCACCTCATCAAGTTTGCCTATTTGAACTATGACCGTAAAGATGAGTTTGTGTGGTGCCCAAAGAAAATTCAGAGGATGTGGTCCAGGCTGCCTGATGCCCGAGCCACAGAAGTGTCTGAGTCTGGACAATGAAGGTGGTGAAGCCAAAGATAAGGCAAATAAAACTGCCACTGTCACTCTGCCCCAGATCCATCCTACATACTGTACTAATCCTGTATAGTATGTACTAAGTACTAATCATCACAGATTCAGGAGTAGGAAATGATTCAGTTTGTGTGACGTTGGGTGTCACACTGCGACTGTGGAATGTCACTGCCAATTAAACTTCACAAATCATATTTTTCCCCTAAATTTTCTAGATATTTTTGGATTTCCAGATCTTTTAGAGTTGATTCACCAGCAACTTTTTTAATTTTATTTTTTTACCGCCCACAGCGACGTGTGTCATATATGTGGTAACAATGTTGCTTGCTGGACCCTGAAAACCTGATGTGTGATGACTGCCGCCATCAAGCAACAGTCACAATAGATTTGCCTTCAGCAGCAGTTGGTGGAGGAGGTGATCACAAAGCGTAAACAACTGCAATAAAGAGCTCATGTGAGTCTGCCAAATGAATGCAGATTAAATATCGAACCCTGAAGAGAACGGCACAGAGGGTCAAAAGACAGAGAGGGTGAGGGCAGTGATGAAGAGGCAGATACAGTCCACATGATCTTCATGAAGCATCAGTGAAATTTCCTCATTAGTTCACACGGTTTGAGCTTTTCATGCTGAATCAAACAGCATGCTTATTCATGCAAATGCTTTTGTTTCTTTTTGTACTAAGGGCTTTATTTCTGAACTTGTATTCTTATTTAATTCTTGCTTTCTGGATGAATGCATTTGGACCAAAAAAAAGTGCCATTGCGATAAAAGTGCTGATGCTACGGTGTGGATAAGAGGGACTGATGAAGTCTTTTCTTGTTTACATCCTGTTGTTTTATACCGAAATGCCTGACATGAGCAGAGATGTATCACACTTGCATTTATTCCTATTGAAGTAATAGCATTATGCATATTAATCTGATTAGATCATATAGATTATTAATGTCACAGTGGTTCTGTACTGGTAGTGTTGAATTTAAGGCTTGATCATCACTGAAAGAAAGAGGGCACGTTCAGTTTGGTGAACAGATAGTTGTTTTTTTCTAAGTTCTGAATTGTGTTGTAATCCTCATGATCACACATTATGAACGGTTCTGACAGCAGCACTTTCATAATCCAGGGTTTGATAATTCTTAAGAATTAAAAAGCACTTATTCGGTTTCCTAAATATCTCTTATGTCTTTGCCTGACATGCTTTCTCCACATAGTGTAACATCGTTCAGATGGAAGGCCACATACATGGTCTAAGGTTACATTATGAACTGTCCTTGAGGCCTGTGCTTTGATACATGTTGTTAGAAACTGCAGTTATGACCCATGATGCTAAAAAGCAGATAAATGTTTTGGAGCACTGGCATTGGTCATGTGACTCTCTACCACCAAGAATCACTAATGTATTATTGAACCACAATGTGAAAGCTAAGCAATCTCATATTACACAGGGACAAAGACTGTGTATGCAAAGTATGAATTCAAACATGTATTTACAACAGACAAATGTGTCATTAAACAGGTTTAATTGATTGAGCAGAAACAAAAACGGGACATTTTATTAACAACCATTGATGGGGTGTATAATAAAGACAGATGGAGCCTTAAGTTCAAACCTGCTGGACATCGAGACACACATTTGTGTGCAGACAAAGTTGCCTTAACTTTCACATTATCAATCTCAGATATATGGCTTTTCATTTCTACTTAGAAAAGTATGATAAAAAACATCAGTATATACACAAGTACATTCATATTTACATATTGCAAATAGTGTGTTTACCAGTTACATTATTGTTTTCTTAAAAAAATGCTTTGACAGGATTTAGGTACGTGTAATAGGACTCCGTAGCCTACTTAATACATCCTGTTCACAACCAACCTAGATGGCCTTTAGTTATTTGTCTTTCAAATGTGATAAAACAAACTTAGAAATCTTTAAGTGACAAAAGAATACAAACATTTTCAAACTTTTTTCTAGTAGGAACATAACTGTGGAAATTTAACAAAATACTGTTCATCTACATTTACAGTGATGACTTAAACTGGTGAGAGATTTGAGTCTCTCTCCAAACCGTTATGTAGTGTTCATAAAACAGAGACTAGGACATGCTACTGTCATTTGCTGTAGTTTTATCGCTCTCCTTGGGTGCATCATGTTTACTGTCCTTTTTCTCCTCTCTCTTTTCTCTGCTTCTGCTCCCGTCCCGACGATCCCTGTCTTTGTCTTTGTCCCTGTCTCTATCTCTCTCCCTCTCCCTGTCTCTGTCCCTGCCCCGGTCTTTCCCACGATCTCTGTCCCTGTCCCTGTCCCGTTCCCTGCTTCGGGATCTGTCCCGTCTCCTGTCTCGCTCTCGCTCTCGCTCTCTATCACGATCACGATCGCGTTCTCTGTCACGGTCGCGGTCACGGTTTCTCCCTCTGTCACGGTCGTAGTCCCTCCTGTCAGAATCCCTGGGTCTCTCTCTGTCTCTTTCCCTGTCTCTCTCCCTGTCTCTCCTCTTGTCAGTGTCTTGATCTCTGTGTCGCTCTCCCTCAGTCTCCCTGTGTCTGTCACCCTCCCTTCCTCTGCTGCGGTCTCTTTCTCGACTACGCTCCTGATCGCGGTCCCTTTCTCTGCCTCTATCCCACTCTCGTTCTCTGCTCCACCGCTTGACCTGGCTCCTGTCCCAAGATGGCCTGCCAGCATGGGGGACTTCCCGCTCTCTTTCCCTCCGCCGGTCCTCGGACAGCTCCCTTGGTCTCTCTTCAGAGGGTTGTGACGGTCCAGGTACAGGTTCTCTGTGGCCTCCTTCAAAGCGACTGAAGCGATCTCCGCCATGGGGTTCTGAGTCTTCTCGGGTGGTGTTGCTGCTCCTCCTCCTCATTTCAGGAGAGTGGCGGCGCCAGTGGTCATCCCTTTGAATTTCTGGACTGTGGGCTCCCATGCGACTTGGAAGACCTAAGGGAGCCTCTGGAGGAGTTGGCAGTAGTGGCCCACTGTGGCGAACAGGTCTAGCCTCATCAGAGTGCCTATCGAAGCGGTACCGCTCTGATCCTCCAAAACGCTGAGACAGATGGGGTCTATTCTCATGAGGGGGAGCGCCTCTGTGCTCCTCAAAAGATCCTCGGTGTGGTGGTGAAGGGTGTGGTCTGGAGCTCCCATACTGGTTATGTGGACTGAAGTGCGGTCCACTCATCTCACAACTGGAAGGTGGGCCTCTTCTGTCCTCATATTGGTTAGGTGGAGGTCCCTGGTATGCTGGACCAGGTGGGGGACCCTGATTGTCTTTAAACATATGGACAGGGTTTGGATTCTGGTCCACATTTAGCTTAAAGGAGTTAGAATTGTCTTTATTATACTGTTCTGCTGGGCCTCGAGGTTGGTCTGCCATTGAGGGTTGAGCCCCATGGTCACCATACTGAGATGGCAGGGGACCCCTAGCCCCTTGGAAGTGGGACGGAGGAGGGAGTCTGTTATCAAAGTGAGCAGGAGGTGGCCCAGTGAAAGGTGGAGGGGGACCTCTGTTTGCAGGGAAATTAAATGGTGGTGGAGGACCAGTGAATCTTGGTGGAGGTAAGGTGCTCTGTCCATCAAAAGCAGGAGGTGGAGGGAGGCCTGGAGGAGGTCCTTGTTGTCCAATGTGCTGGGGGGGAATGGAGGGATCAAACAGTTGAGGTGCAGGGCCTCTCTGGGCCATTGGAGGAAAAGGTGGAGGTGGTCCTCTGGGTGCCATGATATTCTGAGGATGTGGTCCAGGAGGCTGCTGCTGCTGTGGTGGTGGCTGGGTGCCTGGCCACTGATTCTGATAGGGAGGGTATGCAGCTGGAGGTGGGCCAAATTGCTGGCTGCTGTCTCCCTGTATGGGGGGAGGACCACATACAGGGGGAGGAACGTGGATGGGTGGAGGGGGTCCCTGCAGAGGAAGGGGGCCTGATATTGGAGGAAGACCCTGCATGGGTGGTGGCATAGACATCGGTGGAGGTCTCATTATCAGGTTCTGTCCCTGCATCACATGAGGAGGGGGGAAGTTCGATGGTGGGGGAATGTCAGCTGGAGGTCTGTACTCGCTGTCAAAGCCTGATGGTGACATGTGATGCGGCACGTGATGGGACTGAGTTTCACCCATTGCTGTGCTCTGAGTGAGCACTGGAATTGTTGAAGTTATTGTGGGGGTGTTTGCAGGCTCAGTGTAATAACTTGTGGTTGGTGTATCTTGGCTATTCTCCTCATACTCTGAGTCCTCGCCAGTTTTTAAAATACTGGCAGCATTTGGCCAAATACTGTACTTGTCCAGCTCTGTTTCCATCTTGTTTGGCTCAGCTTCCTCAGTTTTCACTTCTGTCTCATCCATGTAGTTGACCTCCATATCAGGTTCCACCTCCTCTCCCAATAACGGAATTGACACCTCGGCCATGTTCGACTCCATAAAGGGTAGGATCTCACTTTTCACTCCCTCTGCAGGTAGTGACGTCACTGGGCCTTGTGAAGAGTCTGGAGGTTCAGCTTCATTGGAAATCTGAGGCTCTTGAACCAAAGGTTGCAAAGGAGTAGAATCCAGCACTAGAGCAGATGTCTCCTCTTTCTCCTCAGGTTCATCATTCGGTTTCCTGCCAGCAACAGCCTGGCGAGGATCCCTGCTCTGTCGGGGGTCTCTCCTCTGGTTGATCAAGGGAGCAACCGATGAAGACTTCACTAATTCCTCAACCTTCTTGCCAAGCTGCAGTAGCTGAGTATCTGCCAAAAGGGATCTGGTAGGTTGAGTTAAGAGTGTGTCTGGAAGTGTCAATGAGGCACCAGGTGTCCCTGTGGATGACATTTGCTGCTCTCCCTGTTTTTGGAATGTTTGCTCCCCAATCTGTTTAAGGCTCTCCAAGATCTTTTGTGGATCTGTTACAGATTCAGTAGCAGCCTTAGCATGACCAGGTACTAAAGTTTTGACATCTTCAAAAATGGAGTCATCCTCTGGGTCATACGCCACATCATCTCCTTCATTCGCAATCACCTCGGGTTCCTTTGAGATTTCGGGTTTGCTTACTACTTCAGCAGGCTTCTTAGGCACATTGTAGCCCCTACTGGGGTCATACTCTTCTTCTGGATCATACGGTCGGTCATCTTCATCCTCCTCCACCTGGTTCTCTTTAGAAATCTGCGCGAACTGCTGCACAATGGGATCTAGCATTGTAGCAGGCGGGACAGAGAGTTCCACACCCTGATCAGATGGAGATTGGGAAGCGTCGGAGTCGTGCTTTTTCTTCCCAAAAAGAGTTTTGAGGATGGTCTGAAGAGGAGTGGCAGATGCTGCAGAGGAAGCAACAGAGCTGGATGAAGATGGGGAGTCCTTGCCAGTGATAGTGGATGTGGCTGGTGTTTTTACAGAGGACAAGAAGGAAAGGACTGAGGAGGTGGTCACAGTGCTGCTTGACATTTCAGAGGAGCTGGATGGAGGTGAGCCTGGAGAAGTCGTGCTGAAGGGGATTTCAAGGCTCTGCCGTGTGCTTCTTTCTGCTCTTATTGAGGGAGGGGGCTTTGGAAGGCCAGTGTCATCTGTATCTTTCGTTTGAGTCTTGGATCGTTTTTCTTCAGTTTCCAAGGGAGCACCAGCACGCTTTCTGTCCTTCTGGCAGATCAGTAGCCCCAAGAGGAGGTTGGGACGAGCTGGTTCAAGCCCTAAAAGATGGACAAAACAAAAACCTTAGAAAACATCTACATGTGTACAACAGATAACTTGACAAAATAGACTGCCTTTCTTTCTATAGAGCTGCTAAAAGATTTGCTTGAGCATTTTTGATTTATGTAAAGAAACAAAAAACAAGTGACATACATAAAGAACCAGTAGGACGATAGATATAAAACCAAAGCCAACGCCAACTATATCCTTTTATGTGACAAATGACAAAGGTAAAAATATGACTACACGTTTCCTTGGGTGCAGTTCAGCAATAAGTCAGCAGTTATTAAATGTATTGGTGAATTCAAAGAGAAAAGTAACAAATATGGTGACATTAGTAAACGCCTGGCAGCTGCAGAGAAACATTTGTTATCAGTAGGCTTGTGTTGGTGGTTGAAGTTATTTGTGGTTGTACAGGCAGATATAACCAAGAGACAAACTGAAAAAATAAAATCATTCTGAATTATTCACTGGCATCATTAGACTGCACCCAAAAATAGCTGCGAGGATTGCAACAGGTAGTAAAAGATGTATAAATTAGTTGCTGTTGAAATTTGAGATCACTACCAGCCCAGTCACAGAAACATCAGATAAATTCAAGATGTGCAATTTGTTTTTCTGATGATAATCAATTAAAAGGGAAAACCTCATGTATACAATCTTCTCTTTCTGAGGTACAACATTCAGGAGTAGATCTACTGATGTTTCAGACCGTCTGAGATGGGCAACCTTTGTACATACCACAGCTGCAATGACCATGTTGGTACTGTTAACACTGTTGGTTGCCAGTTAATCACTGGGTGAAAAGTTTCAATAAAGTGCCAATTCTTTGTTTAGGGGCACGTTAAGAACATGTTTAATTTATTCCAGTGGTGTGGCATGTTACCATATGAACACCAGCGTGGTATAAAATGATTGACAAGTTACCTCACAGCAATTTATTAATTACAAAGTTGTTCAAGTTTACATACATGCCAAGTCTTAAGAAAGAACAGGCTGAAACTGGACTCAAATGGCACAACCTGCGATGCAAACTTCCTTTATTAGAAATGTGTGATACAAAGTCAGATACACAGCAGAGAAGACAGCAGCTGTCACGTGCACAGTGGTGTTTTCCAGGGGAGACTCGACAAGGAGTGTGAGTGCCCCCTACAGTACAAACCTTTGAATTTCAACCTGGGTCCAAAAACAAAGGTGACTTAATATACTCACCACATGAACAAAGACAAAAAATCAACACAACTCCACAGCAAAAACACAAAAATAAACACAATCATATTCATGTCAACACAAATGTATGTGTGTATCCCTTTAAATGCTTACCTGGCCCATCAAACGGTAGGAGTTTGGAGGGTAATGGATCCTTTGAGCCCAGTGGGATGAGATAGAGGTCTTTGATGCGACGGTTGTTGTTAGCCACCACACCAAATCGTTTCCTGCTGCTAAAGTAAGAAAAGAGAGAGACATATGCCACCTCCTCTTCCTCTGTGGCTGGGTGGAAACGGATCAGACACAGTTCCTGCAAACACAGAGAGCAAAAACCAGTAAGTGACGAAAGGCCTTCAAATAAAGATGTTAAGCACTTTCATACAAATTCATTTTTCTCCAAACAAACCTTGGAGAGCGAGGTTTTCAGTTTCCCAACATAGTCCCACACTGTGCTTGGAGATATGCGTCCTCCAACATGAATGGTGTCTGGCAAATCCTGCACAACATTGACAAAACTAAGCATAATGCATCTGCTTATGTACACCCATTGCATGTAATGACAATTACATTTGAAATTAAGTAAAAGCCTAAGAACCAGGCAAAAAGACAAACCTCCTTCAGATGTTCAAAGGATCCTGACACCAGATAAGCCTTGGTTACAAACTTAGCCACCGACTGCATGTTGATAAATCCTTTCCAAATCTTCTCTTGACCATGGAGGAAGATTGCTGTCTCACCCTCAGGAGGAGGTTCAGATGTACTGCAAAACCAAAACCATCATCTTAGACCACCACAAAACCCAGCAATGCCAGGAAGAGCAAATCTATAAAACAGTGATGAGAATGAGCACCTTGTTTTCGCTAGTTTGGACGCAGCGACTGAATGCGGTGGAGCTGGGGGCATCGGCAGGGGTGCCTTGGGTCCGATCTCCACTGGCGCACTAACAGGAGCTGCGAGTGGTTCTGCTGAGTTGCTGACAGGTTTTTCTGGAGCAGTGTAGGTGACGGTCACACCGGAGCTGTGCCTGGCCACGCGTGGGTCTCTGCGGGTGATGCTGACAGAAGACACGGTGGGGGTGACGGTTGCGGGGGCCGAGGCTGGAGGTGCAAGCATATTGAGGTCCTCCTGATAAAGCTGCGGCTGTAATTCTGGGACAGCTGGCTCCATGTTAGGCTGGTAGGATGGAGGGATCGCATGTTGGTAGACTAAGGGGTCTTGGTGCTGCTCAGCTGCGGGGAGCTGCGTTTGGAAAGCAGAGGACGAGTACAGCTCTTGTCTAGGCGGCTTAGTTTCAGGCTTTTTGGTCAGTTTGCCTTTCTTAGCCGCAGGCTCATCATCCATCCTTTGACCTATAAGGCAAAAAACAAAAAGACACCAGTCAAGTTATCGATTGTACAACCATTCACAAATAATCCACTGGGTGAATGTTACCCTGATACTTGATGTCGGTCCCTCATTTACCTGTACAGATTTTACAGTTGAGGTCAAACAGATGAGTCCTGTGTTCAGCAGTGGTGTCTTTGAGCATGGTACTGAAAATGTCTGGCATGCTGTTGCCACTGCTCCCCTCCACAGCAGAGGGCTGAGCCGAAGCTGAAGGAGTACTACAATCATCTTGGTCCTGTGGACACAGAAAAGAAGGATCTCTGTCAAATCTTAGGTGAACTGGAATCATTCACATGACGCCCATAATTCTGGATTATGATGATGCATGTAGGTTTAACACCCAGCAGTGATGAATAAAGACAAAGTTTCTGAAAGGAAGAATTTGAATTGAAGAACAGGACAGTTAGCAAGATAAATAACCTGTGATATCACCACTACTGTCTTTACTTTGTGTAACAGTTGGTGGACCAAGGAGACCAGGCAAAGGTGAAAAGAAAAGTTTGAAAGCTTAAGAAAGGCAGCATGCCACCACTTACTGCAGCAGAGGCCATGCGAGAAGATGAAGCAGTGGTAGAGATACATACATCTGCATCAGATGTTGGTGGAGCATCCTCCATATCCAAGCTATGTGAGCCAGAGTCATGCCTGTTGCCCAGTTTGGAATGCCCTGAATGTGCCCTTGCACTGGGAGACTGGGCCTAAAAGAGACAACAATGCACACCGGACCAATATTATGCATCCTGTAGAAGAGTTTGTAGAATGAAAACTCATTACAGGAAGCACTTTGAACCTCTAGCTGACTGGTGCTTGGTGTTTAGTTAAAGGGAAGTAACAGTTACCTCAGGAGCGTCTGGCTTCCTCCACTCCGATATCTCTTTGGAAAGCAGCTCTTCAGCACTTAGTCTCACCAGTCTGAAGGGACTAACCTCACCACCCACCACTCTGTAGAACAAGCCCTGAGAGCAACATATCACACTTTTTTAACATCTCGAGATGAATAACATTCTGGTAAACTGAGAAAATAAAAGCTTTTCAGGTTGTAAGCATTGCCTTCACTTACACAACTCTGTCAACACAAGATGAACTTGACTAAAAATACAAGCGCATGCATGTTTAATGTTGACTCACTTTGTTTTTAGGATCTTTGAGGTTGAACATGAGGGACCTGTATTTGTTCTTGTACTTGCTGTCAGTGCTCAGGCACAGGTTGAACATTTCCTTTTCAATGGCAACTGCCAGCCTTCCCACCTCATTCTCAGTCATTTTCAGATCATCGCTGTCGCTCACCCTGGTGGTCAGGAACACAACAAATGTTGGTGCTTCTTTTTTAAAAGTGTTAAGTAAAAGATTTACTCTAAGTGTTTCAGAAACTGCAGTATTCTGAACTAGGTTTTGTGGGACTCTTACCTCTTATAGAGGATATCAGTCAGAGAGCGGCGGATATTCTGCCTCATCTGGTTGTTGGGTGGCGGCGGCATGGGGTGCGCTGAACCAGCTGAATGTGGAGGTCTGGAGGAGGAGTGGCTGGATGCAGATGAAGAAGCTGGAGATGATGGGACCCTGGAGGACGAGGAGGACTGACTACGGGATGGAGTATCCTTTCTTTGTGGCTGTTGCTTCTTAGGAATAGTAAAGTTGGACTTGGTAACCCTCAGTGCTCCTGTGACGTGGATTGGACCGAGGGGAATGGGAGATGGGGCATGGACAGCCGACAGGCCTGGTTTCTTGGACTTTCCTGCAGTTTTGCTGGGGAGTGCTGCCGGTTTCTTGGACATTTTTGAACTTGTGGTCTGAAGTGAAGGCTTCTTTCCCTTTGGGGAAACCTTGACTGCCTTGGTGGCTGGGGTCTTCTTGTTTGCTTTGACCGGCGTTACGGACGCCGGGGGAGGTTTCTCTGGAGCCGGGGCTGTCTCCTTCTCTTTCTGCTCCTTCTCACTCTGCTTCTCTTCTTTAGGGGGAGCTGGAAACCAAGAACAAGATCAAATATTTTAAAACATGCTGTCATTCATCACATCAGCAGATGCAACATGTGGTGCGACAGTATACACTTGATCACATCATGATATGGGGTATATATCTGGAAAAAAGGTCAATATTGGTTTTAGAGTTGAAAAAAATAACAGAAAATGTGAAACAACCAACAAATGTCATTCACATATTTGTGCACATACACACTGAACACTGCAATTAGCATTCTGAAATAAACACAAAGTTGACAACTGGGCAGTTAAAAGGCCCCTCTTTATTTGCAGCAGCAAATACATGGTGCTGTTAATGCAGGTCCATTTGAGAAAGAAGTACTTTCTTCCCAAACATTATTTGGTGGCAATGATCTTTGAGTATACAAGTACCTCTTCACAAGACAGCTCAGTGCCCATAGACCCAAACAGAAGACAAGGACCTGACGGGAGTGTTCTATAAACTCTTAACTTGCTACCAGCACTTTGTGGGAAAAGACTACAAGTACCAGGTTCTCTCATGTGAATGTGAGAGACAAGCAGCATCATCCAGTTCTTCACTGGCTAAAATGTTGTTTTGGCCACAGGTTTCACTGTGTACTGAAGCATAAAAACTTGTGGATGCGAATAAAAGGAAATGATTAAGACTGATTAAGTTCATAACCTACTCACTGTTCAAGTGTAAATTTAAACATTCCTATCATGAGCACAGCTACAAACCTTAACAACTGTCACCAGCTCATGAGGCAAAAAGTAACTAGATGCAAACCTCATTAATGGTTATTTGAAAATATTACGCAGACATGAAAGATTCTTTTTTTTAGAACTTTTCACTTGAAAATATGTAAAGTATATGAACCAATTTGCACCAAGAATTGTATGGCAATACACTCAAATCTCTTCAAACCGTCATCTGCAGATGCTTATGAGTCATCCATTATGTTAAAGCTGCATTAGTATAAGCATCAGCCCCAGACACACCAACTACACACCTATTAGTATGTACAAACCGCAATATTGTGCAGAGCAACAATATTGAGACTAAAAGCAACCAAAGTCAACCATCTCCTGAAGATAATAGGTTGTCTCACCAATCGCACCATCACTCAGCAAATATGGACTATGAAAGCACAATGAGCCATTAATGTCCACCTCCTGTCAATCACACAACAATCATTGCTCGCACTGCTCTCCTGACCTGAAAAGATGCATTTGTTGAGATTAACACCTGCTGTCTGATCAATTAGGATTATTCTACTGCCTTCAATAACCTCTCATAAAGGAAACTGAAATGTCCACATTTCATTGCAACAAATGTTCCCCTCAATATATATATAAGCAGGTGCAAAATGTGTGTGAAAAACTCTGAGCGTGGTGGGCCCCCCTCTTCTGAACCAGGTCTTCAGCTTCCATCTTCTGAACTTCACTGCAGTGTCTCCCAGTGGTCTGGTCTCCAGTAGTCTGGCAGAGCTTCTCTCTTCTTCAGCTGGTCACCATCCAGGAGTGTCACATCTCACATCAGTGTGTGTAGATTTAGCAGATGTATATGCTTGTTTGAGCTGAAGTAGTCAGGATATCCTACAGCAAGCCAACACTGCTCACATAATCAACGGAGGCATCCTAAAATCTGTTAAATCACCCTTTATTTTAAAGCCAGTTTTCCACTGAGTAGTGAGGCATCATATTCAATGTGAATCAAAAACTTCGAAAGACGTCAGCCTGTTGCCTACAAAATCAATGGTAAAAAACAGACCAAAAAAAACACAGTCATGCTTTCCAGCCGATGTTATCAGCTCAATGTAAGCTTGATTGGTCCATATTAACATGGGGGAATTCTTAGACACCTACCTGCTGGAGAAAGGGAGGGCAATGACCTTTTTTATGGGTCCAACAGCTGAGGTGATGAACCCAGGAAGTGGAGAGATTTGAGGTCATTTGAATCACACACACACATAAACATACAAACACATGCACACACCAGTCCATTCATCACGTCCATACATCTCACAGTAAAGCATCAGAGATTATTGCCACCTGTTATTTCTGCCACATGTTGCCCTAGAGGATTTCATCAGGCCTGAGGTATTCAAAAGGGGGACTCCAGTGATTTAGTACCGCACTTTCAAAAAGTTGAGGGACTGAAGAGTCATATTAAAAAAAGAAATAAGCATTATTGTTGGAGCAGAGACTGGGGCGGCCTGACTTTTAGTCTGTAGTAGCTCAAGATAAACTCCCAGTACACAAAATGGCCTTATCTCTCAAAGTCTCCCAAGCTGAGATACCCCGGTAACATCATCTGAATGAGTTTTTCAGACTCTTCCAGAGCTAGAGAAATTACATAACCGTTCACAGGCTTAGTACCCCCACCTTCACTCATCAAATGATCTTAAGCTCAATCTATGGAGTGCCCCTTTCGAAATACATAAATTCTGCATTCTCGAATACTTACCCAAAGCCACCAATAACTTACCTTTTCCACAGCTGCAAACATTTCATTGAGTAACAAAACCTTTATATTGTCGAAACTACAACACTTTGCAGATCATTTTAAAGTCTAGCACACAGCTGAGTTCGTCCCGAGTGCTCATGTTCTTCCCCAAATGTACGGATCATTTCTAAATTACGTTAGCACGACAGGAACCACACTTATAATGGAAAAACAACAATGTGGTTTCAACAGCCCAAGACCTTCAAAGAGATACATACACTTTTTGTTTAACACTGTGGGTGATATGGGTGTAGTCTTTTCTGGTGTTACTGCAATGTAATTATGGTCGCTGGACCAGGATGCAGTGGCCGGCGGGGGCGGGTGTTCCTCAGCATGCTCATCTTCGTCATCCTCATCTGGATCAGGACTCTGATCTTCCTCGCTGTCCGACTCCTCCTTAGTCCTCTTCTGCATCTTCTTCCCACCAGCACTGCTCCTCTGGGTGGAAGGGAAGAAACACACATTGAGGAGTTTTAGTGGCAGTACTCAGTGTTGTTTCAGTAATGTTACAGTCAATACAGAAATGAAAAAAGAGATTCTCTCTGTCAAATGCCAGGAAAATCTGCCCTTGGTTAACAAAATTATTAACTCTTACAGCCTTTGGTCTGCTTGCCTTTAGCTTTTGTCCTTCCTAACCACTGTTCTCATTGTGTGCACAAAATTGAATGGGGATAATTCAGAGAAAATTAGTAGCAGTCCGATGTACACCAGGTTTCAGCTGGCAGCCTTTTAGCATCCAAGTTTCTGTACACCTGGACATATTTCTGTGAAAAATGCACTGTGTACTAAATTATTCTTGGCAGGTACATTTTACTGGTTGAAGCTAATGAGCCCTTAAGTTCTTCAAAGAGGTGCCCTGTATTACAAAGGAAGTTCAACATTGTTGGGCTTTCCTCCAAACAGCAGCTCAAGTTTAAACCTTATGAAGATTCATTTCCGGCATGTACAGAACACTTGAAATGATGAATGACTCCAATGCATGCAGGGTAAGACGTGCCGCTTTAGACTGCATCCTCGTTTGCCTGCTCCACCAGCCGTTGAAGGGTCAGTCTCATAGAAGTCCATTAGAGTAATGAGACCACAGGATTTTTTTAATCCAATGAATGCACATGAGATAGTCAGGGTGCCAATCACTTCGAACTGAGCAACATATCAGAAGGGGAGTATTTAACACTAGAGTAGGACTGCTGTGGGGATGTTCTGTTGAGTCAGAATTAGGCTAATATGAGGCTAATGTATGCTAATGAAAGGTCCAGAAAATAACCACAAAATTAAACCATACACAACATTAATAAGAGTAAAAGCAAGAAATCCAGCTTGTTTACTGGAACACATACATGAGTGATACAGACCTTAGAAATGGAGACAGGATGACTGCACGAAAACATCTGAAATGCAGCAAACTAATTAAACTAAACGCTGTGTGGATTAAGCATTAAGAGCCATGTTCATTTAGATATTCCTTTGTTAAATAACAGGCTTATCACCCGACACTGTTGTGGTGCACTGGGAAATATTTCCATTCTTATAGTCACCAGATATTTTCTAGAGCTGGGGAACATCAGAAGACTTATTGGGCTACAACAGGGTATTTTATCACTGATACAATAAATTAGCTTGTACGACAAAGCTATTCAGGGTGTCAAACACTTGAAATACTTGTTGCTTTAATCTGCATGCAGTGCTTTGGTCCATTTAATGATCCAGCAGGAATGATGACTGGTCAGTAGATGGGCCACTTGCTCCCCTGCAGGTTACCATCATGATCTGACCCTGTTTGATGCAAGTTCATTTCATATGACAAAACAGCTTGTGTTAAGAACAAATTTAATTTCTAACTCTCTAAACTTGCTTCCTGAGGCGAGCATGTAAACATCAAGGGATCTGATAGTTACTGTCTGTTCAGTAATTCCACTTCCAAGTAGTATTTTAAAAAAGCAAAGCTTTCTGAACCATTTTAATCAGGACAAGACGACTTTCTTGTAGCATTATTAAAATGCGCAGAGTGCAGCCACAGCACGCAGACTGGACACAGCCAAGACAATTCTTAAAACGAGTTTTGGATTTTCTGAATCCCAGATATTGGACGACTGTTATAAAACCTGTAATGATGATTGCATACGCGTGAATGTGGGTCTGCTGTTGTGCTAATAGTAAAACAGTAAAATTTTCATCCAGGTCACCCCAATGCAGCAATTTATGCATGTATATATAAAAGCATTTAAGCTATCACGCTATAGCTAAAATCATTCATAGATAGGATAGAAAAGTACTGAGTCCAACAACACTAACGATTAGCCAAACATTCAGCAAAGAACACAACACACATTAGGAATTTTTTTTCTCAAATGTGATGCAGATCAAAAGTCTAACATTACTATGACACACATTGTGTGGCACTCACACACAACTCCCAAGACAGGGCTTTCCACTGCTATTGCTTAGATTACAACTTGCAAATATATCATATCTGCTGCCCTGCACAGCTTTGGGCCTCAATATTTTTGATCAAGGGTAGGGAAAAGGCATCATTTCAAGTGGTCCGAGTTACCTTTGGTGTCGACTTGGTTTTCTGAGCCTTTGCCTTGTCCTTCTGCTTGGGCTCTCTGACATCAGTGATGGACTTCATTGCCGCAGCCGCATGTCTCAGTATACAGTCGTTGCCACAATACACAGAGTCTGGCTGGGCGTTATTCTCACAGCCAGGCCCGATACATTTGGGAAGAGGGGCCTCCTCCTCGGCCTTCTGCGGCACCTCCCCTGTTGGCGTGGTTTTCACCTCCACGTTTGATGCCACCTTCTGCTCTGAGTCTGCTTGTGCTTTCTGCTCTGCTGTCGGTGCTGCCTTCTTTTCCACGGTCGGTGGAGATTTCTGGTCTGCTTTTGGTTCAGCTGGCTGCTGTATAGCCTGCTCCAAGGCAGTACACAATAAAATTAACTGCTAATGATGAGCAATGCCATTTTCTATAGTGTTTTCACAATACCAGTTTTAGCAATTTACTCGCTTTAACAAAGGTGATTTTTTTTTAAAAAGTGTACTATATTTTGCAGAACGGTTTTCAGTCCCAAGCTGTGATAGGCTGCTGGATGCCATGCCTTTAACCATTTGGTCTGTGCTCATGTTTACAGTCTGGAGCCACTGGCCTCCCACTTTTGGGTCCTAATATAAAAATAGGAACACCACTGATCCAAAAGAAATTATCAGTTGGGCATTGGGCACTGTACTCTAATCACAGATTCAGGGATTAGTCATTTACATTTTACTCACACATTTCAACCCTTTGACAGTAATTGTAATCCAATTTCTATGATCTGTTTGCATCATAGTTAACCATGGCATCACACTAACTGAAATTTAGATTATTGGGACAACACCTGGCATGCACTATGAAGTAATGGATGACAGAGCAACAACGCAGACAATGATCTAATAGCTGAACTCATAGTAACACATTAATTCAAAGCCTTTAAGTTGAAATAGTTGTAACCTACCGGCTGAAAGATCTTGATCTTCTTTTTCCCAGTTGGATTAATAGCTTTCTCTATCCTGCCTTTGATGCCCAGGTCCTCCACTCCCTTCTCTTCAGTTCCAGCAGATGTGGAGGACACCACAGCCTGGACAGCTGACTGACCGATGTTAGTTTTGTCAGCAGATGCAGCCGAGACGGCAAGAGTATAACTCGACGCAGTAATGTCAGGTCTGAGCCTCCCGATCTCTGTACTTGTAGAGAGGACAGATGTAGCAGGTCTGAGCACCTGGTTTTTCTTAGCGGTGCAATTGGGGCAGATGTAGTCTTCCCCATTTCTCTCCATCAGGCGCCCACGGGCTTCAGTGATGCCCACACAGTCTCCATGGAACCACTCCTCACAGCGGTCACAGCAGATCATGAACCTATTGAGCACAGAACATCTATAGTGCCACCTTTCTTCAAAGAAATGCTCAACAACAACTCAGACATTCAGACAACAGTTGCAGCTAGCAACTAGCCTGACAAGGATGGAAAAACCAATGACATCATTCATTAAAATTTACAACGCACTTCACTATTAACATGTTAATGCATTAACAATTATCACTGTAATTATGATAAGACCGATGGAGGAAAAACAACATAACAATATACCTTTTGTTGTGTTTCTGGCGACAGATGCAGTAAAGTGCATTGGGATCATAACCACCATCATCAGACTCAGAGGATGATGAAGACGAAGACATCGAAGAGTCGTTCTCATCATCATCGTCGTCATCATCATCATCGTCGTCGTCATCATCATCATCATCATTCTCATCATTGTCATCTTGTGTCTGGGGCTTGCGGATCTTTCCAGAAGCTTGGGTAGCCTTTGGCTTGGTCTCCCTCTTGACAGGAGTGCTCTTGCTGGCAGAAGCAGGAGCTTTAACAGGGGTAGTGTTCTTATTGGCTGCCTTCTTTTTATTGACATATGTTCTTATCGGTCCACGTTTCACTAACACTGCCGCAGACTTGTCTGCCCTGTCCTCATCAGTGCCTTTATCCAACTCCTTCTCTGTTTCCACTTTGTCATTTTCATCTCTATGCTCATTCTCCTCCTCAACAACTCCGGTCTTCTCAGAGCCCGGCTCTGGCTCAGGCTGTACGGTGTCAGTGCTCCCTACATCTTCAGGACTGGGAAAATTCTTTTCATCTCCTTTCTCAGGTAACTGGTTCTTACTGGCATCATCTCTGCTGTCCTCCTCATTCTCAGAGCTTCCCTCGTCTTTGATGGTCACTCCACCACCCCCTCGGGCCTGTCTGCCACCACCAGTTTTTCGTTGCGTCTGCCTCCTCGTGCAACTTCTTGTCCTCCTCTCTGGGGACTCTCCCTTGTCCTCTACAGCCTTGGCGTCAGCGTTACCGTCAAAGCTGGCTTCTGAGGCAGTCTCTGCATCAGTCGGCGTTTGGGAAGGAGGATCTCCACTTTCCAGACTGGGTGGGGCGCTCTTTCTTGACCCTCTTTTGGCAGTCAAGAGGAATTCCTCCAGTTTGTCAGTACGCTTAGACTGCCTGCCACTGCGACGTACAGGACAGCGGTTTTCAGGGATGTCAGTTGCTGCCTCCACTGGCATCTCTCTCTTTGCTACAGTGGACCGTCGGAAACCCCAAGTCTTCTTTATTTCACTGTTGGCCTTGAAAGATTTATCCGGCTTGTCTAGTGTCTTTTCGGCCACATTCTCGCCTTCGGTCTGAAGCTGTTCCCTCTGATCGTTATCCCCTTCTCCAAAACCTGTGAACAGATGATCAAAGAGGGCTGTGGGCAAATAATTAAAGCATGAAATCACCAGAGTCCAACATGCCAAAATAGCCAAGCAACTACTGATTGTCTCAAGCATACATATGAATCAAATGAATATGAAAACGATTGACTTGGATATGGCCCTTACTTACCCTACATTTTCATCATAATTTTGAATCATTCACAGATCACAGAATCTGACACCACAATTGGTATTACTACAATGCCCCCACCCCTTTATTGTAAGGGAAAAGAAGCTCATTCAAGGTACCTTGAGAGCAGCTATCCATACGGTCCTGGCTCTGCTCTGGCTCAGGAGCTAAAGAGAGCTCAGGGCTCGCATTCTTCTCCATTGATGATGGAGTCAATCACTACTTTCAAACTGAATGTCTACAGAAGAGCACAAGAGACCAGCTATGAGTCATTCTTTTCAGTTCATAATATGACAAATACTTCAGGCTGCCAGGTGTTTATTCTTTAGGCAGTGCTGGGGTTATTCCATGTCTTAAAACTTTTAGATATCCTTGATTCTATTACATTATTGCTCTAAAATACTGTTACAAACATAACACTAAAGTTTATTTGCACCATGCAATTCTAATTCAAGGCATCTTTTCAGCGGTGATTATCGAGAGTATGCAATGACATCTTTTCCACAAACTGACAAAGTCCAGTTGCGATCGATTGAATGCCCTGAAGCTTTTCCACAACGCTACGACCATCACGGAGTAACTAAACTATTACAGGTGTTATGAATGAGGAGAGATGCAATACTGAGAGGAACACTAACACTTATCTTAAAAACATAAAGACCATCAGTATCAACACTGATACACAATATCCAGCGTTGTGTGGAACTAGCTGATATATTGTGTATATTTCAGCTGATAAGTAACAAGTAATTGCGTAACAGGATGTTTAACCCTCTGCAATATATATAAAATGTGTGCCTGTTTTTTGTGCATTTGATTACTTTGAACATGTTGACCTTGAACCACTTGATTGGGCAGCTTTTAGATTTTTTTTCAGTATTTTCCATGTGAATGCATGATGACAGATGCTGAGTGCAGCACGGTGAAGACTGTGGCAGCTTCTGTGTATAGTCACATTACAAGCATATCCTAGTTTAGCGTGAGGTTGTAGAATACTGAAAAAAAAAAAAAAATCACCTTTGTAGAACTACAATTTAAATCTTTCATTTTCTAATATTAAGCAATGCATACCTAATGGAAATAGCGATGTCTGTACCTGCAGTTCAACAGTGATGGGTAACAGAGTGCTTCTTCAAACAAAACAAAGGCTCAGCAGCAGTAATCATCTGTCTTGGTTTACGGACAAAGGATCTGCCAGAGAGAGGAAACCGCAGGTTAGGGTCAAAGTACGCTGCGCTTCACAGCAGCTAAGATGCAACCACACTGAGGACTTAGATAATAATACCTTGATAATAAATACAACAGATCCTGTTCATTTTCTGTTGACTAGGACTATAAATTATGTTGACTAACTAGGATATTCATCAATTGCCCTGCAGCTCAACTGAAATTTTTACATTTTTATATATGATCAACAAAAAAATACAGCAAACATAGGACAATTCTGACAAATTATTCACAGCAGGTTACTAAGAAACCTTGGTGAATGAATACAAAAATAAGAGTTGAATGCATTTGTTTAAAAAATCCTAAAAGGATTTTTAAGGATTACATCTCTTGTTAAACTGAAGCATCGCTGGGGCCGGTGCACAGCACCGTCTACAAAAGGCCTGAGAGTGATTAAACAGGATTTCTCCAGTGGTGTGCCTGTGGTCACGATACCGTGCCACGTGAACCGAGGGAAAACTGTTGCCATGAGAGGTGGGAGGGGCCCCACACGACGATCAAATTTAACACAAGCGTTTACTTCAAACAAAGAGATACAAATTATGCAACAAATTCACCGATATGGCATGTTTACTGTGATGTTTGCATGGTTCAGGCGTAATGCTGTCCAGTACTGCTGCTCGACGCCGAGGGAGACAACCTGCAAGGGCCTTAGGGCGCATGATGTATTAACTCTTCACGCTAGATCACAACCATGCATCCTTGTCACACGGATATTGTCAAATGTGAACTGTGATGTACATATGTATCGTTATGAAGCAAGATGGACTATAGTGAAGACCTCGGACAACAAACAACGACGAGTTAAGATGTCGGTTCTTGCGCACCCGACATCAACGACGGCCGCGAAGCCAACGTTCTGCCGAACCACGAAACAATCTACCGTCAGCTAACGCAAACCACGGTCACAATTGGGCGAATAGTGTTGAGTTACTGGGCACTGCACACATGGTAACTCGTTGTGAAACGACAAGCGCGCATCTGAATATCTTCTTTCTCGTCAAGTAGTCTCGCTTTACAACGACGAACTGAACGTTGCAAAACGTGCACTCGTAGCTAGCAAACTTGGCTAATGCTATTAGCCACCACGAGCATGGGCAAGCTAACGACAAACTCAACCTACAGCGAATAAGCATTTAAGTAACTCTTAAAATTTAACCACACAACTCCGACAAAGCAGAAACACGACACACATTCATTATGTAGATATAACCATTCTTAACAAATAAATGTGAATTAGCAGATTCAAATCTAACAGCGTAGTTCGGCTGTACACAAGTTAATGTTACAGCTAACGTCAGGCTCAACATATTCAACATTGCCTCGAATACCTGTAGTCGAACAATCCCTGCATGAAGACAAAGCTGAGACACGGGAGCATCGTACAAAAACTAAACACTACACTAACGTTAGCAAAATACTGAATTGTTGCATTCTACCCACCTACACGCTACAGATACCGATGATATGCCCTCGATCTTCGGTCAATCCTCCATTTTCCATTCCCGCTTGAGCTAACTGACTGCGGCAGATGGCTGACGGTTTACAGAGCACTGGTTGTATCTGCAGCGCCCCCAGCGGTCTGGAGGGGAACTGAGCAGGCAGAGGAAATAATGCTGCTGAGGTTGTTCATCGTAACGTTACAAATTAAGAGTGTATACAGATACACAGCTGTTTTTAGTTTAATTGAAAGCTTTGACCACACCACCCTAAAATAGCAACTATCAAGATTTACAAATTGAAAAGTTTGTGATTTTTCTTTATTGGTCACAACCTTGAGCTAAACAGGAATATTTGTTGCAGTTGGCTCATAAGTCTGTATCTATTGTCCATATAAACCTGTCCTTCAGATCCTCTGATGGACAGAGTCCTGAATTATTAAAAAATGCCACACCTGTTCAAAATAGTCAGTGTGGGGCTGGCAAAACAGCCTTATAAAATTTACATACACCAAAACCAATTCAACACACTAACAAGTTCCTCTGAAACATCTTTGAGATACAACTTTAGATGGTACTGTTTGTGTGTATTATCTGAGCTTGAATTTTGCATATCAAGTTCTCTAATTGACTGCTAACTGCTTCATAACCAATTGGATCACAGCGTAACCATAGAAACAGCTTGTTTAAAATGTTTGTATTTGTTATTTCCTTTACAGTGTACAGCAGGCAACATTAGAATAACAAATAAATTAACATAGAATACAAAAGAAGTAATTTACAGACATTTCTGTCAACAGTCTTCTAAACTAAAGCTGGGGTGGTCCATTAACATGGGTTACATTTTTGCAGTGTTCAACTGTTGTCCTTTAAACTATGTGCATGTTTTGTGACACGCGGGCATGCTCTTAAGATCTTTATACTGACAGCTCTCTATAGACCGCAAAGGACTGCATGAATATGCTGTATACATTGTTTAAACTGCCCCCTCTAGTGGTTACTGTCCTCCGTCAATCTGGTTTCTACGCTGAAAATGTTTGAACGACCCCTGTGCACTGGGGGGCAGTATGTGAGCCTTGAAAGGCCAACAAAAATATATGAATAAAAACAATTTCGATTGTTCCCTTAACAGCTGCTTGAACAGAACAATTTACATAGACATATCCTTGTAATGAAAAAAAAACACAAATATACATTTACATTTTCAAGTATGGTTATCTCAGTTAGGACAAAGTGACAGCGACATTGTCAGTGCTCTTCTCCGTGTCACAGTCTTTGTCTGGTGGCGCAGAGACCGGCACGTCTCTAAGAGAGTTTGGGCCACTGCTAGTCTGCCCTAAACCTTTGTTTGGAGGATCTGCTGTGGACTCAGCTTCAGGTTCTTGCTGTGGTGCTGTGGCTACAAATAAAACACAGGTGAAGAAATACATTACATCTATGAAAACGTCAGGAGTCACGGGGCTGGTGATCATGCAGGCAAGCAAAGGACTGGAGAGGGTTACGAACGGTCATGAGGAAGAAAACAACAACAATCACAACAGTCCTTGTTTGTGTGAATGTCATCAACAGCATGGTGATGCTGGCGCGTGCTGTTACCTGACTGAGTGCAAGACTTCATATGTTCTGGCCAGTGGGCTTGCTGACAGGGGTAATCGCAGTAGCTGGTGTTCCAGCAGCAGTAGAAAATGGCCTCTTTCCTGCAGTTAGCACACCACTGTTTCTTCTTCGTCTCGTCCACTGCTTGCTGCTTCTCCAGCTCCATCTGCTTCTTCACCTCAGTCACCAACCTCTCTCTCTCCTGTTCCAGGCTTTGCCTCATCTCTGCCATTGTAAGCTCTACATTGGAGTATGCGAACACAATCAAACACAAGCAAACCTCCTTACACAGCTGTGGGGAAAGAGGACGACATGCGTAGTATGCTGCTGATCAATTACGTTCTCACCAAGATTGTGCTTCATTTCTGACAGCTCTTGTTGATGCAGCCACTGTAATTTTTCTATTTCAATTCTCAGTCGTCTGATCTGGATTAGAAACCAACGGGCATGTTAGGGGCCAGTAAAGGGCCACATGCAAAGCCACTGTTATGATCTGAATATCACTCAGCATCAAAGGGGCAAAGAGCAAACACTTACCTCTGCTATTGTATTCCCTGAAGTACTCTTAGAAAGGTCATTGTAGATTTCAGTCATTGTACCTTTGATGGCATCCATTATCTGAAAAACAGTGGACCATAATATTCTGATGTCTTATCGTCTTTGAGTCACATTTTATGTAGCAGCCAAAAACATGTAGTTTGAGAGGCACCGGGAACTGACATCTACTGTATCTCAGCATGTTAAGCCTCTTTCACACATTTTCCTGCTAAATTACTGGGATAACCTTTCAGGCACCACTAGTCATTTTCCCTATTCACACATGCAGCTACATTTGGGAACATATCCATCTTGCACCTTTTCACACAGGCCATTGCAATGTTGGAATACATGGGGCAAGGGAAAGTTCAGCAGATGGTTGTAATATGGCGGTCGTCAACCGCCATGTAACTCAATAGAGGAAGAACAAGATGGGATGTACAGGATGTACCGCAGAAGATGTGTCGTATTATTTTCAGGATCACAGCTGACAAGGAGCTATTTATCTGGTGCTTTTGCAACATGTCTAATATTTTACAAGTTTGCGAGACAGGTCATGTTTTTTCATGATGTACTAGACGTAAACAAGTCACAGATTCAAATATCTCATCAGTAGAGCCTTTGTTTTGCTTTGCTCGCTCCACATGGAAGCATCTTCCATCAGACAGACATCACCCTGCGTGCCTGTCCCTGCAATGTTACTGTTTTCATTCTCAACACAGCCGCACCGACACTTCCCCTGAAGTGTAACTCGGTTTTGAGAAGGAAATACAGAATTTCCCTGAATATCAATCCTTGCTCACATTCGCACACGAATCCATGCAGGAAATGCTCCAGAACATTTCAGAGATGGTCTGCATGAGTGAAAGGGGCTTTTCATCAAGGTTATTTAACCAGAGAATGACCAGTCAGTGCTAAAGTCCAGCAGGTTTGGCACCTCAGAAAGCAAATGCAAACGGAAAAACTACTAACTTTGTTTGTGTACTTGGCAATGTCTGCAGCCACGTCCGCTGAGGCAGTGGGAATATACAGGTCTGTTGCCACTGGTGAAGATGTAGCAGCTGGGCCCAAACTTGATGCTGCCATTATGGCAACAGAAGCTGGACTGCTGGATACCAGTGTGACAGCCGACGTGGATGTGCCCAGTGGAGTGTCTTTTTGTTGAATAGCTAGAATTAAGACACTATCAATCAGAAACATCATTATGGACCAACTGCTGCTGAAATGTTTAGCGTGCGTATGTGTTGCTGCATAGGGTAAATTGTAATATTCCAACATACAAGTAAAATGTATATACAGTACCGTGGATATTAAAAATCTTTTTCTAACCACTAGTACAAGGAATTTTGATGTATACTGGCCCACACACTGTGTAAAGTCATACTTGAATCCTGTCATGTTGTCTACCTTTAACAGCCTGTCTGGTCTGATAGCGTGTGCTTTGTGAAGACTGCTGTGCTGAAGATGAGGATACCGCTGTCGAGCCGTTCCCAGTGGCCTGTGTCTGCACTTGAGCCTGGCCTTGCCGGGGAGATGACGCCTGCATCTGTGTGGTCGCCACAGGCTGCTGGTTCTGTTGCTGACGCTGCACCTTCTGCATGTGCCACTTCTGGGAGGAGGTCTGAAACTTGGCAGTGGGATTCCACACCACGGCTCTCTGTACCACCGGCACTGTCTCTCTGG
Organism: Chaetodon trifascialis; assembly: GCF_039877785.1. Lineage (NCBI taxonomy): Eukaryota > Metazoa > Chordata > Actinopteri > Chaetodontiformes > Chaetodontidae > Chaetodon > Chaetodon trifascialis. The sequence goes on along the minus strand of NC_092058.1, from coordinate 24,502,748 downwards.
GAAGCAGAGGGCGCTGTTTCTTCAACGTTGGTGTGGTGGAGGCTGAGGAGGAGGAAGAGGGAGGTGTTGTGGTAGCACTGGACATGGTTGTAAGGCTTATGGTTGCAGGAGAGGGAGTGGTGAAGGAGACCATGGTGACAGGAATGGCCATAGGGGACTGCGTGGAAACACTGGAGGGCGTGGAAGGAGCGGCACTGTTTTGAGACGGGAGTGTCGATGGGGTCAGGGCTTTACCTACAAGGGAACACATCTACATTATTTACCAGTTCTGCCTGTACAAAACTGATGTTCCCATCAGTGACATTACTTTCAGTGTGTTTTGAGTGTGATGAGAGAAAAGTACAACCCTCACCTTCAGGTTTACTAGCAGATGACTCTTTAATACTGTTGTCTTTCCTGCTCCTCTTCCTGTCCTTGCCTCCCTGTTCCTCTCCAAGGTCAATAACCAGCTCTCTCTCAGAGTCCGAGTCCTCCACTGGCACAGACTGCTTTGCTTCCTCCTTCACCTGAGCTTTCTCTCTGGGACCAGGTGATGCTGGAGGTGCTTTTGTCTTCTCTGGGCTGTCTTTTTCTGAATCTTTGCTTATTTTCTCTTTAGTCGGAGCATCTGATGCTGTTACAGTGGCATCACCTGCTGCGGTGGCGTCACCTGCCGCAGACTCAGATGCCACCAGCGTATCAGCTTTACCCTCCTTATCTTGGCTCGGGGAAGGTAGGTCTTTAGCCTTACTTTTGGTTGGCTCCCTCTGGGCTTCATCATTGGGTGCGACCTCCTGACCATCCTTGGTCTTTTGCTCCTCATCACTGGCATACTCACTGTCACTGGAGTCAGATTTATCAGAGTCTTCTGAGTCACTGTGTTCAACACCTTTATACACATCAACAGAGATCTCATCTATGCCTGCAAAACACAAGAATAGGAGGGATAGCACACAGATGCACAAGTAAGGAAGTAACTGGATCAAAATTGTTCAATACCACAGCACAACACAGGGTGTGACAGTATACATACTCCTCCCAAACCATTAAGCACAGAAACAACATTAATACTTCAGAAATGTTTTTTTTTTCTGGGGGAAGAACTCTACTGACCCAGCTGTGCCTTGCAACTCTCAATGGTTTTGTCCAAGTTGAGCTGGAAGCGGCTCTTGATCTGTCTTTTTGGGGAGGTGAGGACTGGTGTGGCTCCTTGTTTCTGCTGAACCGTTTCACTCAGCTCCTTTAGGTCCATTTCTGCTTTACTCCGATCTGAAACAATACAACGTAACATCAAACAGCAACATCTACACAAGAGACAGAATCATGTCCAATGGCAACCAGTATTTGCTCACAGAGACTCAACATGTTGTCAAAGACCTTCAGGTATAATTGGCATAAAAGATTCACCTAGGTTGAGGTTCAGAATGCTTCCTGTCGGTGGTGTCTTCTCCTGCTTGGGTATGCCACCAGCTTGAGAGTGGAATGGTTTAGGGCTGTCCAAAGAACTGCCTGCAGGACCAGGTCGAGGATGGGCAGGTGATGCTGTTCAGACATATTTATTGTTAAATGAAGTCTCCTCCCTTCAGACACAAAGAACTTGTTGCTACACTAAAATGCACCTGGTGAAATACCTGTACAGTCCGTGGACTCTTCTCCCGCATTGTACTGGTTGTTTGGAGCTTTTGTCTGGGACTTGTCTCCCGTCTCTTGTTCCCCATCCGAACCAGTATGGACAGAGGAGTTGGTGCTCATGGGGGAGCGAGGCATGTCACTGACATGGAGCCGCCGACCCGCTGTGCTCCCTCCCATCCCAGCTCCAGACAACATGGTCCTTGCCAGAGGGATCTTAGGTGATGCCGTCATGTCAAAGCTCAGCTTTATCTTCTCCTGTTTCTCAGATTTGACCGGGGTGGATGAAGGGTTGGAGGGATCCAGCAGCATCTGGAAGTTGTTGTCAGGAGTATAAGGTGTCCTAAAGGGGGCGTAGTTAAAGACTCCAAACTTTTTCCTCATGTTCTCCACATAGACCTCCATCTCTTGCATGGCACTGTTGAAGATGCTTTTGGTCTTCTTCACAGAGAATGGAATCTCTTTTGACATGAGGTAGCAGTTGTTTAAAGGAACCCAAGCCCTGAAGGATAAAGATTCACATCGTCAGTGAACAATGACATGTACCTCGTGGTCCAAGTAAGGGAAGCACAAAGGGATAATACCTGTCATGCTGACCAAAAAAGCGAGCATCCACTTGTCCATCTTTGTCCCGCAGAGCTTTAGCAGGCCAGAATGGAAATCCTTTCAGTTTGGCCCACACTAGAGGGTGCGGGTTACTCTGCAGACATACAGTAAAACACTGGAACTAAGTGGAGGTTTTCCAGTGATTTATGATTGAATGAGTAAACAATCTGGTGGAATCAGCAACAGAAACTTCCAAGTTACTCAACTAGCTTACACAAGGCTCACAGAACCAGTTGTCTCTCTTTTGGCAAGCAGACAGATAACACTCAGGACACACTTCAATCTCGTTCATCTGCAATGAAACAATCAAAGAACATACGAAAATAAGTTACGTGATGCTGTCACATCTCTAAATCAATCAAAAGATCAGACATACAAAATGTTTGAACCCAAACCACATACCCACCTCATGCTCACAGATTTTTACTATCACTTTAGCAGTTGCTGTGAGTTTGTGATTGCCTGAAAGAGGGTAAAACTGTAATTAGCAAAATAAGTTGCTCAACGTCTGACAATCAACGGTGTACCATTGCAATGAACATCACTGGATCTATTTCATGATATTATATACATATACATTCTAATTTAGCACAGTGATCGGTTAATCCTTATTGCCCAGCCTTGCTTCATGAATCATACCTCCATTATATATAATACAGTTGTGCAAAATCCATTTTGCATCTGCCAAGAAGGCCTCTGTGCAGCCATACATTTTCTTTTTAATATTCTGCAAAAAGGAAAGATTGAACAATTTAAAGCTTTTCTAACAGTTCTACATTCATATTTTCAAAGAAAAATATGTGACAGCTTGTGGTTTACCTTCTCCAGTGTGCAAAGATCCATAGGGTGAAAAATGTACTCTGCATAATCTGGATGCTGTTCAAGAGAGACAGGTTTCTGGAAGGGTTCAGTCTATGAAATTGAGAAGACAGGAAAAAAAAAATGAAGGCAGAAAAACTCAAGGGCCAAACGTTCTGCATAACCTTCCTCTCTACCGCACAAGAACATGCTACCACCATGCTACTACTAAAAACTCTAAAAGCCGCTTCAAACAAAAGGAGGAAAACCAGTGGAGGAAGAAATCATGACGGGGTCTTGTTAGTGGTGCAATTGATTACCCAATTAAAAGTCTTTCTCTGCGTGGAAGCTGCATGGGGGGAGCGAGATGACAAGCGGGGATGATCCTGAAAGAGAGTGAGAGGGGCAGCTGTATCCTCACCACCAGCTAGCATGTTCACCTTCATGGTTTCCAGCCATGACAGGCCCATTATAGTACAATGACTATGATTGTTAGTTCTGTTATTAGAAATAATTTGCACATGCAAATCAATAATATATCATGCTGGACTGATATGTGGAAAAGTAGTACTTCAAGGTGCAGATCTTGACATCTGACACGACTGTTGGAAATATGATGACCAGAAAAAAGCGTGTCTTTTGGCTGCTTAAGCAATCTAAAAATTAAGACTGGCCAGAAAAGAATACATGCCAATATCCAAGTGAAATTAAAATAACAGACAGAGTACCGCATCTGTAATCAGACTGTCTGCATCAACATGATAGAATCAGTTTGTTAGCATGAAACCTCTGGAGAGACAGAGGGACCAGAATACTTACACCTGGCTGTTTCATCTTCTGAAGGGCAAACTTTAGTAGGTAAGACAGCTGGTCTATGGTTAGCATCATCATGGCTTTGCTCTGAGTCTCTATACACTCAGCAACTGTTATTTTCTGGAAGACATCAAGAGGAAAGTAGTTGAAAACTTTTTACTCGTCCCATACTTGCACAGAATATATGCAGGCTCTACATGTTTCTATGACTTACATTGAAACTTACTGAGACATCCTCTATAATTAAAAAATACTTCTACTTGTTTTGACTACAGCCTTTGAAATATGGCTTACAACACCCAAACACTACACACATTCCTGGGTGAGTACCTCACACTCTGGACAGAACCAGTCGCCCTCGGGCTCTGCTGGTAGTTTGAGGCACTTGGCGTGGTACACCCTGGGGCAGAGCTCACAGCAGAGCACCTGGCCCTCGCGGTGGCACAGCCAGCAGTAGAAGTCATTCCTGCCGTCCTGTGGTACAACATCAACAGGGTCTGTGGTGAGTGCTGGCTGCTTCACATAGTAAAAGGGACCATGTCTTAGTTCTGACTGGAATGCAGGCAAAAGAAACACAAAGTTGGGGGAGGTCAAAATCAGGCCAGAGATTAGAGAAGCCAAGTAGACATGCATAGCATCAACAAAAGTCACACCAAAGTCAAAAACACAGCCTTCTGTGAGTCCTGATAAGAACAAGAGTTACACACGAACTGCCTGGTCTGGACATTCATTTGAAGTCACGTGACTTGCTCGACCGTATGGACAGCTTTGATTAAACTGACAAAACCTCACAGAGTTGCAGTGACTACTTATCATTTACAGAGGTCAACCTGATGTGCCATGTGTATGCTACAAGCAATCATGTACCGACTCTGCATTTGTGAACTGCTTTGAGGACAAAGGCAAAGCATGCACACAAAAAACTTGACTGGCCACAAATAATCATATTGCTTTCTCAGATTACGCAGAGTTTTTATTAAAATTAGGGGTGCACAGATAGAGTTTCTCAGAACTCAGTAGAGTATAAAGCAACAGAAGGGCCAATGTTAAGTAAAGACACAAGCACTTCTTAAAATTGTTGTTATCAGCAGTATCCCATGAGACTGAACAATTACTCATGTTAAGTGTACATCAGTGATGTTTACTCACAAGGCAATGGCGACAGTCCTAAACATAACACTGTAAAACACAGTGACATATACCTCAATAGTCTATAGTCTGATTCTGAAAGACTTCAGATCTTAATGGAGTAGACTCACAGGGTAACTCCTGATATATAGTGATACTTTCAAAATATTTAGATTACACATCACACTTGAATCAAACTTATGGCAGACAGCTGGAATTAAACAGTGTATCACAGATTTCAGGTACACAAAAACATGTTCTGTTTCTCAAATGTCAATCTTACATAAGTCTGAACTTTGTAACTGCTCAGAACTTCAAGGAATAATCCACTAATGCAATAAGTTTAGCAATGAGGTACAGCAGGACACAACATCACTGCCCCAACCCCAGAGCAAACTGTAAGAGTACTGGTCAAAGGTAAGGGCGAAAGAAACTCATTTAGGAAAGTCCGCATACACAACATCTCACTTTTTTCAATGAATTAAATGAAAAGAATTTGTATTACTGATCACAACCAACCACAAAAAAACACTGTGTCATCCAAAGTGTCTCTCATAGTATCTGAAACAGATGCATATTTTGACTGACACTGTGCACGAGCTCTACATGCACCCACATACAATACAGACTGATATTTGTGTTATTGATGTTTTGTGATTTCTACAAATTCTTAATGAACCTCAAAACAAATATATGCAGGAAAACAGAAAAAATGTTTGGAAAATACATAAAGTTATTCCTCTCTTTGTATAAAAAACGTTGCGTCAGTTTGTCCTGATGTGTTTCAGTACCGTTGTGCAGGCCACTCTCTTACCAGATACATCATATGGCTTGTTAACAGCAAATCAGCGGCACAGACGACTGCTACGCACATCGTTGCACACAGTTATTTCTTACTGTATAGCATTAATTTCTCACCCCTATTACTTTCATTTTTCAAGCAGTTCTGTTGAATAACACATTTTCTGGCGCTGTCATGGCACACAGTAGACATACAATCAGTCAACCAGAGATGCGTCTTTTTCAGCCTTCTCGCATGCTCACTCTCTGAATTCAAACCTATGTTTTATGGTGTTGAGCCAGAGAACGATGATATTCCAATCTGGACGCATTTGCCCTTTGCATTAACGTGCATTACTCCTTATTCAGATAAAATGTCCAATAGATTGCACTCTAATACCAGGCATGAACGGGGGAGAGACAGAAGGTCTAAGTGCTGTTTCTTGGTCATTGTTACCTGGTCTTTGCTGCTGCTAAGAGCACCTGGTTTCTTCTTCTTTTTCATTGGGCAGGGTGAAGTTTCAGCAGACGAGTGACCGTTGGATGAGTGAGAGGGACTCGGCATCTTTCGTTTTTGAGACATCCGCTCTGTTGAGCCTGTGTCTGAAACTGCAGACAAAGGTCAAAGATTACACAAACCAGGAAGGGGGCACTGATGGTTTCCTTAAAGCAGCATTAAAGCACAGTTTTCCTCCACAGTCAGTTGAAGCCAGTGAACATGGTAAGATATATAATAATATACCTAATACACAATATTAAGGTCTGACATCCTATCTGGAAACAAACTTGTGCAGTATATTCTCACCTTTGGACCGTGTTGAGATCTCCATTCCTCCTGCTGTGATCTCAGTTTTTCCCTCGTCCTCTGTCACACTGATGTAGAAAAGAGCATCGTCAAAGGTTTTCCAGTCAAACGTAACCGACAGCTGAACATTTCTCACATCTATTATTTATGCTATTATCATTAAGTCAAAAAAGATATGACAGAATTTGTTCTTTAGAGGCATAGCTGGTTCTGACACAAAGTGTCAACATAAATCCAACTATTTAGATTATCAGTGGCCGCCAGTTGTATGCTAAATAAGTGGAAATGTAACTGGCCAGATTTTCAGTGCTGACGCTGTGATACATTCCTGCAGAAGTTTGCTATCAGACTCTCCTACCTCTTCACACTTTCCTTTAAGAAAGGTCAATTTTGCCTCTTGACATCAATATAAGGTAAGGTCTAATCAGTCTAACGTGCTCAGGTGGGAAAAGAAGCATCATAAATCTTCTGTAAAAATTCATATCAAAACCCATCTTCAAACTGCTACCTCTAGCAAAGGCTTAGAGTGATTTCACCAGTAAATTATTATTAGTTATCAGCAGTAACATGTTGCTAAATTTTGCCTGTTTTTCACCAATCAGTCATCAAGATTTTCTCTTGTCTGGGATGGTAAAACGCTGAAAAATGATGTTAATGAATTAATCCTGATTCTACCAGCACGGTGTGCTCAATGAATACGTCAAGACAATTATTACAACATAAACCAATGCAGCACGGCATTGCAACATGGCAGATACATTGTCTATGATACAAATACAGGTAGGATATAGACTTAATAAAAATGATCTGCAACTTTCAACACACACCATTACTGAAAATACTAATAATACAGTAATTACATCACTCAAACCATCCATCAACAACTTAAAGATACATGTCAAAAAACGTTTCACTCAAAAGTACTACTGGACCACAACTTGATGACTCTGTCAGACATCTTCTAAATCTTAAAAATACTTGAACCTGAGTGAAAGCAAAAGTTAACCAATAATGGAGCAAAAGCAGTTGTGCGTGGCCATTCTTCAATTATAAATAGCTAGCACCTTTCTCCACTGACCACAGGTCTATAAATAGTAAACATGAAAACACAGAGCAGCAGAATTTGCGGTGTCTGAACCTTCTGATATCCAACAAGTGAAAAGCAGGTAAAGACTTGCCTGCCATTTCAAATCATCCACAAAATATTCATTGATCAAGTGACCTGATAACAGACAGCACATCATAATGATTGCATAATCACAGCAGATCCGGTTCTGCTTCCTTGAAATGCAAGCCACAATTTGCTGTGAACCACCTTCTTTTCAAATCTAGCCAACAGGTTTTTTCTCAGTTTCAGTTCAAGATGATTCACCTTGGTTTGCAGGTGCCCTCTTCTCGATCCTATTATTGTTGCCATTTTCTCTGACGCCACAGTAGATGCATCAGCCTCACTGTTCAGATGGCTTCAATTTTACCAGTTTTTATTTCACTTACTCTTGAGGAAAGCACCCTTTGACTGTTTTGTGTGAAATATACACAGGCAATCGTTGTAAACGAAAAATACTGCTTCCATGTCTACAATCTTGTTCACCAAACCTCCTTCCCTCCTCCTCCTCCTCCATCACTACAGAAGGATGAAATGACAGACAGGAGCAGAGCACATCTGCAGAGACAGACAGGAGTGCAGTGAAATGGCTTTACTGGCCTCCTCATCTAGCCTGTCTGGACACCCTCAGACAATCAATCCCAGCAACATGCTGTCCTGTCCAGGGCAGGGAATACAGCAACATCAGACAAAGAGAAAGACATGGACAGGCACAAGGAGGAAAATCAATGCTGCCCATCCTGACAAAAACATTTTAAAGCAAAGACCACAGATCACACGACACAACCTCTTGTAACCTACTGATACAACCCTTTCCACACCCACCACTGCCATAACATCCATGCTTCAATGTAGGAAATCAACAGCATACCTTTTTCTTTTCTCATATACAGATTCTTCAGCCTATTCTTTAATCTTTTTCAATTATTGAGGGCGTTGGGGGATGAGGGAAAAGATGGGTCCAGGTTTCCCAGAAGGCCTTCTCTCCCTGCTGCTCTCTCCTGCAATTGTCAATCTTTAACCTCGGCTGCAGGCTGCCGATTGGCTTGAGCACCACACGGAGGTGCCTGATTGGGTGCTCAGCTCGGTGTGCCACACAGGCTCTCTTCTCCCCGCTCTCCTCAGCCACAGTGCTGCAATGCAGAGAGGACTGCTCCTCACTGTAGCTGAAAACCTCCTGAAAACCAAGTCCCTCACTCCCTTTAAACCCCATGCAGACACATACTGGCCGTGTGCCTTTTATCAGACATGTAAGATGCAGCTCTGCGGGCTTGACAGGGAAAGGATCAGATTTCCTCCCTCGCTGTGCTCTCAGACAGTGTATATGTATGGCATCCATTTTGAACACTCTCTCTCTATCTCTCTCTTTCTCTCTCGCTCTCTCGTTCTCTCCCTCTCTCGCTCTCTCTGACAACGCACCGCACACACAGCATGTACACAAGGCACCAGTCAAATCTGCTGTGAAGGACCACATGCGGCTCATTATCTGCCCCAGCATGTTGATATGCAGCACGGGCCCTAATGCTGGACACAAAGACGGGACTGAAAATGTCACAGGCCTCTCAGACAGCAGAGAATGCATACCCCCTCCCCCCCTCCCATGCTTCTTCTGCGTATACTGTCTCATAATCAATATGTGCCTGGAGAATATATGCATTTCATTTAATCGACACTGGAACTTCAAATCATGAATACAGACGATGCACACATTGAAAACACAGTGGGAAATATACAGGGCAACACAAGCATAAATCACCCTTCAGAAGACAAACACATCCAGGGCAAAATGTCAAGGCCAGCGACATCATCTACACAGGTCCAACAAGGTCAGCTGGTGGATATTTTAAAGACAGACTCCAACCTCAATAGGCTGTGCGTGTCAGTGTAATGCAGATGTAAGTGTGCCTCCACCAATCCTCACACCATAGTAGACTGAAGGGATTAGACGAATTACCAAGTACCATTCACAAAACACTGGGGAGGGGTGGTTTGCATGACCCTGGTCAAGCAACATTATGTGGGCCATTATATCCAGGCCACAGCTCCCCTGGTTATATCTGAAACAGAGCCTTTATCAGACATCATGCACTAATAATGACAAAACAACTCACAGATTCCACCTGGATTACATTTAATGTCCAAGACTAAAATAACAATATTGATTAACTGGCAGAAACAGATACAATCAATAAATGAATTCAGGCATTTTTAAAATCTGACTCATGCACACAGAAAACCAACACCAACGACATGACATATAAACAGAATTCAGTCTAACCTGGTCGACTTCAAAAACAGGTTTTCAAGCCTGTGTGGATGAGATGAGGTTTCTGTGCAGAGCCTTTTCAGAGGAAGTCCTTCCCTTCTCCCTTCCTTCTCTCTTACATACAAATACTCAGTGTGCTTGGAGCAGAGGGACAGAAAGGGGAAGCTCTCTAAAATGGCTGACACTCGGCAGCAGAGAACAACACTGGGAGGCAGTGCTCACCATTAGGCTCTGGCAGTTCCTCCAACCCTGTGATATATAAGCTGCTACGGCATATTTAGTCCGTAGATAATTGGTATTTTAGAAAACTGGTGAGCAGCTTACAGGATTAGGCCTGTGAAAAGCATGTTTTTTATTCACCCAGTAAAAATGGGTATAATGGTGAGGTGAACAGGGGTTTTGGGTGAAGTGTACAAAAATTAGGCAACTAGACAATTTACAGTCTGTTCTTCATTGCCACGTTACCCTGGCAAACAATTAACACCGGTGCCCTGCTGTCTTACTCTCATGCCAGTTTGAGGCCTAAATTAAACTTGCTGTGCTGTCAGTTTACCATCTGTTAATTCCTCTGAGGACTCCCCTCTGCAGTGCTCCCTGTCTCTCCCATCCTGCCTGGATCCCTCGCCAGGCCTGCGAACTTGACAGCACAGGCCAGGGGCAGCCACAAAAACTCAATCCTCGTTTGATTATGATAAAAGAAAGCAGGTTTTCTCAGACAGGGTACCATGAATATACAATGACCTTACACTTGACCAGTGGCCCCCTATTGTATGTGTCCAGACAGCCACCCAGCTAGCAGAGGCAGTCTGTTGTCCTGTACATGCTATGCTCTCCTTCCAAGCTCCACTCCTATGCTATGGGGTGACAAATACTCTTCCCCCTCCCCCAGTTTGTCAGACAAACCTGTATTATTACTCAGGCATGGATCACACACAGTGGCTGGTGCCTTGTCAGTAGAGTAGTATATGTGAAAAAATGAAAATAAGGCTTACCTCTGTGGATGCATGGCTAAAAACTCTGTGTGATATGTCAATGCTTATTAAAACATGGAGGACAGCCCTGTCAGCCCTCACCCTGCTCAGAGCACAGGCACGGCTCTCCAAGCTGTCCGACTCACTGCTCTGATATAAGGCACACTGAGACTGGCCACGCATGCTGGCATAATGTAAGGCAGCTGCTGATTGGCCAGTGCATTTCCTGGCTGCTTGTCTTTTGTTGAGCACAGGCAAGCTGAAACGCAGTACTTGGAGCAAGAGGAGCTAGGCCCAGATTAAAATAACCAGCCACTGAACACCTATCAGCCAAAAAGAAAACTGCATACAGCTGCTGTTGTTGCATAGACTTGCTGCAAAATAGGCTTTTGGGGCAGCTGTGAAGGATAGTCAGCAGACAATCCACAGGCCTGTGGCTGTATTCTTCAGGAGGGATTTGTCAAACTAGTTTCCCCCCTCAAGATAAACCATCCATCATAGGAAAGATGTAGAAATATAAGCAGCAGGTAAATGAGTACTAAATGTTTCTTTGACTTCATAGGTTTAACAACACTGTTAAAAATGCAGGCTAAATTACAGCGATGTGGCAGGAATGTGAACTGGTGTGATTACATGTTAATAATGTGCTTCCAGATAGGCCAAGATTATACAGTGTCTCTCAGTTTCTGTTTATCTTTCAGTCTTAGTTTCTATCGTTCCAACATGTTTGAAGAAGATTCACAGTGACTAAAAAGAAAATCTCTATGACTATGTGAGCACAGTTCTGCCACATTTATTGTAATTTTGCCATTTTAGGAAGTTCCTGTTCTCTTTATTTTGCCTTATGTATATCTTAGGAAACATTTGAGCTTATCTGTATAATAGGAGGAAGAGCATGTTCTTGCCTATACTGATTTTTACTTTCCCTTTATATTTATCATGGTGTTAGAAAAAAGAAATTCTTACTTTTGTTGTACACTTATGTACATATGCAATACTGTATGTGTGTGCAGCTCCCACAGACATACTGCATGAACCAGAGGCTATGAGCAGAGAGAGCCTGCAGGAGGGAGGGACAGTGTCCTGTCAGAAAGACAGACATGTATTGTGAATGTTTGCAAAGTGGAAGATAAAAGAAAGATGAAAGATAAACACATTGTTCAAACTTTATAACCATAACTTTGTCAATCGTGATGAATAATTGCTTCTCTGCAGGCAAAACATGATGTGCTAGAATTCTTAGTTGGTAGAATTAATTTTCAACTTTTTATTCCTTTTTTTATTTATAAGATTTGAGGAGCATCTGCTTGCACTAGTCATAGTCCTACATGGGGAAAGACAGCAGCGACCTCTTGTGGGGAAAAATGCATAACCGCTCACGGCACACCAGTCCAGAAATTGTCCAACTTGCTCATATCAACAACTACCAAATAAACACAAAAGTTCACCAAGGAGTCCCATTAGACATGATCAGTCCTAACAGGCCAACAGATGTGTCCCCATCACAAAGCAGGGAATGCATATGAGTAACGCAGGGTGGATAATTACTGGGTGAGGCCTACATCAATACAGTCATCATGAATGCACCCACTGGGAGTGAACAGTTACGTGGTATGACACAGTATTCAAACAAACAAACAAACAAACATCCTCATTTAGCAATGGACTCGTGGACAAGGTCAGATTAACTTCCAAGAGGGCTCAGGGGCAAAAAGTCCCCCTCACATACACAGTCCACCGTGGGCTAGTCATCCTATGCTTGACCTGCCTTCAGATTTGCTATATCAGCTGGCAAATTGATCAAACACATTTATTTAGAAATGTGCTGTGTGTAAGCACAATGTTAACTGGGTATAATACATGTCTTTTTTGTAACATCCTCTACAGAAAAGGCCTCTTGTCCTAATAAATCAGCTGAATACAGATACAGGTGCGTTAACGTTAAGGCCTGTAAACTGGAAATTCAACATTTTCTATTGGTGTGAATGGCCGGGGACAGTCAGTGCAGGTGTGTCAGTAAAGACGGGATAATAAATGTATTTAGCCCAGTAGGCATGAGCACAATATCTACATGTTAATAGAAACGTAGTTAAGATAACGTTAGTCTATGTTGAGCTAGTCTCGACATTACATTGGTGGTGGTTACTTTCAACTAACTTTAACGCTTAAGGTTATTTTAAGGAACAGGGAAGCCTTTGGCGTCGTTATCTCGTAGTTAACTTTAATTAATAAGCGGGTTCATGTTATCTTATATGAAGGTTAACTAAATAGGCGTGAACTTCTGCCCACGACACATTACACAGGAACAACATGGCTGAGGGCGATGTGAAAACACTGATACCGTTCATTTTGTAGATGAAACATTATTACCCTGATAACGCCCCACATGAAAACTTAGCTGTGTGTTATATAACTACACATATTGTGTCACCTTTGTCGGCTGGGTGTCCAGACCGCAGACGATGACCTGGGAGCTTTAGATGTGGTCTACTGGTAACGAGCCCTGCAGTCCCCAAGATGGCGCCCAAGTTAGACTTTCACTGCTCAGGCCAGTCCCAGAGCAGCCTTCACGTCTGCGCTGGATTCAGTAGAATACGTGTAACTGGGGTTTTAGCAGACTTCTTTCGTCTTTATTTGATTTTTGTCTCAGTTAAAGTCTGAATATCCCTGGTTAATTGCTGTGCCGTACTGTGATCCATTAGCAGGCCCGTCATTATGTATCTTATTTAAACAGCCATTGAAAAAGGATTCAAGCAAAGAGGCCGAAAGTTATGGAGAGAAAAATGTTTCCTTATTCACCACCAGAGACTTGTGCTGAGACTTCGGTATGAGTAATAAGTAGACATGGGCCTATGCTTTACTTGACTTGTTTCTGAGATAATAATCTTCAAAGGTTGAAAACAGATTGTCTTCATGTTGGCATTTAGGTCATTTTAAAAGATTAACATCAAACGTTTTATAACAATTGGAACAAATTGGTTTCTTAACACAAAAAATGTTTAAAAAAAATAGAAGAAAAACAACACTGAAGTGATAAGATATATATTTTGCTGAATTTTAAACTTGTTTTAAAAAATAAACCCACAATATCGAAATGTGCACTCTGCCAGTGGATACATGTCTATTGGATTTTATAAGTGAAGATGTTTTTTGGGATCGTATTGCATCTGTATGGTATTGAGAATTTGGGGGAGGGGGACGGGCTTGGAGCAAAGAAAGGCACTCTGTTAGCTGTTTGCAGGTAAACCAGTCTGAATGCATTAATGATTATGGGGCTATCTCCTGTCCTTTCAAACTGTTATCTCCTGTCCTTTCAAAGTAGAGAGGCTGTGTGGGGAGGGGGGATGGGATAAAGTGTCTCTCACTCACTGAGGGGGGAGGTCAGTTTGCCATGTTTTGTGGGGGAGGGGGCACAAACAGAGGGCCACTGGGCCCCTCTTTTGGTTTCCATGGAATGTAATTGAGGCTCTGTCACTCACAAACAGACTCAAAACACAAACAAGATTTTTTACTTTGGGGGATTTCATCGTCTCATGAATCAATAAAAATCCTCATAACATGAGCAGAACTGCATAGATCTGAATTGATGTATGCAACATCATGTTTTGCATGACTATTATGAACAATTTTATGTATGACTCATCCATACTCACTAGTTGTGCAACACTTTATGGAGTACTCTATGTCTTGCAAAACAATAGCTAAGTCAGAGTAAATTCTGTGAATTGGTAGCATAACATAAAATGCCGTGACAGTAATGAACTTCACGGCCTTTTCAGCAGCGATGCTCTGCTCTTCCTTACTCTCTTCACCCTGTCCTTCTGCTCTCCCCCCATCTTTGGCCCTCACTCCCTCATCAGTGGTAAAAATTCAAAACCAGTGTGTCTGAGAAATCACCATGGAGACTGATTCTTCAATCCTCCGTGGCCACTCAGGGGCCATGGTTGTTCCACACTCAGTCCAACTGATATGACTGACACTGGACCCAGAATCTGTGAGGTATCAGGCTGCACGTGTTGGCATGGACTTGAGTCACTTTACAGCTGACAGAATTGCAAGGTACTAGAGGGTTAAATTTGATGCAGTGGATATAGTGTTCTGTTCAACAATATAGAGATCATAAATCGTGATTGTAAATTAATGTTTTGCAATTCTATGTATTCCTCTTTTACGTATTACATATCCTACTAAGTCCAGTCACATAGCCTGGACATTTGTAAAATCCTATAGAAACTATATTGGAAAAACATCCAGCAATGTGCATGTATCCCTCAAAGAAATTTCAAATGCCCTTTTGTGTCTAGTGTATACTCTTCAATTTTTTACATTTTACGATTTTTTTGTTTTTAAATTGTAATTTCATGCATAGTGAACAACATAATAGTGTAGTACTCTACGGGTATGATAAGGCATTTGCATAAAGCTGCTTTTCTGCCAGCCTATAAATACATTTTTAAATCTCTCCCCTAATAATATCAGCGACTGCTGCTCATATCACCTATGGGTATTGGTGTACGTGTAGTTCATTTGCAGAACGTGTCAAACTGGTTGATGCGGCTTGAAAAGGAAAGCGACTACATTACCCAGAAGCCCTGTCGCTCCGCTACAAGCTGGCTCCCTCCGCTCTGGGAGTGTTTCGCATTTAAACAAACACGGTCCTGCCGAAGATGGCGGAGAGTTTGTAGAGGCGTAAAAGAAACTGCTCTACTCAATGAAAGCGTCGACGCCGGTGAGTTTTCTGCAAATGTTTTATGATTCGTTTACAGCCAAGTTTTGAACTCATGCTAGTGTATGTTTGAATGCGCAAATTTGTCACAGAGACAGTTGGTGTTGCTCCGCTTCCGAGCAGGCTGTGGTTTTTAAGCTACCGTGATACAATGAACCACCTCACCACTGTCTATTTGTTATGGAATGTTTGTTATGATATTAATGGCTTAAAAACTGTAAATACGACGATAATTGACGTTAAGCCCGGCTTGATAGTGTGTTATTCGTATCGGTTGCGGTGTTTGTTGGTGGCTTCGTTAACGTTATCGGCTAGCTACAAAGTTTACGAGATACAGGCTCTGTGGTTCGGCTGTGTGCTGTAGCCTAGCTGCTCAGTCTCGCTGCTCATGAGTGAACTCGTCTGTGTTTCAGAAGGTTAATGTTAAGTTGGCAGCACCACACGGCTGTGTTCATTGTCCACCACACAGCTGAAGAGCTGTGGGCACTACATATTCTTCTGCCACACTGTCTGACTTGCTTCTCAGTTTCTCCATAAACGGAGGCTGCAGGAATCGACTGTGTTCACAGCTAACGTTAGTTACACCGCAGTAGTTGTCTCTTGGATCACAAAAATAAAAAAATCTGTGTTATTGCTCGTTTGTTGCGGCTTTCTAGCCTCCACCACGAGCGTTAACATATTTAAAAGCGGCGTAGTGTAACCGTGCCTACATTTTGTTTGTGGAATAGTTTTTTTTCTGCCTTTAATTTGACACACGAAATGCAACAACACCATCTAACAAATGGCAACAAAGTGACTAAGCTGACGTCAAGTCATGTGAAATTAGACCAACACATTAATTGCTCATTGCCTTCTTCTCTCTCGGTGGTTGTTCAGTGTGTGACGCTAACCAGCTGCAGGTCATGATTTACCAGCTTGTGTTTACCAGTAGATCACTGTGCCCATGGCTGACAGCCCCACTTGAAGTGACGAGCTCAGCGTGGCTGCTCTGGAGAATCTGCAGCATCTGTTATTTATTTGCATGGTTGTAGTGAGATTACGTACTCGTGATTATAATGGTTAGTACAATTGCTCATCACACAGTGGTAAATGTTGGTTTTCACCGCTGCTAAATCGTATTTAGATAGACGGACATGCAAGGGGAGATGGATGTGTTTCAGTGCAGGGGAGGGTGAACACTCCCAGGGTTCAGGTGAAGTCCAGGTTTTCTTTCCCTGTGCCGGACAAGGTGTATGCTGAGCACTCAGTTTTTTGAGGTGTTAAGAGGACATTCTTGGAGAGAGTGCTCATGTGTAGGCAGACAATGAGGAGGCAAGTTAGTCATTCCACTGAAACGGCTGAGGTCTAGGTGTGCTGTCGCTCTCTTTGCCTGGGGCCATCCCTGCCAATACTTGCAGGTATTTACAGCTCAATGCTTATTTCCATTTGAGAGTTTCAGAAATCATCTATGTTTTTACATGGCTCAGCTAATAGATTGTTGCAGGAATTTTTAATTTTTCATGCAGGCGAGTCATTAAATAGGCTGCGACATCTAACTAATGTGAGCTTTTAAATGCTGTGCTACTGGGAACGAACAAGTGAGAATGCTGGCAGTCTTCAGCCGTCAGATGAGCTAACTTGTCTTTATTTTGAGTCTGATGGAATGCCATTACTCAAGCCCACATATGTGGT
This sequence comes from Chaetodon trifascialis, assembly GCF_039877785.1. Taxonomy (NCBI): domain Eukaryota; kingdom Metazoa; phylum Chordata; class Actinopteri; order Chaetodontiformes; family Chaetodontidae; genus Chaetodon; species Chaetodon trifascialis. The sequence goes on along the minus strand of NC_092058.1, from coordinate 24,485,471 downwards.
ATTTTTGTAAGTGGTAGAATGACCACTGTGGGAACCTGTCCAATGAACTGCTTCTGCTCATATTCTTGGCAAATGGAGCCCCCTGTCCCCCATTCTCTGTCCCTTTATCTACCACTTTCTTTCTCCCTCACACAGGGTGTCAGGCTGCGTTAACAATGAATCAATCTTTGGAGGGATTCTTTGACTGCAGATGGGGTGAAGAAGTGACTGGGATGCATGGCTTTTGCTCTTTGTCTGCCCGCCCCTGTGCTCTCAATAATTCATTAACTTATCACTTTTTCTCATGGGACTGGGAGAAGTCTCTCTGTGGTGGCAGATTCTGTGGTTACATCAGATCGCCTGATCGATAATCGAATGAGCATACATTTAGAGGCATTCCTGATATTTAGTTAACACACATAGAGGTTACTTTTGATGTTGTATATTTTAGCATCCTGCCAACAATACCATAAAAACATAAAATATATTTTCTGTGAGTAGTTACTGAACAAGCTTGGTAAACTAACCTGTGGAGCAGGCAAGGCAGCGAATACATGTGTAAAAGTTGATTAGATATGGCTGTATTAGATCTGTGGCCACTCGGTGAGGTTGGGCATTTTGTCAATTCTGGTTTTGTGTATTGATTTGTTGTCCCTTTGAGCATCTCCAGCCCACTGTATTGTCAGCACTATACATATGCCTAGTTGTAGATGTATGTGGAGACACAAAGTTCAAACTTTCTGGAAGCTGAATTAAAAATCATGTTTCTCAATCAAGTTCATATGAAATAGGTTCTGCACTTAAAATGTAATGTTTTAAATATTTAAAAACTTGAAAGACAAAAAAACTGTAAACATTTTATACAACTTTCATTTTATTCCACAATCTCCCAACTATTGGCTAAGTGTATCTGCTGTTGACTTTTAAATACTGGCTTGTGTCACAGAAAGGGAGGGAAAAATAAGTTGAGCTCACCACTTTTGTGTGGTGGAGCCACTTTTTGATAGCTGTCTCTTATCTGTCTTTGTCAAGCTGCATTTTTGAATCACTGATGTCTGAATAGATGGCATTCTTTTGGTGTTTCATCAGCCTCTGTGCCTTAAGAGAGATGGGCATAATAAGTTTCATTTCAAACTTCCAACTGGTCATGTGCTATGTGTTCAATTTAAGATTAATAGCTGTGTGGGTGAGCAGTGGCCCTCTGAGGACTCTTGATGACACACAGCTCTGTGTGAAAGGAAAGCCTGATTGTTTCACCCTAATTGAAATATGACTCCTTGGTCTTTTTTTGTTGGGCAGCAGTACAGGTAGTGTAGTGTTATTCTGACTGCTAACTTTTAACTAGTACTTGTAATTCAGGGAAAGAATACATCCTTAAATTTGTTGCTCTATGACTGTGGGATTTACCTTGGCCTGTTTCCAGGTTAAGTTAGAGTTTTCAACAGTTGTTCATGAATCTCTAAAGCTTTATTCTGCTGCACCACTTAGACTTGACTCTGACTTGTCATTGGTGGCTGTTTTTACAACCAAGGTTTAAGAACACAAAAGCTTCCTGTGGTCAGTTCAACATGTGTAAAACATCCTGTTTAGTCCCCACATCTCAAGGTCACTCATGCAATGACAGTGATCCACATTTGTGTTTGCTAAAGTGCACATACCATACACTGGTATACTAGTACTCAACAGGTAGGTTTGCTTTTTCTGCCTACCTCTGGTGAGCTAAATATAGAAAACTCTGCTCAACAAGACAGTCGTGTTTCCACTGCTAAAATATTTACAGCTACTTCGCCCAAACAAGTGAGAGTGAGAATATGAGACGAGAGCTGCTTAAACCAGATTTTTATTCTCAATACAGAGGAAGCCAGAGAGCTGAGTCCCAAGTCAAGCGGTACAATTTGCACTCTGACTCTATTTGAAGTCACATCTCATTCATCCCCTCAGTCCCTTCTTCCTCAACTCTGAGGTAATACCCAAATGTTAGGCTAGCTGCGCCATATGTGAGCCATGCACACTTCTACAAGCCAAACGGGCAGCCTGAAGCAATCATTGCACCCAATTCCAGTTTATAACCAGCAAGGATTTGGAACAGTTCACTCTCTGTAGTCCTTGTTGATTGGACGAAGGCAAGAGTTTATTAGGCAAGGGGGTGCCAAGCTTTGTCCCCCCTCCCTTCCTTACCCTTCCTCTTTAACTTCAACTCCCCCTTTAACTTTCGCTCCCCCAGCTGAGGAATGCTCGTAAAAGGGGTTCACCTGAACAAGCCAGTGGGAGGGTAGCTCCCTGGCCTAGTTTTGTTACCATTGTAAAATGTTAGCAAGACCTTGTTTGTGTTTTGTTTAGAGTTCCCTTTTATAAAAAAAATGCTTTGGGGGAGAGACAGCGAGGGTGAAAAAAAGTTTGGTTTGTGAGATAACTGCTACCAGATGCTCTCTCTGTCTGTTATGCAGTGTGCAGAGATGGAGAAAGAGAGGCTGGTAAAGGGAAGAGAAAAGACACACGGCCACTTCTGGATGAACTTCTTAACTGCTACATGGACTCTCTCCATCTTCTTCCTCTTCGCCAGTTTTCTTGTCCTATGTATGCTCTGCCTAGATCAGGTACACAAGAAGTGAAAAAAAGTGTGTTTGCACAGGCAAAATAGTAAGTTTGCAACCAAAACAACAAGGGGTTTGGCACCAGCCACCACTCTGTCCCAAATTTCACAAAGCTTACCTTTTTTTGCCCTCAACACTCCATCCCCTGTAATTCAACAGTGTCAAATGGTTGGTTGTGTTCATTTCCTTTGTTTGTATTGTGTTGCTCTTTCTCTCTGTACGCCTCCAAGATGAAACGGTTTGATGTCGGACTTATGTGGCAGTGGGGTGGGGTTCCTAGGTCTGCCTGGATTGAGAGGCAGCTGTGGCAGGCATGGTGCTGCAGTTACAAGTTGTAAGGTGATACATGCACGTATGTGACCCTGCAAGCAAGGACTGTAAAGGGCATTGAATGTCTCCTTTCTTATAGTTCACCTGCAATTTAAAAGCCCCTTTAATTAAACGAAATTACACCAAGTTGCCATGAGTATGCAGACATTTGCTCAGAGCACTGTGTCAGACAGCTTTTTGGTTTTCCACGAGTGCGATTTCTACTTTATTGCAGCCTTGAGTTCAAAGAAAAGTCAAGTTGTGAATGACAGACTTCCACGCCATCGTTAAAGGCTGCAGACTTACTACAGCATGTCAACACTGGCAAAGCATGTGTCAGATAATTTATTATTATCCCTTTTTCAGCATCACTCATTTCTTAATTGGACAGATTTTTTCCCCCGTTTCTGGATAAAGTGGAAAATGTTCCTTTCACCATTACTGCTCTTCACTCTGCCTGGTGACGTCACCCCTGTGTGTGTGTGTGTGTGTGTGTGTGTGTGTGTGTGTGTGTGTGTGTGTGTGTGTGTGTGTGTGTGTGTGTGTGTGTGTGTGTGTGTGTGTGTGTGTGTGTGTGTGTGTGTGTGTGTGTGTGTGTGTGTGTGTGTGTGTGTGTGTGTGGCTTGTCGTTAAGGCAACACTAAAATCAAAGGTTGCTGCTCCTTACTGTTGTCCCCAGAATAGCCGAGCTAACACTTGCCTCCTGACATTGCCACATCACACCAGGCTTTGAACCAATGAAATAATTTATATACCAAACAATACTCCCACAAGTTGGCCAAAAGTCCCATTTAGTATTTTGTATGGAAATGACTGTACTTTCAACAAGTGACTGCCATGTTTCCATTCGGCTTGTTCTTGTGGCGCTCATATATGCTCTTCTGACTGCCATTGCTGTACTGGAACAAGTGAATCTATATGACGGCTGTATGACTAACAAAGGTGAAGTAAAGGTCCCTGTTCAATTAGCACCAACATAACAGTCTACTACCCTGCTACTACCCTATTTCCTGTGTCCAACTTTTTTTTTTTTAGATCAAATTATGACAGAGTTTTGACAGGTATGGGGGCCAAAGACACAGTGGGGCTCAGAATGTGCATGAGTGTGGATGCAGTCAACCTACATGGTTTTGTAATCTTCAATAAATTTCCATCCACAGTCAAGCAAATATAGTAAGCACAACCAGTGTGACAAGACCGTCAGTAGAAGATTTAAGTACTTTGTTTTAAATAAAAACTGGCTAAAAGATTCCTTACTCATTCTTCAGTATTCATGAAATGTGCAAGACAGTTGTCCTTACGCTTTGTCATTTCTCCTTCATCTTTTGAATGTGAAATTCATCAATCTAATAATTGAATCTATGATGTTGCATTTGGATGTCTTGTTGTTAGCAGTAGTTGAGCAACACAGCCTACATGCTGTGTTATGTGCCTCACATGTAAGCAGGATGTAGCTTCCATACAAATGTTGTACTAAAGCCAGTACACAACAGTGTCCAACATGATATTTTCAGCCCTATTTTCTGCACATCAAAACACCAGTCACATACCATGAGCTGCTTTAAAGTAGCATTACTCAAAGACTCTCAAGGCTTTAAGAAAAGAAACATTAGGAATGGGTGTCATTACCAGGGAAGCTTATCAATGTATGTTTTTTTTTTCCTTCTGGCAGAAACATTAGATACATGTCTGCAAGATTTTAGCTGTTTTAAGACAAACTTAAATAACAGCATAGCAGAGCCATAGTTACTAAATAACAACAGTAGATACAAAACATTTAGAAGGCTCCACACTGTGTTTTGCATTTATGTGGGGTCCCAACACCTGTTTGACAAAACTCTGACTCGAACTACAGCATAACTGTTGGCCTGTAGACGACTGTACTGGAATCTTCCATTTGACAATAGGTGAGTTTAGTCCAATGTGTCACACATCATTTAGGCATCAAAAAAATTAACAGTCTGCAGTATATTTTCTTTTGTTCATACTTTTGGTTTGACAGTTTGAAAGTCTTTCTAAACCCATTAAATTTGATTTCACTTGGCGTCGTATGTGGATCTGCAGGAACACCGAACATTTAGCTCTCTCTCTCTCTCTCTCTCTCTCTCTCTCTCTCTCTCTCTCTCTCTCTCTCTCTCTCTCTCTCTCTCTTCTTTTTTGTGGGTGAAAACTAAGCAGCCAGTCTGAAGCAGAAAGCGGTGTGTGTCAGCTCGATCAGTGTGTGTTGTCCCATTCCCGCTCCCTTACAGTGTGAGGGACTTGATTAGCAGTGCAGGCTTAATCACTCAGCAGATGGGAACAGAGTGCAGTGTCACCAAGACAAAAACAAACCCACGTTTGGATTATGGCTCAGCGTGTGCGTGTGTATACATGTGTCTAGTCAGACTGAGAAACTCTGATTTCATTCCTTAACAGATTCCTGAGTTGTGATACAACCCCAGCAGAGCTTCTCATCCCCCCCATTTGCCTCCTCTGTCTGTCTTTCAACACTTAGTTCTTGTGACCTCTGTATCGCGCCTGTCCTCATAAGTCATTTAAACACACTTTTAATAGTGTTAACCTGGACGGCATGTGGTGGGCAGACCCTGTAAAGCATCATAGATGAAGGAATGGAAAGAAGGAAAACCAAAGGGTAGAATTGTAGAACTTATCAAATGCACAAAGATTTGGTTTATGTTCTGCCTTTTTATAATTCATGATTCTGCAGGCTTTATTGCACTAGGATTGCAATAAAGCAAACTAGAATGGTCTCTACTTATGTTTCAGACTGTAAAATGTTACTTGTGATTCTCTGATTTTTAGGTGTATAATTTAGCTGTTCGTCACCTGAGAGATAAAAGAAAGCAGCTGTTGATAGTTTTCTAGTAAAGCATGGCTGTGAGGATTAAAAACCCCAGTTCTGCTCCAGCTCTCCGTTTCCCCTCGTACCTCTTTTCTGGAATCTTTTTCACCTAGACTCTGTCAACACATGAAACTGGCCAGTTGAAAGAAAGGAAAAGGAGTAGTAAGGGGAAAAATGGGAGATGGGAGGGGTGCAGTTGTGAAACTGGCGTCAGACCATCTTTTGAGTGGAATTCTTTGCAGGGGTCAGGGTTCAGGCGCGGCAGTGTGGCGCTGTGATTGGCTGAGGAAAGGTGAAATGAAAACCACAGTAAACTTTTGACCCCGGCGCAGGAGCTCTGCAGGAACGCCCAGCCTCAGCTCTGGCGTGGTGGAACAGAGCCCGCTCTCTTCCTGTGTTTACTCCACCAATCCAACAGGGACGGTGGGGAGAGGAGGAGGAGGAGGAAGGGGGGGAGGGAGCACAGAGAGGGAGGAGAGAAAGACAGAAGAGCAAGAGGGAGGGAGGAAGGGAAGAGAGAAAATCGTCAGAGCTGCGCTGCGGTCTGAAAATGAATATCTTTTTTTTTTTTTTTCAAAGAGTGGCACAGTTGAAACGTGTACACAAACGCTGCTTATGAAAAGCAAAGTTAAAACCGGGCACAGCCTTTTTGTATGAACTTGAGGTCATTTCAAAGGTATTGCCAACAGTTATTACAATGGTTGACATATCTTCACTCTGAATTATCTGAGGATACATGAGATTTGCACTGCTAGTGAAGATGTGTGTGTTATCAGACTATGCAGCATGGCAGCTGATCAGGCCCTGGTGTTCTGGCTCTCCCAGATAAAAGGCTGTTTAGCCATTGATTAATGGACTAATTTCCATAATATTAGCTTTGTGTGATCACAGCCGCCTGCATTTTGTTTGGTCACTGTGGCCTACATCGTGTCCACATTCTTATCACTTCACCATAAACACCAGTGTGTTAAGTTTATGGAAAATTAAGGGTCAGTGGTGCTATGCAATGAGTTAGCTGGTTGAATCTGTACCCATGTGGGTCCTTTCCTGTTCCTTTCTGTTCTTTGTCTGTATTAATGATGGATAGTAGGAGATGTGACACACACACACACACACACACACACACACACACACACACACACACACACACACATACACACACAGTGGAATCTGCCATCTCTTTGTTTCCACCTTCATTTATTTTCCTCTCGTTTTTCTATACGTTGCAGTTTGTGTGAGAAAAATAGGGAGATGCACACGGTCTGTCTGAGTTCGGTGTGTGTGCATGGGCGCGGGTGGGGGATGTTTTCTATACGAAAACAAGCAATCCTATGAAGGCAGTTCTGCTTTGAACTGCCTTCTCTCCTTTACCACATTCATTTATGGACATCATGTACACTCAGAGTTTGTAGAGGAAAAAGCCACCAGGACAAATAGCTGTTTTGTATTTTAATACTTCTACTGTTTTTTTATGGGCCCTCATGAATTTCTTTTATGAGAAAATTTCTAATATAATTTACATCAACAGTATGTTGTTTTTAGTCAGTGTAAATAAATTTCAGATAGGCTAAGCAGTTTTGAATTTATTGATCATGATTAGATTTGACTTTCGATTTTAAGGCCATTTAAATTGTTAGACTATTGACTCTTGATATGTAAACTTTAACAGATCATTGGGTTTATGCTCTACAACTGTGATTTACTTTTTTTTTTTTTTTTAAATTGTGATCTGTCTGTCTGTCTGTCTGTCTGTCTGTCTGTCTGTCTGGCACTCTCTCCTGTCACTCTCTCTATTTATTGCAGTTTAGTCCGCTATAACGTGGCTAGATAAGTATAATGGTAACTGAAAGGCAGTGTATTGTGTCGTAGAGGGTGAATACTGCACTGCAGCCCATCAGTATCTCATAGGCCGGGCTGGGATCGGACAAGGATTGAGAAATAACATTAAATCATCATCTCGACTGGGCTACCTACCTATAGCCTATGTAAAACAATTGGCCATACAAGGTGCCCTTATATGTCTAATCAGGGTAAACAGGCGAGGTGTAACCATGGTAACAACAGGTGCGTGACAGGGTAGCACAAACTTCGTGCTGCAGCTTACATTAACTGCATCAGGCTCGGGTTGGGTCAGGTTCTGATATAAACACTAGAATGCGTGTAGAGTTCGGGTCCGGGTCCATTACCACCGTCTCAGACTTGGGTCGGGTTCGATCCGCGCTCAATAGTGTTTGCTGTCAGAGAAGAGGCTGTTCATGCTGTTCAATGTTACTGTGGCATGCTCCTGCATTCTCCACAGCAGAGTTGTGTGAAATGGCCACAAATATATGTTAGCAGCAGAAATGCTGAGCTAGCTGCTAGATAACTGTAGCAACAGTAGACAGCAAGGATCAATCAAAGAACTGGATGCATTGCCAACTCCAGCAGAGGCAGGTGAAGCTGTAGGCTACCGATAAGCTATGTTGTGTTTTCTTTGAAGTGTTTTCTTCTTTACCCTTTGGACATGTGCCGGGCATATACAAGTAATAGATGGGATGGAGAGAAACACAAACTCTGGGAAAGTTGCCAATCCTGCTTTTGAGTTCGATTATTGAAATTGGAATTTGCATTTAGAATCAAAATCTTTGCAAAGTTAATATCTGACATAGATTATCTTGATTGGTTAATCAAATTAAACCTTCTAGTTGGATTCCTTAAAGACTGAGGCTTCTACTTCTACACTCACGTAAGCTGCTGTGAGGGCGTATTTCTTTCTGCTTTCCCTGCTCCACCTCCCTATCCTCTTCTCTCACATGTGCGTCACCACCGTGGTTTTGAAAGGTGTGCTTTATGCTGCTGTGAACTGCTCCTTGTGTGACTTCAATATGAACTCTAAATCAGTCACAGTTGTTGAGGCTTTCCATTTGCAAGACTGATCTATGTGAATGAATTTGCTAAAACAGAAATTAAACAGGTTAAGATTTATGTATGTTGTATTTTTGCCAGCAACGATTCATAACTCAGACATGGTTTGAATGGACCTTCACATTATAGTATACAGAGGAATAAAGAGACAGAAACATCTTGCTCTACTGCCAGACACACTACAGACAAATGCAGGAATATGTCCTGTGTTGTCTGTCTGGTTTTTAAGCCTTGGTGGAATTTCACAACTGCCTCGGTACATAAATGGATTCTTTCTCTGAACAATTTACAGCTTCGCTTTTTCAAAATCTGCACTTGTACACACATGCTTGACATATGTCCTCCTCATCCCCGTCCCTGAGTCTCTCTGTGTGGCAGTGCTCTCCATCTTACCATCAAACCCCCTGCCTTCAGTATAGTCCCACAAGCTCATGTTTCATTAAGATCATGTGTAATTTTGGCAGAAAAACGGCTAATAAGCAGTTTTCACCAACAGCAAGGGTGCATTTGACACTATGAAGAGTGTGTGTCTGTGGAAGTTATCCTCCCTCAAAATAAATGGGAAATCCACTAAATGTCAACATGGTAGATGGCTGCTACACAAAATGACATTTTTTTTCTAAATTATATGAGGCAAGAACAATAATGGGGAACATGGTTCCCTTCTTTTTCCTGCCATTTAGCAAGGGTACAAAGTTATTGGTTCCAGTATATATTCACAAGTTAGGAGCTGTGCTTTTGCTATGGCAAGGATCCAACTTTCGACTTGAAACATGAAGTTACTTTTTGAATCAGATTTCATTGTCTGTCCATCTACAATATAGCAGTAATTAACTATTGTAAAATTTTAAAACATTTCGTTTCAGGCTTTCATTCACTAATATGGATAAAGGTTTGTTATGGCAGCACCTCCTCTTTACTGGTTGTAATGGTCATTCCATGTCAACCAAAGCTGATCCTTTGTCCTTTTTGCCTTGCTGGCCCCCGGCCAAAAGTGCTTTTTGGTTACATGTGAATGTGTCACACATCTCACCATTAGGGGGCTCACTCAAGTTCAGACATAAAGACAATTTTCTAATGACATAACTTTTGTAACACCCCTCCCTTGAACTTGGATTTTCCAATCATGGCGCCAAGGTTCATGGGATATATTTAACAGTGTGCTTGCCTGCTCTAAATTCAGCTGTTAATGTTAACATACAAAGATAACTGGCTTGTGATTATTTGATTTTTCAGTTCATTTTCATCCCTTTGTCATTGCCCTGGAGCTGGCTCGTAACAGCTTGCTACTTACAGTGTTAACCTACTTCCAAGGCCAAACAGGATCATAACCCTTACACATTGCAGACTATGCCGCAGACTCATGAATCGAATGTGAAAAGGTTGTGATTTATTTAGTTGCACCACATTGCACAGGATTCATGGGGGTATGTGTCATTAATGAGCTCCACAAGTTTCTCATCATTAGCTACTCATTACAGATAGCCATATCAAGCAAAAATAGTAGTCGATATTCAACCCCCGCCATCCCCAACACACACACACACACACACACACACACACACACACACACACACACACACACACAGAGTGAGAGCAACCTGAGCTTATCTGGACACTTTGACACTGACTATTATAAATCACCCTGTGTAGCATGTACTTAACAGTTGCTATACACATGTGAGGTCTACTTCCCACAGCACCCGATGAACTATGGCATATTCACACAGGTTATATTATATTATATATTTTCTTTATGCCAAGATAGGTAACTGTGTAGGGTTTTTTTTTTACTTAATCATACAAATATTTGAATATAATTACCCATTCCTAAACAGTAGACAGTATCTTACTGGCAAGAGTGCAAGATTGACAGGTGGGTTGTAATAGACAGGTAGGTCTTCAGCATCTTATACATCAGAACAGTTGTAAAGGCAGTTCGTCCTGGAGTGTGGATAGACAACTTAGCTGTAGCTCAGACTACAGCTGTCCGTGTAGTTCACAGGGTCTCCATCTCCAAATGGCTTCTTTTTTTCCATCTTTATTTCTATGCAGACTTCAAATTGGGACTTTTTTGGTGTAAAATGGTTCCTTTCTTATTTTTGATTTAATTATCATTGGTAATTAAATCAAAAATTTTAACAAAACCAATGATTTAATTATCATTGGTTTTGTTCATGACTGAAGTCCAGAGGAGCCCAGGTCACAAGTCTGAAGGGTTGACATTTGGATTCAGCAAACCATGGTTTCTAAACGACCCAGGATTTGTTCTTGTATAAAGACATGGAGACTGGGGTTGGTGTGTGCACCAGTTGCACTTAAGCCAGTATATAGCTGGTTGAATGCTCTGCAGGAGGTGGAGAAGTTCTTTGAAGAAAAACAGGAAGTCATTTTGTCCTTTTGTTTCCTTTTTGCTCTTGATGTCCCAAACTCAAGTAGACACCTTTTGTTGCTTTTATTACCTTGTGTGTGTGTGTGTGTGTGTGTGTGTGTGTGTGTGTGTGTGTGTGTGTGTGTGTGTGTGTGTGTGTGTGTGTGTGTGTGTGTGTGTGTGATGTATTCCTCACATTGTGGGGGCATACATCTGCTTGCACTGTCACATTGTGGGGACTCGCCTTCCTTATGGGGACAAAATGCAGGTCCCCATAATGTAAATCCTCTAATTTAAGGATGAAGACAGGTGTTTAGGGTAGGTTACGGTTAGGTATAGGGTTAGTGTTAGGCAAGTAGTGGTTTTGGTTATGGTTAGGGTCACTCTCCAGGAAATGAATGTAAGTCTATGTAATGTCCCCATAAGTTATGTATACACGACTGCTTGTGCGTGTGTGTTTTGAGTGCAGTTAAGTAATGACGATAAATCCTTCTGGTAGCTCATGTCTGCCAAGATTTTTTGAAAAAAAAAAAAAAAAAAGTTGCAGTTTATTTTCAGTATTTTATGATGTTTTTTCCACAACCTCAAACCCTGAGCTGTTTCTTGCTCACACCGTGCAATACAGACAGTTTGGGCACATGTGTTGTGGGTGTGTTTCTGGGGGTCTATAATTGTGTGTATGTGTGCCCCACTTTGTCTGATCTTTGTTTTGGGTAGGCCAGTGTTTATTGTTGGCCCTGCCACTCATTGTCTCAGGGAGCTCAGATTGCAGGCTTTATTTCAGGCCGAGCAGGAATGTCCTCCTCACTATTCTGGTCCTGACTGACTGACTGACTGACTGACACTGCTGCCATTCTGGCCTTTTGCCAAACGCCTGTGCATCGAAATGGTGTGTTTTTTAGTTTCATAATACGAACTGAAACGCTTTGATACTGCAGAGTGCAGACAAAGGCAGCATCATTCAGTTCAGTTCACCAAGTTTACTTATGTAACCTCATCAGCATCACATCTGTAAGAGAAAAAGCGTTTTTGTTTAGAGGTCCCATGGTTTCTCTCAGAAAAGTTGTAAGGACTGGTTGTAAGTATCTTTTGTCAGGGTCTGGCAGCCAAGTGTCTTTTCTGATAGGGGCCTGGCAGGGGCCAGTGACAGTCTGATTTCAGCCTAACAGTGGAGTCCTGTAGTTTGTGATAAGAGAATCATGGATGGAATCGCAGAGTTGAGGTTTTAAAAAAGCTATAAGACAGATTCCCTGACTGGAGACTTGGAAATATGATTGCATAATGTGTTAAAAAATATGTCATTCAACACCCCTGTTAAAAAAATCAACAGCTATAGCGGAGTCTCACAAATAAACGCGTCATCTTTGGATGCTGTGTTTTCAAGAGTTACAACAGATATTAAATAATATCACATTTTTTTCAAAGTCTCAATTGGCTGATTCTTACAGCCTTTGAGTGCTGGGCACCTTTCAACAACAACAAAATTAAAAAAATATATATATATATCAAAGTTTTTTTCACCCACTAAGCATAACAGTCTTCAAAATCTGCTGTATACACCTTTACTGCAACAAGTCAGCAAATAAAGAGAGGCAGCATTATTTTCCTGGCATGTTTGTACCTCCTCAACTCCCCAATCACTCACTGAGGCTGCAGAATCACTGAAAAGACTCAGACTAGACCTGTGTGCAAGGTCAATGTCTGAGAGAACACAAGAATCAGGTGACAAATAGTCTCTTTGGAGGTGCTCTGTATGCTCTCGTCCTTCCCTCAATAGGGAATGCTACGAGAGCTTTGAGGCATGCAACGCTTTGTTTGATAATCATGTCTCTGAACACAATTAAATGCTCGTTCTGTTACACATGATTGGTACAGGAATGGTTGCAATGTTGACTGGTAGTTTTCATGAAGATATGAGGAAGCAAAACCCCTCACACTCAAAGTAGTTGATTGAACAAAGAATTGTGCCTGACCCTTCACTGCCCACTGCGACTTCTGACCCGAAATCCATTGTCAGAGCTCAAGCACTGTCACCATTTAGCCTTTTCAAAATTAGAAATATTTTCCTGCATGCTTTCATATTTCACTGTTGAACTATTAGGGCTGTCAAAATTGACCAATAATGCTAAAATATTCCTGCTATTAAATAAATGTTTCACATCTCTTAAAAGATCTACATACCCACACATTATAAAGAAACAAATCAAATAATGTCCTGTACTTTGTTGTTGAATCGCTCAACCATTTCAGCTTGACCTACATTTGGTTTTCTATCAATGAAAGTGACGTTATGTGCAGAGTGTTTTGGAACACATTTTCTGGAAGATTTCAATGTCCTGGACAAATAGGAGAAAGACTATTATCTGATTATGCACCCTGTTTTCCCAAGTTTTTGTGTCCAAGTGTCTAATGGAGACCACAATTTTGGAACTTTTTCCAGTATTTAGCGAGAGTGCTGCAGCTGGCAGCCACAAAACAGGCTGCAATGTAAGCCTACAGTGTGTTTGTACATTGTCAATGTACGTCCACTGAAAGTGTTTATTTTTGCTTCTGACTAAAATACACTTCATTCAAATGTGACAGAAACGTAATATAACTCACCAAAACCTTCCTGATTCATCTGTCACTGTTCCAACAATCACCACAAACTCTGGTTTGGTTGAAATGAACTCTTCATTCACCAATAGCAGGAGAGGAGTGAGAGAGAAGGGGGACATCACAGAAGCAGTGGGGCAAACGGTGTGTAGAGCAGGAATATTTTCACGTTCAGCTCTGGAATTCATTTCACTGGACATTTTCACCAGAGAGACTGAAATATGTCGAACTTCAATAGATTTTCCTGGGGGAAAAACAAAATAGCAGTTACTGGATAACAGAACTGGTTTCGTGTTGTGACTCCTGTCCGTCACGCACTGTATTCAGTGCATCCATGGAGGAGCTGTTTTTTTTTTTCTCTCTACAATCTGGGTGCTCTTTCAAAACAGACACGAAAGCAACAACCCATAAATTTAGTCCTTACACTTATAATTACTCTACTCAGCAGCAGTCAGCATTAGACACATGAAACTTTCTGTTTTGCTCCCAGTTTCACTGTACCTTTTGGTATTTGTCGCATTGTAAGCGTGCTTGTGTGTTTTATTGGTACTGCATTGAGAACTTTGCATTTTGATATAAAAAAGTATTCCAAAACATATTTTTTAAAAGCAGTAATTGACAGACTTTCTGTTTCTAAACAAGTCGCCAACAGATTTAGTGTAGGAACTGTTTGAAAGTTACATACTCAGTATTGCTAACAGTATGATACCTAACACTGTTTGTCTCAGTGCTGTCTCCTTGCTTCTCCCCTCCCCCTCCCTGTTCATCCTCCTCCTCCCCCACTCTTTATTCTACGCAATCTGCTCTGACTCCTCCTCCTCCTGAGGTTCATATTCACACAAGTGATTATGTCTGCTGGTTTGAATTACATTTCACTTCCAGTAGTGGCTCGTGCATGCGTGATGTGTGTTTGTACCTGTGTCAGTAAATAAGGATAGAAAACACAGAGATGAATAAAGTTTCACTGTCCATTGGACATGAATGAGAGTTGGGGGATACAGCAAAAGTAAAACATCAGAAAAGATGGTAAAAAATATTCACATATTGCTATTTCTGTGAATAGTTGATTTGTCTTGGTGATGGCGAGAGTTGGCTCAGAATTATTAAACCATGTTTGGACAGTTGACAGAAAGGGAACACTTCTCTCTCTTTCTCAATGTTAAATTATTCAGCTGCAGCATTAGCTCAGTAGCAGCCCAGCGTTTAGAACTGATGTGATCAGTGGTCTGTGGTGGAGGATCATACACACACACACACACACACACACACACACACACACACACACACACACACACACACACACACACAGCTTTTGACTACTGCCTTTTGAGTTAGACTTATGAATATGACTAAACATCAGTAGAGACATCAACATTTCTTCCTTTCAGGAGTTTAAACATTTTAATATCGTATATTTAATCTGTATTTTTTTTACTTTGCATGTGCATAGAGAACAGCAGTTGTGCAGTTTTTTTTTTTTGTTTGTTTGTTTTTTTCAGTGAAAGAAAGAACACCTGACAGGCTTATCTTTGACAGTAGGATGATGGTGCTAAAGGTCAGTGGGTCTTTGGGAGCAATTTGTGCCCAAACACTGAAGACCAGACCCTCCCAGTTTTTTGTTAGTACCCAATGACAGGTCCCCTTGATATGATAATGCAGCTCGAAAAATCCTAGGCAGGCAAAAAATTATGATATCTTTAATGTTGCAAAAACTGCACACAGATGTCAGTGACCAGATTAAGAGAGATTCATTTCATTTGCTGTGATGAAAGCTTATTCAATTGCTCTGAGGAGAAAACAGTAAACCCCAGAGGGCCTTCTTTGCTTTGATTATGAATAGAATAGCAAAATACTGAAGGTTATGAAAGCTTTGACAGAATTTTTACTAGAATGGGTAAAGCAAAGCAGTATAAACAGTGTATATTGTCTAAGGAGAGAAAGGTTACATGCTCAGTAGCATCTCTCATTTAAATTAATTGTTAGCAACAATTTTGCAGGAATTTCTGACCTGTGAGAATGGGTCTTGTTCTCTTAATGCTCAGTTAGCTAAGCTTTGGAAAGCCTCTGATGGCCAGCAGCAGTCATGCAAGGTGTCAGTAGGAACCAGGGTGACAGGGAACCAGCCTGATAAATAGAATATGTAAATAGGGTGGATGAGTGGCCACATTTCCAGGAAAGGGAAGTGATGACGCAGTGGAACGGGCTGAGGGGAGGACGCAAACAGGATGCTATCTGCTGTGGCTTCCTGTGCAATTTTAGAAATCAGATTTTCCCATGAATTTCTGTAAAAGCATAACATAAAGATATCATGCTATATTCATAGGGAGCAGAGCAGTGCCATTATCAAGTCATATTGAGACACCCAGACATTCAGAGAGCACCACAGTTCATGACCCTTTTATCTTCTCTGTCTGTTTTCAGGAGATGTTGAGACACTGAAGCGACACTAGACCCTGGATGGAGTTTGACCACCGGGGCTTGTACTGGTCAAGGTGAGCATGTGGTATATGTAGAGATAAACACACGCACACAACACACAAAGATCTAGACCATTTCATTTTTAACTATGCTGCAGCTGCTGTTTTTTGGTACCTCTTACTTTGTGTAACATATCAAGTCCCTGAGTAAGTTTCATGTTGTCAGATGAAGCTGACTCAGGTCAGTGGCATACTGCCAGGCCTGTTGAGACTCATCTGTGGTTTTGTGGACTGCTGCTCACAGTCTCTGACTCCGCTCTATATGTGTCGTCCACTTGGGTTGTCAGTTTTCAGATTTCATTCAAAGTTTTTGAAAGTGCAGATTGTGAGTGAAGTAGTGAAGCACACTGTGAACACAAAAAGCACAGTAAATTGTGCATCTACTTCCCACGAGAACATAGGTTTTTGTTCTTTTATGTAACAAAGACACTCAGCATCTCTTTGTTACATTGCATTTCCATGTTGAAACCTGTTTACTCTGGTTTTCTGCATTGCTTCACCATGACCAGAGTAGAAACTATTACTAACTATTCTACACCACCACACATTCCATGTTTTCACAAAAGACCCCCAGCAGCCCCCAGCTCTGCTGTTTGTCCGTTTCAGGATGTGAGGCTGACTGAGGGCTGATGTCATCTTTCCTCACTGCTACAGAGGTGAGCCTTAGGACAGAAACCAGGAAGGAAGGAAGAAGGAGAGAAGGGAGGGCAGTGAGAGTCACAGCCGGAGCAGGACAGGCAGATTTAGAGAGGGGTGGTGAAAGGTAGACAGACAAGAAGCATGCAATGCTGATTTATGGCACAGAGTGCATGTCTGAGACTCGGTGCTCTTCTCGTAGTAGTAGTGGTGGTGGTGGTGGTGGGTGACTGGGCTGCATGTCCTAGCCTGCCATTGTGGAGCAGGAGTTGCGTAATGGCTCCCATCCATTCTACACTTATCCACTCTGCAATGAGCCCACTCTGTTTAAGAGTACCTGTCTGTGCACACACACACACACACACATACAGTCCAGGATAAAGTTGGAGTTGAACAATCTGGTTGTACAGCCGCACGCTACAGCTTTGTGTGGGTAGGAATAGGAAAGAGCTGTGACCTTAGAGGTGGGTAAGGAGTTTTCCTCTAATGCGAACTCTGACGGGGTCAGACACAGGGCAATGCCAGAGCAAGAAAACAAGGGCAGGGTCCCCAGCCCAGCACTGCTACACCCAGGGAGAGAGGGAGGGAGAAAACAGTGGGGTTGTCTTAGGATGATATGGGGGGAAGCAGTTAAAACCCATTGGAAGAAAGAACGGATGTAGACTACTATGGAGAATGCAAAGTAAAGAGAATGCGGAAGAGGGATAATTCTCACCAGTCCCTGAAATGCGCCGTGGAGCCTCGCCTGGATTGTTTCTAGGCTTCACAAGCCTGTGTGTATTTTTTGCTCTTGCAGTCCCAAGCAGTTAGACAAAGGGGCAGACTGGTGAATATGTGCCTTGCTGGGACAGTAGCTACCAGCACTCATCTTCCTTACAGACTGTACTGCGACATGCCTGAACATGTCAGTGTACTGGAAACGGTTTGTATACGCAGTGTGTACGTGTGTTGCCGCTGCTGGCACAGTGGTATCATTCTAGCGGGCAGGCTGGCTGAACGCGGGATGACCCATCTCCCCTGAGGCTCCAAATCACTACATCATCATCAGTCGCTCCTCGCAGTGGAACAGATGAGATTTCACTCCCATCAAGCTCTAAGCAGGAACCAAGGCTGCTTTACTAACTGGATAGTGTACCCTCATAAATCTGTAGGAATCCACAATCTACTCTTCCCTTGGAAGTCACTTCACTTCACCGTCAGTAGCTTGGGGCTATTTTTTTTTTCCATAACTTGACACTAAGTTTTCAAGGTTTGCTTGAATTTGCCCAAGTGTTTGAGTGGACAGCTGTGGGGACTTTCTAATTCACACTCCTCTTTTGATTAGATTGTCCCACACACGAGTGAATAAAACCACACTCTCAGTTCATTCCTTCTGATCATGTTGCACTGCCAGTATATGTGT
The DNA here is from genome assembly GCF_039877785.1 of Chaetodon trifascialis. Taxonomy (NCBI): domain Eukaryota; kingdom Metazoa; phylum Chordata; class Actinopteri; order Chaetodontiformes; family Chaetodontidae; genus Chaetodon; species Chaetodon trifascialis. The sequence goes on along the minus strand of NC_092058.1, from coordinate 24,467,362 downwards.
GTGTATGTGTACTTTATATATGATGCATGTGTTTTCAGGTGCTGATATGCGCTGAAGATGAGTGGCATAGGAGACAACTCGTTGGAGCCGCTGTGCTCTGACCGCAAACGTAAACTGTCCACCTGTGACACACCGGGCTTAGGGTGAGTGCTGTAACTTCTGTTAAGTGTCAATCACATCCCAATCCACTTTGTCTGCTGCTGTTTTTTGTGTGAATGTCAACAAATGCATGAGGTCACTTCCTTCCTCCTGGCCTCATGTAAACACCCCCAACCCCCCGGTCCAAATGTGTGTGTGCTGCTAGCAAAAATATCTGAAACATCTGAGCCCCGGCCGTATGCAGGCCATACGGCTGGGGCACGGGGAGGTGAGGTTGTCATGGTAACACGTCTAATCCCTTTGGCGCCCCAGCAGGTGTGACAAGCGTCGGAGGGAACAGGAGAGCAAGTACATCGAAGAGCTGGCTGAGCTCATCTCTGCCAACCTCTCCAACATTGACAGCTTCAACGTCAAACCTGACAAATGTGCCATACTCAAGGAGACTGTGAGACAGATCAGGCAAATCAAAGAGCAAGGTACCACCACTGTGCAAATTACACCTGTGGATTGTTGGTCATAAACAAAGCCACGCACAAAACACACCATTTTTCTTTTTCTCTATTTGCTTTGGGGGGTAAACAGTGAATAAAGTTAGGCTGAGTCTTGTACTAGTGCTGCAGGACAGATGATGCCAGTGATGAAGTGGTGTGTTTGGTTCATGGCCAGGCTGCTCCAGACTGACAGCCAGGCTGTTTGTATTGCTGGGGGTAAATGAACACCAGTAATTGAGACCAATCCTTGGTGGTCATGGCTCAAGGCTGTCAGTGACAGTGTGTATCTGTTAGTGCCAAACCCTGCTTCTCTCTGGGAGACTGGCTGGGGTCACTTGTGATTCAGTAATCAGGCCTTATAGAGAGCTGCTTGTATCCCTTCATCCAGTCATTTTGTAGTTTTGACATGATTGGCGACAAAAAGGAGGATATTTTCTTCCCCTGTTTTAGCTCAGTTCAGATTAGGTATGTGAGGTTGAGTGGGTAAAGAAGAGGAAGAGCAATCACGTTGGAATCTACCCAGAGGGTCACAGCTGGCTACTGCTGGCCGGGTGTTAGGCAGCTAGGTTGCCATAGTTACAGGATGGGAATGATGGCGGGCCTCTCTTTTTCCACTCTTTTCTCTCTGTTATCCATTTAACCCACCTTTTCCCTCCCCTTGTTTATACATATTTGCATCAGCCTCTCAGGTGTTTGTTTTTTGGTTTTTTTTTATGGCTGTCACTGCTTTCTCAGCTCAGTTGACCTGTGTTTGTTTAGAAATTAAATTTAATCCATTGTCAGTATTTTTTGCCATCTTGCTTAGCTTCACAGATGACCCCTCTACATAGAGTGTTATCTAACAAAGCCTCAGACACATGCTGTTTTTAAAAATAGAAAGGCATGCTAACCATGCAGCCATGGCTCATGCTGCCACCTGCTGGCCAAAAAAACTGCTAAATGTCACTGTAATATGGAAGCAGCTCCCACAGTGAGCTGGAAATCATAGAATGACCTCCATGAAATTATGACAGACAGCGTGATCACGCAAAGTGCTATAAAATAAAATTACATCAATAATCATATATTATATCTATTATACTGTGGCTGAAAACACCATGATTTTTGATATTTAATGTACCAACAAAACAAATCCAGGCATAGATTGCTGTTGTAAAAATACAATTCTCTTCATCAGTTGTGTGATGTGTGTCATATGTCCTCAGGAAAGAGCTCTTGCAGTGATGACGATGTCCAGAAGGCAGATGTGTCCTCCACTGGTCAAGGGGTCATTGACAAGGACCATCTGGGGCCACTGCTCCTACAGGTCAGTTTGGGGACAATCACTTGGGGGCAAAAGACCAACCACAATTAGCTGCTGTTCCATATGCTGGACTAGTGCTTTGCTGTCACTGCTCATTTGAAGTTGATAGAAATGTCTCAGATGGTGCTGTCTAGAGGGTCAAAATAGTAATCAAGGTATATTTTCTGTTGTTATTTGCATTCATAACTCTCATTCAACTGTCCTGTTGGTGTCCCTGCTGTCCTCAGGCCTTGGATGGCTTTCTGTTTGTGGTTAACCGAGAGGGCAGCATTGTGTTTGTGTCAGACAACGTGACCCAGTACCTACAGTACAAGCAGGAAGAGCTGATCAACACCAGCGTGTACAACATCATCCATGATGAGGACAGGGAGGAGTTTCACAAGAATCTCCCCAAGTCTAATGGTGAGACATGGGTTGATACATGCGTGGGTGCAAACACATTCAAGATCGTGCATTCCTAAATGTACGCTCAAACGTGGTCACTTACTCACACACGTGTGCTGAAATGATTGAACAGCTGAACATCTGACTGCTCTTACACACACACACACACACACACACACACACACACACACACACACACACACACACACACACACACACACACACACACACGGTCACCTGTTGCCTCTTTCTCTCCACAGCTCCAAATGGGGCATCATGGGGCGGAGAGGCACCCCGCCAGAAGAGCCACACCTTCAACTGTCGTATGCTGGTGAACTTTGTTCATGGTCAAACTCATGGGTTGTCCGAAGAGAGGTCTGGGGGCCAACGCTATGAGACGATGCAGTGTTTTGCGCTCACTCAGCCCCGGGCCATGATGGAGGAGGGAGAAGGTCTTTTTTTTTTTCATTAAGACATGAGAAAATACAACAAGTAAACATGTGACAATATCTTCATGTGCTCATGCAGAGGATTTGATACAACCAGCAGCTACAAAGTAGAACACATTTACATTTTCCAGTGATGTTCTTGGCTTATGTTTGTGTGTAGCTGTGCCCTCGCCTATATTTATTGGTCAGTTGTACTTAAATTTTGCAAATATTACACAAAAGTAAGCTTTTAAACATCCAGTTTCTCCTCCATTAGAGCCAAATCAAGACTTACCATTGCATTCTCTCTGCTCAGATTTGCAGTCATGTATGATCTGTGTGGCACGACGCATCATTGCAGTGGAGAGGACAGAGAGATTTAGCACTCGCCATGAACTGTCCGGTAAGTTTCCACTGTTACGCAAGTACTTTCCCCAAGTGTATTAATTTTGTGTGTGACATGACCTTTGGAAATGTTTTTGTTAAGCACATCAGCTAACAAAGGCCTTAGCCAAATTACCCAAGGTTATAAATGCTGTGTTAGGTGGCGGTGGTTGATAGTGTGTACTTGTCTCTTTTAGAAATAAACATTACTTCTACTACGACACTTTCATTACTTGCGCTGATCCAACAATATGACCTTTCAAGCCATGTCATTGTAGATCTTTAGAGATGTATATATTCCTACTACACTTAATTGCAAATATACACTACCTCTAGAGTTAATGCTTCTTTCTTTTTTTTTTTACCACCACTAGCCATTATTGTTCGTGTCATCCTAATGCTGCATCTTCTGTTGCAGGTAAACTGATTGAAATTGAACAGCAGAGCTCTCTTCACACCACTATGCGTCCAGGCTGGGAGGACCTGGTTAGGCGCTGCATGCAGATGTTCCTCCATCGAAGTGAGGGACAACCGTGGTCCTACAAACACCACTATCAAGATGGTACGTAGTTCTGCACCTTCACATCATCTAACCTCCCTTGTCACCATTAGTCAGTCACACCAAAACAATTACAGTAGCATAACATTATCATTACAAATTACATTACAGCTACACGGAAGCAGATGCTTACAAAGCAACATCATTTCCGCACTTGTTAAGATTCCCTAGAATTAGAGCATGGTCACAAACTTTGATAAAGGCATAATCTGCTATTAGGACATGAGGGCAGGTTTAAGCATTGTCAAGAAAGCAGCAATCACAAAAATATACAAGGAATGTAAGAGAATGCAAGTCACTACACTAAAGCTTTTGGTATGTGTGACACAGCTCTTGCTTGAATAAGAAGAAGCTCCCGCCATTAATGAGTAATGTACGCTGTAACAGAAGACATGACCAGATTTGTAGGACTCAATGAATAACACTCCTGACGTTATGGGGTCTGACATAGGATGGCCACACGGGTTACCAAGCATTTTCACAGTAGACAGTGAATGATAACTGTGCAGCGTTTCAACCAAACACTTTCTGTATTGTACCCTTTAGACCCGTGCCTATTCCATCCACACTTCTATCTAAACTGTAGATCTGTTTGTGCCTCCAGTGCACACAGTACTCTTAAATATGGGTGGGGTTGTTACTGGGGCTTCAGGGCTGATTCCTTTCACTTTTTCAGCAGTTGGGGAAAAACAGACATTTCTCTTGCCCTTGAAAAGCTGTAGCATTTATTAACTGACACACTGCAACCTACACTGTACATTTACTGCCAGATTGACAAATTACTGCTAATGTTTTCCTCTGCTTTCACCATCACTTTTCCACTCCTCACTCATTCAACCACACACTCGCTATGCACACATATTACGCACTGAGCTACACTACTCTTATAACAACAAGAACACGATGGGGGATATTGAATGTTCTTTGTTTTCAATATTGGTTGTTTATTTCAACAAGGAGACAAGCTTTATTTGAGAAAAGGCTGCAGGCAACAAGACACAAGACTTTTGTGAAAAAACAGGTTGTGAGAAATCACAGATGATAAGAGGACCCTGAGTGCTCCTTGTCTCTCTGACCAGTGAGTGGTCTGCAGTGTTTGAACTCCACATTTCGGTATCAGATTAGCTTGCTTGGAACCACAGAAGTAAAATTTTGTTCCACCTTTCTTATGTTCTCTATCACCAAATGAACAGCAGCCTCCGATCCTCTGAGCTGGCCTTCTTTGGCAAAATATCACAAGTTGTAATTTCTGTGTTAATTCAGTCAGCTTCACTGTAAAAGCTTTTAGACAGTGAACACTAGAAGGCTTTTCATACCAGAGCAGCGGCGTGGAAGGTGTATTTGTTACCAGTATCAACGACTGAACGTTAACTTTTTAATTTATTAAAAATCTGTGTTTATAGAAGTGGATCAATTTTCAAAAAGGGGAATTATAAAAGAAGTGTATCAAATGAAAAGTATACAAATAGGTGCATGTGAGTCATTCTTATTGTAGTTATAACTTCCAACGTGTCGTCAAGTTGAGGCACACCTTGTAACATGCTGCGATGTTAGGTGGAAAAAACATCTGTGTTGTGTCCGCATCACCGGCTAAATTGAAATTCAGCTTAAGTTCCTGGCACAACCGGCTGTTATATTAGCATTTGCTTTTTATGATGTTGTGCACATGCTTGTCCCATTGTCAGCTATGTTTGGGAGCTTTAATTCTCCTTTTTTCTGCTCCAGCTTTCCATAATGGCCATGCGGAGACCCCGCTCTACCGCTTTTCGCTGTCTGATGGCACCCCAGTCACAGCCCAGACCAGGAGTGACCTCTGCAGGAATCCCAGCACCAATGAGCCCCACTCTTTCCTCTCCACACACTTGCTGCAAAGGTGCGAATGCTGTAACAGTTGCATCTAGTAAAAATGATTGAACCTAAATTGGATGATTTTGTCACTGTGTTGTATGTGCTTTACTGTTGTCCATTAACAATTTTTGTTATTAACTGATTTTTCTTGTAGGGAGCAGAATGGTTATCGTGGGAACCAGGGTGGAGGCATGAGGCCTCAAAACATGGGTGTGAACAATCCCAACCAACAGATGAACATGGGTCCAGGAGGGGGCATGGGCATGAACCGGGGCTACAACATGGCTGAACAGGGCAACATGCCACAGAGAGGAGTGCCTCCGTACACTGGGGGCAACCGCATGAATCCCATGAACCAGATTAATCAAATGAATCCCATGAATCAGATGAGTCCCATGCATCAGATGAATCAAATGAATTCCATGCATCAGATGAACAACATGAGTCAGATGAATCAGATGAATTCCATGCATCCAGTGAACTCACCCATGAACTCGATGAACCAGATGGGGCCCATGAATCAGATGGGCCATCATGGCATGCATCAGCAGCAGCACCAACATCAGCAGATGGGTCAGTTCCATGGTGGTGGAGGCGGACCTGGGCCTGGAGGTGGAGGATATGGGATGGGGATGACCAGTCCGACCCAGGCCAGTCCAGGGATTAACGCTCAATCACACAATGTTATGGGTTCACCCAGAGTCCGAGGAAGCCCCAAGATGGGTGCCAGCCCCTTCTCTCCCGGAGGTATGAACCAAACTTTACTAGAACTCTTGAGAACTATCAACAACGTTTAAAACCCAAGTTCATTTGATGTATTGATCACAGCGTCTTAAGTCACACATTTTCTGACACTTGTGTTATTAATTACATGGATTGATGTCATGTCTCTGGTTGTTTCCTTTGCAGGTATGAACTCACCCATGAGCTCCAGTCACCCTGGTAACTCTGGAGGAGGAGGAGGAGGAGGAGGAGGAGGCACCACCTTCTCCAGCAGCTCTTTGAATGCCCTCCAAGCCATTAGTGAGGGTGTGGGCAATCCGATGCCCTCCCCCCTCACCTCTCCTCCCCCCCACAAGCCTGACAGCTCCCCAAGCATCAATTCCACCAACCAGGCAGCGGGGGGACTCTGTAAACTCCCATCCTACTCTGACTCCAAGAGCCCAGGCAGCTCACTGGGGGCTGGAGGAGAGCAGCAGTCTCAGCAGCACCCCCACACCCCCACCAGCGAGGGTCCTCCTGACAAGCCAGACAGTCAGGCGAGCAGAGAGGTGGGTCTGGCTGGGGGAGAATCCAACCGACGGGTCCCTGACAACAAGTGCCACAAGAAGCTTCTACAGCTCCTCACATCCCCTACAGATGAGCTGGTGCCACCTAATCACACACCATGCTCTGGGCCCAGTTCCATGCCTGAGGCTAAAGATGGGACAGTCGTCACCAGCCCCTCGTCCTCAACAGGAGTGTCCTCCTCTACAGGTGGGAATCATGGCGCTGTGTCCTCCTCAGGCAGCACGGGACATTTAACAAGTCAGTCACTGCAGGAGAAGCACAAGATCCTCCATAAGCTCCTACAGAATGGGAACACTCCTGACGAGGTGGCTCGCATCACAGCCGAGGCCACTGGGAAGAGCAGCCTGGATTCAGGGGCACCGGAGCCAGGGCCTGCAGCCACTGGAGGGGCTAGGGGGTCAGAGTCAAAGCAGGAGCAGCACAGCCCTAAGAAGGAGAAGCCCCATGCCCTTCTTCACTACCTCCTTAATAAGGATGACTCAAAAGAAGGTGGTGATATGAAGCCAAGGCTGGAGGAGCTGGAGGGGAGAGGAGCTCAGGGTGCAGGGGTCACCAGCTCTGACCCCCACTGCATGGATGGGAAGGTCAAGTTGGAGCCATCTGATGAGGTAAAGCTTTTGCTCAAAACAATTTGTTAAATGTACTTTAAAATGCCCTGTCGAACACTGGTTTCTAGTCATTCTTTTGTTGTCACTGCTCAGGCGGAGACTCTAGAGACCATTCTGGGTGTCCCAAGGAACAACTCTGGCTTCTACCCCGAACCAGACTCCAGAGCAGGGAAGGAAGTGGGAAACAAACCAGGAAATATGCCTGACAGTTTACATGGTAAGTCATTCAGTCTAATTGAGGATGTCATGTAATCAAAAACATCATTTCCACTGCATGGTATGGCTCGGCTCAGCTCAATCCAGTTTTGGTACAAGGTTTTTGTTTTTGTTTTTTTCCCAAGTACAGATTTTACACCCTCAATGTAGGAGGGATTCTTAGCTGATCATCATAGGGATGCCATGTAAACTGCTGTGAAAAATGGAGGATATTGATGACAACCATCACTCAAACTTTGTTTTCAGTCAGTCAGCAAGACAAAAGACTGCCGACAAAAACAGGAGAGTTTGGGAAATCCACGTGCCCACGATGAGACGACTGTGGTTGCTCTGTGTCAGGCAGGGAACAGTTCTAGTAATGATCCTCTCTGACCAATCAGTAGTCTGCAGTGCTTTCACTGGACCTTTAGTATCGGCTCACCTCATTTGGAACCTCAACCGTGGTGAGAGTAGAAAAAATAAAAAATAAAAAAAGTACCAGGTACCATCTACGACGTTTGTCATGCGAGAGGTATGACGGTGTAGTTGCTCCCATGTCAGCTTCAGTCTTAACAGTAGAACCTAAGTGTGTGAAGGTCTGTAATCTGATTTTGGGATTGTGTGTCTTTCAGAGGGGGAGAGAGGCCCCATGCCTCCTGTTCAGCGCGGTGCCTATCATAGAGCCTTGTCCATGGATGCCAAGCCCATAGGTGGAGAGGGAGCAGTAGGAGGCGGGCTGGCTGGGAGAAGGAATGTCCCCTGTCCCACGTTGGTCAAACAAGAGAACATGGATGCTCCGATACGAACTGGTCCCATTCCTAATGGCTATCCAGGAGGCATGGGTGTGTGTCCACCACGGGGGAATCCAACAAGTAACTTCAGCACTTATTTCTTTACATACCCAACACAGCCTGGCTTTCTGTTTTTTACTTTTTTAGTTAAACTCAAAGTTGAGAAGCTTAGGTTCTAGTATTCACTGTGTTGATAAACTTACTCATGAAACACTCAATGTTCATGGCCTTTGTGTTGTTCAGGAGTTATGGGCAGAGGAATGGGAATGCCCCAGCGCCCTCCCATGTCAGCCCCAGGGGATTGGGGGATGCCGAGATCCAGTGGTAGCCCTGTGGCCGGACCAGGACACCCTGGCATGGGTCGTTCTGGTCCAATGGCAGGACCCATGATCAACCGCTCCAACAGTGTACCTGCAAACACCAGGTCTATGCTGCAGCAGCAACTCATGGATATGGGTATGTCTCATTTCTCTGTTGTAGAGTGTGAATCTGTAACTAGTGAGTGTTTGGCACTTTTACTTAATTGGTGTATAATATGATGAAGTAATGTAAATATTTGAATGGGAATCATTTTCTGGAAACTGACTGGTGGATGGTTTGACTAATTGTTTCCACTCTATGTTGATCGTATCACCATTATCACGGCTGCAGGTACCAATGAAGGCAGTATGGGTATGAGTCGGTTTGGTGGACATGGACCCCCACCTCAGTCCCCCTCCTGGCCAGACTCTGCTATGGGAATGGATAGACCACAGAGGAACACAAACAGGTAAACCTTCTGCATGTGTCCCAACCCTATCCCTCTTGTTTTTGGTTTAACTTAGGAGACCTCAAGGTGAATTCAGAAGCTGACAGTAATAATGTCTGTGTCTGCAGTCTCATTTTCTTTAAGTGACTCTCGTGTGTCATTTGTTGTGGTAGGGAACAGTTCGGACACCCCCTGGAAGAGCTGCTGGGGCCCCTGGCCAACAGCGAGGGCCCGAGTGATGAACGGGCTCTTCTTGACCAGCTGGACTCTCTGCTCAATACCGCTGATGTCATTGCTCTGCAGGAGATAGACAGAGCCCTAGGAATCCCTGAAATTGTAGGCCAGGTACAGGGCACACTACAGATAACTGAATTCTGTATTGCATCCACTCTTCTTGTTAACAGGAAATGGTAACACATTACCAGTATTGGCACAAATAGGGCATGGGTCCCAATTAACTTGTGGTTCTCATGCAGGTGTTTTATGTGTTTATGTGTTTTATGTCTGTGCTCTGGCAGTAGTTTGGTTATGAATACCCATATTCAGCATTGTGTTGATATTGCAATAAGATAACTAGCATGGCATGCAACTTCTCTTTACCTCAGACCCAGGGACCTGAAGGCCACCAGCAGGGCCACGATCAAGGCCAGGGACCGTGCCCACCATCAGAGCCTTTCCCAGGGCCGGACTCCTCTATAGGCATGGACCAAAAACCCATGTATAACCAAGGCTACCCTGGGCCCCCTGGTCCCCCTTCTGTGGGCATGCAGCCTGGTTATGGTGGCAACACGATGCAAGGCCAGTCTCCTGGAGGCTTCAACCCCATGATGAATCAAATGGGCCAGACAGGGGGCTTTCCTGGCATGGCAAACATGGGCAACCCCCGTGCAAACATGATGCGACCCCGTATGATGACTGCCACCAAGCCTCTCCGATTGCAGCTGCAGCAGAGACTGCAGGGACAGCAGGTGATCATGCAGACGCACATACACACCATCCATGTTGTCAGATTTAAGAATACAGCAGCTTGTGTTCTCTGAGACGTTGTGGCTTCTTGGATGCTTTGTCAATAGTGAAAATTAAAAGATGAAGATTGGCATATTGAACTGGCTTTATCTTGTCTCATATGGCAGTTCATGAATCAGACCCGACAAGGCATGAAGATGGACCATACCCCTGGGGGAAACCCTGCCATGCATCCAGGCATGCAGCCTGGCATGCAGCCTGCAGGCATGGGTGGTCAGGTATGTAGTCAGTCACTTCTGTTGTAGTGTGCATTCACTTGCCATGTTGCTAGTAACACCAGTCAAGTCACCATTTGTAGAATTAAGGTCGAAGTGTTGATGTTTGTCTGCAGCCTGGTTTCCTGAACGCCCAGATGATGGCTCAGCGCAGCAGGGAGATGATGACCATCTCCCAGATGAGAAGGCAGCGGATGATGATGCTAATGCAGCAGCAGCAGCAACAGCAGCAACAACAACAGCAACAACAGCAGGGGCAGGGGGCAGCAGGAGGTTTCAGCCCTCCACCAAATGTCACTGCACCAGGAGGCATGGACAGCCCCATGGGAGGCCCCCCCATGAACCAGGCTGGACAGCAGGGCTTCAACTATGGAGGTAATTATGGTGAGTTGACTGACATGGAGTATCATTTCCTGTTGGATCTTCAAACTTCACACTCATGACTCTTTACTTGTTCTTGTTCACTGTTCACTGTTGTTGTACTTGCAGGGATGAACCAGCAGGGGGACCCATCATTCATGGCTCCAGGTAGCAGCCCACCAGGAAACATGATGCAAGGACGAATGGCAGGCCCTCCTCAGAACAGCATGATGCCAGGGATGCAGGGCAATCCACAAGGAGGGCCCATGTACCCACCTGGAGACATGAAAGGCTGGCCACAAGGCGGCATGCCACGCAACAGGTATGTAGTCTCCACCTTCCTTAAGCAAAATTACTTAGTCATCAGTTATTCAGCTGTAGGTTTGTAGGTTGAGGATCACTAATTTATCAGCACGCTCAAAGAGGCTTACCCTCGAGTGACATTTCTAAAAAGTGCAGCGGTAAATGACTTGTATCACAGCTTCTTTTATTTCTCTGGTTTTCTAGCTCCTATCCCCAGCAACAGTTCCCTCAGCAGGGCAACCAGGGCCAGTTTGGACCTATGATGATGAACAACTCCATGGGTGGACCCGGGCCAGTCAGCGGGGCAGGTACAGGACAGATGGGCCAAATGCCAGGACAGAGGCACGGCCAGATGCAGGGCCAAATGGGCATGAACCCCATGGGAATGGGCAGAATGCCAATGGGACCTGATCAGGTAGGTAATCATTTGACACACAGGAGTAAAGTGGTTTTATGTGAAGCTCAGTTGAAAGATAACATAGGCATGTAAAGGATTTTTGTCAACCCCAAGGAGGGTTCACACATCTCACTGTGTTTCTGTCTCTGCAGAAGTATTGCTGAAGACCCGTGATTGACAGCAGAATCTGGAGCCTTTTGGCTATAGTAGAGCGGTCTGAGCCCCAAGAAGACACACACACACACACACACACACACACACACACACACACACACACACACACACACACACACACACACACACACACACACACACACACACACACACACACACACAGATAGTAGGAGTTCTCCAGCCTGAAATATGACGCAGGAGACTCTGCACAACACATTGCTTTTACTAGAGGAAGTGGGCTTCAAGGACAAACTTGTGCTGGTCTTCAGCACCAACTGAAGCCTCACATACTGGTGATACACAAACACAAAGTGTCAGTTTGTGTGTGATCATGTGAACAACCTGGAGCTGTTGGGCAGTATTCAGTGTCACGGCCAGGCTGCAGAACGGGACTATGGTACAACTGGCTGTGGTGGCACTTTACCTGGAAGCTTCTGTGTGGAATAAAGATTGATGCAATAGTTCTTCATCATTACAGCCTTACTAGAGATTCAATGCCTTCACAACAATGGTTTCTGTTTTCTTATCCTTTGGATGCGCCTCATTCTTGAAGTCATTGGAAGCTATAAGCACACAGTTTACTATGTTATGCAGATTGGAGCAATAAGTCTTGCCTCTCTACTTTAGACTGTAACTGAGCATCATAACCCCTGTTATAAGCAAACAAATGGTACTGCAGTATTAGATGTCTCAAATGTCCTCTGTGAATATGAATTGTAAATATTCTACAAAATATATCAAACATGCTTTTTAAAGGCCCATTATTGCACAAAGTATGAGACCTGGTTGTATTTTTGTGTCCCATAGGTCAATACTGATTTGGTTAATTTGCTTTTTTTATGCCTTGCAAATATTGCAGGTGTGTTTGGGTTTTCTTTCCCTCGTTTGTCATTTTCTGAATGCTGTAGTTTTAAATTCCCCCCCCCCCCCCCCCAAAAAAGTCATGTATTTCATGTTTTAGCGAGGCACTTTTACTTGTGATAAGTATCTGATGAGTTGAAGGTTTGAGCTTTCACACAGTCAGAGGTTCATGGGAAGGCAGAGGAGGTGAACCCTGTCAGGGCAGTCGATGACATAAAATGATATGATTTTGTTGGGTTCTGTGTGAGGTGAGCTGGAAGGAGTTTTGTCTGCCATACAGTGAGGACGCCCCACCAGCTCTGTCTGTCAAGTGTTTTTTTGTTTTTTAATTCACACGATCTTCTTTTGACTGTTATTCTCAACTCGCTGAATCTACCTTCTCAACATGCGCAATCCAAAGATATTTTTCCACATCTCTGTATAGATTCTGAGGTTCCTGGTGTACATTTTTTATATGAGTTATATTAGTCTGATGGTAAATGGGTACATATCATGGATCTGTAAAAGCATATGATAGTTATGTACTGTAAGCGTAAAGGGCACGGGGCTCAGTTGTTTGCAGTGGGACGAATCGGTGCAGTGCGAAGAGGGCTGGAAACTCCCAACCCCACAGCAGAAGGTTTTTACATCCAGAAAAAAAACGAAGCATGTTTTGCTGTGAAAGAGAAATATCAATGGAATGAAATCCATTTTAAGACATATCAATATCTCTTCTATTTTTCAGGAAACAACTTCGTTTTGTCCAGATTTTGTTACTTCAGGAAAAAGGAACTTTGTAGAGTTTGAATGAAGTGCAAAAAGAGGCAGGAGATCATTTTTTTTGTTTTTCTTTGTTTGGAGGTAAGATAAGCTGTCATTTTACAGGATGTATATTACAGATTTTTTCTTTTGATGTTGATATTGATGTAAATACAAATTTCTATTTAAACACTCATGACTCTAGCTCTCTGACTGTCTTCTGACGCTGACCACAAGCAGTGATTCATCTGTGCGGTTTCCTCAGTCGGTCTTTAGTAACGGAACATATCAGCCAGCATATTGTAATGACTAAGTAATCACTTTGGTCAAACAAAACTGGTGAGGGCTTTCAGGTGATTGGAAGAAACCAATGAAAGACTGATCCATTCCAATTTTAGATGTAACATCTTCTGTCGGAGGAAAAGCTGCTTTGGTCTGATTTTCAATATTACACCCTGCTTAGATCATAATGTGGAAAACTTTAATAAAATTGCTTATTGTAACTTAAAAAGCCCTTAACAATATGATGCACCAACTTCCTTTTCACTTAGATCCAGTATGTAGGATTTAGTGCCATCTAACGGCGAGGTTCCAGATTGCAACTAACTGAATACCCCTCGCTTTACTCTTCTCCTTCCAGTCGTGTAGGACAGGCATGTCCAAACTATTCCACAAAGGGCTGAGTGGCTGAAGGTTTTCTTTCCAACCTAGCAGCAGCACACCAGACTTGACTCATTTCATCAGCTGATCCCAGTCTTCAGACAGCTGATTGGTCAGACTGCATCCTCTTGATTGGTTGGAGGAAAAACCTGCCGCCACACAGCCCTTTGTGGAATAGTTTGGACATGCCTGGTGTAGGAGAACATACAGTGACCACAAAACTCACCAACAGTGTGAAAGGAGCTCTGTGTTTGGTTTGTCCATTCTGAGCTACTGTAGGAACAAGGTGGTGCAACAATGCAGAGTCTGTACAAGAGGACCCATTCCCTCTGTAGGTATGAAGAGCTGATTGTAAGGCAACAAAAACCACAACAGCTCTTATTTTTAGGTGATTATATACCAATGAAAACATAGATATGAATATTATATTCCATTTCTGACAATAAATCCCCCTGAATCTTACACACCGGTCCTTTAAGTAAGACTAAGTGAAAATAGGGATAGAACCATACACACGGCAAATGTTTGAGAAGAGATGTGATCTTTTACTCAAGTGAAAGTTGGAATAGTGTATTATATAAATATTCCTTTAAAATTCAAGTAAAAAGTATCATTGGCTTCAAAAATTCAAAGTAAAATTACATAATATGCAGAAAAAAAGTCCTCTGTGAGTGATATATTGTCACACCATTAGGCTGTGAATACTAATCATCAGTAGCATTTTATTGTTGTAGCTGGATGCAGGCCAAAAAAGTCGAGTACCACAGGTTTAATCTTAAACAATATGTTATTTTAAAATATTAACAAATGTCTTATACCTATTCTAATCAGCAAGTAATAAGTAATGGCAGCTGTCAAGTATCATTATTACCCTCTGACATGCAGCACAGTACAAGTAGAAATGCAGCAGTGTGGAAGTGTAAAGTAGCATCAAAGGGAAATACTCGGGTGAAGTGCAAGTACCTCAAAATTGTACTTATGTCACACTGTCAAGGCAGATTTAGGGGGATGCATTTATAAAGACAAACAATAGAGTGCATTTTTATCTTATAGCTGTATTGCTGGGTAGTTTGATAACACTGCAATGCAGTGACTGCATCATATTTTTAGATAATCAAATGATTGCAGTGTGAAGGTCATAGCACAATACCACATAGTACCACCAAACTGTACTTCAGCACAGTAACAACTTTAAAAGGAATTTGACATTATCAACAGACATTTTATAGGAATAGACACGACAGTAGCAGCATCGTATGACCTGATTTTTTCATTCACTTTGGCCAGAAGGTGGCGCCGTTGTCCAACAATGTCTTCTCCAGCCTCTCAGTCGCCTCACAAAACAGCGACAGCAGCCTGCACACCCTGCGAAAGACTGCAATCCATTTCATGCTCACAAGAGGGCGCTAAGCACCAGAGAGTTGATGTAAGGACTAAGATGTTCGATTCCTGTAAATAGACTGGTATTAAATCAATAAAAATAATTAAGAATGAAGCAAATCTAAAATCCAAGACGCAGGCCTAATTGGATTGAATGGTAATAAAAGCACAGACTTATTATGGAGGCAACAGTAGCCTGGTCTTCATTTTCTCCACAGCTCCAGCACATTACATAAGAGGGATTTGAACGTGCCTTATAGATAATTATACGTGATTAGAAATACAGAGGCAACGCGATGAATGATTTTTCTCTGTAAAGGAAAACATGAAGGAATTGTATACCTTAAACAAATCTGTTCGACCACTTGTGGACGCTTCTACAACAGCTCAAGCACTGTTGGTTTATTAAAAAGAAGAAGAAGAAAAGCGTATGTATTAATAGCAAATTTATAACATACGACTGTACTGTGGGAATCTCTACCCGAGAGCAGCTCTCTCTCTCCCTCTCTCTCGGAGTGTTGGCGTGGTTCCCGGCCCATCTGCGGCCTGGCCCGTGGATTACTGTTTGTTAATGTTTCAATCAGCTGTGTGTTGAGGAATGTGGAGCTATTTAACCTGAACTTCCCCAGGTGTGCCGAGGCGCCGCTCAGTCTGGGCCCCGCCGCCCTCCCCTGCCCTTGGCACAAAGCTATCACACAAACACAATCACACACTGGCCACGCCGGGGCTGCAGCTGTGCGCATCGCACCGCAGGGAAATGGGAAAAACATTGCACCAGGGAGACAGAATAAATCTTATAACGAATCGCCTCGCCAAAGCCAGTTTAACCCCTGCAGCGCCAGGAGAGACTTACACTGCTGATTTACACGGTAACATATTGGAACACCACATTTAAATGGATTTTTTTTTTTTCTTTTTTTAATGGAGTGAAACACGCTTTTTTTTTTCTTATTTCATTTTCTCTCCTAATAAACCATCTCACGTCGCTTTATCGTTGACAGTAATTTGTTAGAACACCTAGAATCTTAAATCCACTTAAAAAACATTTATCCTCACTGCGATGATTTCATGTCAATTAAACCTCTCTTTCAAAAAATCTGTCCCCATTTGTCAAGATCTTCAGACTTGACGGTTTAAAAGTGAGACTTCCTCTTGTAATGCGATACGGTAATGACCCAGAGAGAGGCAAATTACCAACTTAACTGGCTACAAGCCATTATGATGACCACCAGCTTTGGTTTTATGTTACTTGAATGACTTAACAGCTTCATCGAGGTGCAGCACTTTTTAGTGACAGCCACTCTACACTCCCCCTGCACTCCAGTCAGCAACAAGATAAGATGATCAGATGGAAATGAGTGGGCCTGCTATTAATCCCAGTGATGATAAGGCTATAACAGCCCATAATAACCACCAAAGTGACATGTTTTACAACCCTGGTTCTATTTTTTGTTAAAGAATCAACACTGAATCTCCTCATGTATGGTATAATACCACATATTCTCTCATTCACACACACAATGACACAGAAGGATTCATGGTCAAAAATAATTGTCTTGTTTTAATAAAAACACCGATAAGGTACATTGTAAGAAAACAATATCTTCACATAATGTGGCATTGTAATATACAATACAGTTTGTCGCTCAGGAATCTGAGAAATGTACTTTTACAAAATGTTGAATTATCTATATGGTTTACACAAGATACAAAGAGCGTAACAGAAACATCAGTTTTCTGGAGAAACTCTACAAGCAACCAATGACGCCAGTTGCACAGAACTTGTCTTGGTCCCTCGGCTAACCCAGTCTCTATCTGGACCCCGCCGGTCTTCTTCTCCCAGGGCCCTCTGATGAATCGAGAGCCCTGAGTGACAGAGCTCCTCTCCGGCGGAGGATGTCCACACAACGGTGTTTTTCTAGCATTTGGGAGTTTGAAACGTCCCTACACAGTTCAAGGGTTTTTTTAATGATGTGGTCGTCACATCAGGTAGCCTTGTTCGTTCTTCGCGGTGCTCGCTGTGGGGTGATGGTGCGATGCTCCGCGGGCTCTTAACGGCACATAATCCTGTCATCCGAGCATCCGTTCTGGAGAGGGAAGAAGAGAAGGGTGGTCAGTACATATGCGTTACGTGGATAGAACGCAATCGCAAGCAAAGCGGGGACCAAAACCAACTTTTACGCACGGGATTGGTAGCTTTACGCACGCGTACTGACATTCAAAAACATAAGTACTAATGTGGCATTCACTTCTGTGGGGCATTGAGCTATTCTCTGGTTTATTCTGCAACATATATGAAGGGATATTTACCTCGACTGCGATGCTGGCGAGCTCTGCGTTCAGGGTGGTCAGCGGTGTGCGGGGGACGCTGCCGGCGGAGAGCTGGCGGCTCTTCTCCGGCTCGTCCAGCTCGACCTGCAGGTCCCAGATGTAATCGATGACGTGCTGCAGGATCTCCACCTTGCTGGCCTTCTTGTTGGTGGGCAGGGTAGGCACGAGCTCCTTCAGCTTGCTGTAGCAGCTGTTCATGTCCTGGAGGAATACGCTCATCTGCTCGTCCAGCAGCGGGATCTTGCACTTGGAGATGGTCAGGCTCTGGTCGGACAGGCAGCGCACCATGTCGTCGCCGCCGACCTTGCTCTTCAGGGCGCAGGTAGATCCGACAACCTTCATGTTGATTACTGTAGTTTCCAAAGATGACGAGGGAAAAGGAACAGTCAAGCGTCGAGGCTTCTCCTCTTTTTAAAAATGTTATCAAGGAAATGTTGACAGTTCGCAACATCCACATGGGTAAGCCTCCTCGGCTTTATAGCGGAGCGGGAGCGGAGGGCGTGCCAGAGTTGTCCTGTTTGAAGACACTACGCCAATGAGACGGCTGCGTTTGTATTGATGGGTCGGTCCACAACAGCACTTTCAGCCAATGGGTGCGCTCGCCTGGTTATCGGGATTTACAATCTGTTTGAGGGATGGCGTTACAAATGGAAACAAATGTGTGTCTTTTATGGGTGATATGTGGGAATCCAGCTGTCCATGGCTTGGGGACTCTGCAGGTGTAGATTGCCTGGGGACAGTCCTGGGGTGGTGAATGCCTCGGTATGTACTGTGAGAATGTGTGTGGGATGGGACAGGATGAATAGGATGAATGGCTAATGATAATTAGGCTGCCACAGTGCCCTAGATTTGCCTCTCACAATTGTTGATGGCGCCGCACATGTGGATGACAATAGTACAGTAAAGTAACACAACGGACCAAACAATTGTGGGAACAGATTCACTTTTTGTGAACGTCAATCAGTTCAGGATGATGAAGTTTGCTTAGAAAGTTTGTTTTTTTTTTCGTGAACAATGCGTAATGCAGTCACAAAGCTTAGCGGCTGATCAGCTCATTAGTTTAATAACGTTACTATTGGTGCACAGATTGTTGGTTGTTTCAGAACATATGCTGCGCACTTATTCCCACACCACTCGTCCCTGGACTAAATCTCTGCTTCGTAGAGTCAAAGCTGTCTTTATGCTGAGCTTTCCTCGCAGCACAGACTCTCTTTTTGCTGCCTCTGTGTGCTGAAGGACGCCCAGTGTGCGCAGCAGCTTCACGGATTCCTTCACATGTTTCTGCAGTGTGTGCTCAGCCTTGTGTGCACACTCACATCGCATCGCTCTGTTCTGAATCTTCCCCCCAGATTGTCCAAACAAGCCCGAGCAGACTGGCAGGCGCCAGCGCGGTGACGTCACCCATTCATCCGAGCCTTGACGCCTGTCAGCCTGGCGCCGCTCGGGCGGTCTCCATGGAGACGTCAAACAAGAGAGCTCGCGCTCCGCAGTCCTCCATTCACCTGCGTGGCGCGCGGAGCCCTGAGAACAAACCGGCTCCGGAGCTTTGCCGTTCATTTATCACCTTTAAGCAGCGGGATGAGATTAAAGCCCGGCGCACCTGCAGAGCCGCCGCTGTCGGCCGGTTAGCAGCTCAGAGACAGAGGAGGAGGAGGAGGAGGAGGAGGGGGAGGGAGGCTGGCGCTCTGTGGTTCCCGCATTTTAACACAAAATAGAGGTTGCATTCCTCCACACGGCTCGCTTTGACTGCTGTATGTGCATGTGGCTACTAAAGAGTCACATTGGAGAGCGAGTGCTCATCTTTAAAAAGCAGCAATACCGCAGTGTAAAAATAGTCCGTCATTAGTAAAAGTCCTGCTTTCAAACTCTTACTGAAGCTCTGAAGCATCAAAATACACTGAGAGTGAAAGTAATCATGCAAAATTAAATGTGTTATGTTACTGGAGTATAACTTATTGCTACATTAATGTGTACATCACCAGCACATGTGGAGCCAAGAGCTCATTTTAATTACTTTATGTAATGCTGGGTAGCTTAATCTTTAATAATATATCATGATTTATTATCTGATCTGTATTTTGTATTAATTATCTGCAAAGTAATTTGTAACTGTGGCAATATTTGTCTCCAAAATGTAATGAAGTAGGAGTATGACAGCAGAAAAGGTACTATAGTAAAGTATTAGTTTCTCAGGATTGAACTTGGGTACATATTTTTTTCAGCAAATGTGCTTACAGTTCACCACTGAAACTCGATTTCATGCATTATAGTTTTATTTGCGGGAATGACAGTTTTCCCTCTTGTCAGTGATGGTTATTATGCCACTTAGTGTAGACTAGATCATGCATTAAACTATTTTAGGTTATATAAAAATATTGTTTCTGGAATAACAAAAGAAGAGTCAATGCATTTCCAACAAAATTATTTTACCTCATCTGCTGACTTACCACTTCACTTTTTAAGCTATTTTACACTTTTCCATTACAAGTAGCCTAAAAATCCTACATTCAAAGATGTTACTTAAGTAAAAATATTTATTATCAGCAAAATCTACTATAAAGCAGGAGACTGGCTCCTGTCAGTGTTATATTATTGTATATTATGCTATTGGATCATCATTACTGAACATATATTTTGATATTGTAGCTGGCCAATGTGGATTTATTTGTCCTATTTTCTACACTGATGGGCAGTTTAGTCTATAACAATGCCTTAAAGTATATAAGCAGGTCATTTTTGATGTGGTAAATCAGAGTATGAAAAGTAGCTAGAAACTATAGCTGTGAAATAAATTTAGAGGACAAACATACAGTGTTTGCCCTCTGAAATGTACTTAAATTCATGACTAAAGTAAATGTACTCAGATACATTCCAGCCCTGCATAATATCATGTGTAATACTTTTAAATTGCTCTTTTATTTGACTAGGATCTGCAACATGTAACAGTTCATAAATGCATGTTTTTGCAAAAAAAAAAGTGTTCAGAATCTTATCAGGATCCTGGTGATTGCACAGACTGATGCAATGCACAGTTTTTCATCAAGTCTGTCATTAATTTGCCTTGTCTTTAAGCAATTACAAACAGCCTTTCCAAGCTAGATTTGACTGTTAATGCTATTTAAAGAGCCACTGCTTATATCAGCACAGATGTTATACCAGACCAAAGATAGCGTCTGCATTGCTCTGCTGTTAACTACCACCGGGACTGTTTCTTCTAGCTGTTGCAGTAGCCTGTAAAAACTTTTTCAAAAACTTTTTTTTCCCTTTTTTTTTTTTTTTGCCCTCTGTCCTAGGTCGCAGCTGACAGGGCGGAGGGAGGGCCGGGTGGGCAGAACAATGGGAGTGCGGTGCAGGGATTGTGGGAGAGAATCTAGGCTGGAGCCACAGTGTCTGGAGCGCCCCTCCACTCCCCTCATCCAGCTTTTGTTCAGCTGCAAAAGCTATCAGCACTTCCTACTGACACCAACAATAACTCCACACAGCTGGGCCCTTTTTAGCCTGTTTACAGCACATCAAGGCGAGGGAGAGAGAGAAGACTGAGGGAAGAGGCAGAGGAGGGGAAAGAAAAGTGAAACATATTAGCTCCTGATTTTAACTGACAGAATGGCAGTGCCCTCTCCCAGCTCCCCGTCCCTCCTTCATCGCTGACACAGAATTCATTTCCCAGTGGACTCTTTACATGTGAGCCGATTATCACTTGGTATTTTATTTCTACGACAGGCTACTGTTTGTGTCAGTGCTGTTGCAACACCCTGCATCCATCAAACAGCAGAAAGGCAACACTTGTCTTGTTTTTTTTAGAACATTGTGTATCTTGGCTATATTTGTACCAGCACACAAGCCATTTCCCAGTAGCGTTTTTCAGGATAAAGTGTTCCATTTGGTGGAGGGGAAACATATTAGCTAATACGCCCTCTTTATCGCTCCAGCAAATAGATCTACAAAAGTACACTACAGGAAGCCACAAGGGGAAAAGTTGGTATGGGAATTCATTCAGAGGAAATAGGACATTCCAGCAATGCTTTCACACTTTTGCTGCTGTTATTATTGCTGCGTGGACAATAAGTAGTGCGTGTACTACTTCCTGAAACATGAAAGTGACCGAACCACAATAATGGCAGAGGAGGAGAAATGGTTTCTTAGACAGACGACTTTACTTCAGTACGATTATTGAGATACACTGTTGAAAAGAAATGTGCAGGAATTTGATTATGAGAGGAGAGCAGCACATGCAAGTTTTCAACAATTTTTACTCACACACACACACACACACACACACACACACACACACACACACACACACACACACACACACACACACACACACACGCATTGGCCATCTCCTCGCAGCTGTGGGATTAGTTTCCAGTTCCCAGTCTCGCTCTTCCTGTTTGCTTGATAATGATCACACCTGTGCGCAGGTGTGTGGAGAGGCTCATATGGGACTGGGAGGGGTGAGTGCAGTGTCGGATACAAAAACTTTTACCACACCACAACATCACATCTTCCCCCGGCTGAGCGATGATTGATTGGTGGCACTCATGACTCCTTGTAATAGGTGCGACAGGAGCAAGTTTGTGCTGAATGTGAGAGTCTGTAATACTGTGTGTGTGTGTCACGGTGTCTGTGGGTGTGTGTTATGCAAGTTTCTGCCTGGATTCCTGGTGTGTCCTGGCCTGGCTTGGCACCTCCCTGGGCAGCCCAACCTCTGTAATGACTGAGGACCAGTGGTTGGGAGTCACTTCCTGTGGGAGTCCTGGTTCAGAGATGTGTCATCAGCAGCACAGACCGGCTGGAGCCTTGCCGCCTGTTGGGTGTTTTTCCTGTGTGCAGGCAGCAGACTGGGTGGGTGGATGGATGCCCTTCCCTGAGAGCCAGGGGCAGGTTACAGGAACACTATCTCCGTTTGATAGTTGGTGTGTGTGGAGAAGCCTCACAGAGATCCTTGAAGCCCCACAGGTGTCCTCTGCTCTGCGTCCTTGGCCCAGGAGAGCTTCACAGGGACAGCTTGGTCTCTC
Organism: Chaetodon trifascialis; assembly: GCF_039877785.1. Lineage (NCBI taxonomy): Eukaryota > Metazoa > Chordata > Actinopteri > Chaetodontiformes > Chaetodontidae > Chaetodon > Chaetodon trifascialis. Next base: position 24,444,771 of record NC_092058.1, on the reverse strand, counting down.
TCTATCTCCCTCTCTTTCTTGCATGCATGTGTATGTGTGTGCATTCACCAGACCCAAAGCTCTCCCCTCCTCAACACCCCTGTGGCCATCTCCCTCCGCCTGGTTCCCACACACACTATCAAAGCCCTTTAATGGCTTCTAATTAGCTCCCCATCTGCTGGTGACAGCGCACTGGTGGCATGCTAAAGCACCCATTGAGAGCATAGGCATTGTGCTCTGGAATACTTTCCACTCCAGTGGCAATTGCCTGGAGAGAGAGCTTTAGTTGGGGGTTTGGGGGGTGCTGGGGTGGGGCCGGGTGAGGAGTGGGTGAGAAGGAGGAGGAGGAGGGGATGCAGGGTAGTGTTCTCTACAGTCAGGGGCTTGGGGGAGGGCAGGGGTGGAGGGATACACAATGGGAGACAGTGTTACGGCTTGTTGCAAATCTAATAATGCCAGAGTCCCTTTTCCATCGGCTGGTTATCACCCCCACCAGCAGCAGCAGCAGCTATGTCACAATCCCACCTCACTCCGTCCTCCACTTCTTTCACATTAGCAAGAGTTTGGCGCTGACATCTCACAACAGACGGTCGGGTGAGTTCAATCTGACTTTGCACTGCGGCGACGGTGAAACTGGCAACACAACCTGATGAGGTGCTCCATTGTCCTGAGGAGCCCCATGGCTATTGCTCCCCTCTTGGACCGAACAATAGATGCACCTCTATAGAGACTGTAATTGTAGCTTAACGAGGCCTCTTCATTAGCAGAACCTGTCTATGTGAGAATGTGGCCTGTTTGTCAGATCCTATGATGCCTTCTCCTTTCCAGGACTTCCAGCCGGGCCCAGGTCCACTGGTAGCAGAAGGGGCGACCAGCTGTTCCCAGCTGGTAGCCAGAAGATGCCTATGGGGGACTGGCTTGATTGCTGCTGGCCAGCTGCCCCCTGCTGTAGGAGGGAGATGGAGAACAAACAAATAACTGCCTCTGTGAAGCCATGAGATCAGCTCCAGTATCATCGTCATTCTAAGTCCGGCCTTTGCTAATTTACACCTCAGACAATCAACACAGTCAGCATTGTGGACTGGCAGGGGGGGGTATGGATAAATATTTATATGTAGATATATTTTGATTAAAACATTTGTCCATCTAATCAAGAATGGGAATTCAAATCCAAGCTCATCATCATCACCAAATAGAAAAAAAGGCGAAACATCACAAACTGGCCTGAGAATATTCCTGTGATTCTGTCAAATCCACAAATGTATTGAAATGAAGAGCCATATAGGAGGGAGGGGGTTCTTGTATATTTCTAAATACATATTTTAATCAAAAGAATGATATGTTTGCCCAAAGAAGTGAACTTAACATATTAACTCAAGCATATCCAATTAAAGGAGCTCATTCTGGTGTTTTTAAGATTCCATGGCAACTGAATTCACCACTTTGAAATGACAAGCAAGACCCTGAGTAAAGCCAGATATTTGTGTGTGTCCATGAGACGAATGGTCTGTCACCTAGCCTCTCGCTCCATCCCACACACACACACACACACACACACACACACACACACACACACAAAGCTGCACATCCCCACAGCTGCACAGAGGCGTCCACTCAGCACGGCCAGGGGACATGGGAGCCAAAGCCCAAAGATGGAGCATGGACAGTGGCAGCTGGGGAGCTGACAAAGCCCCATTCAGAGGGCCCAGTCCTGGGGACAATGGCTGGGCCAGGCTGAGCCCTCTCCTCCACTCTTCCACCCAAAGATTAATACTTCAGATGGGCTTCCCGGTGGCAGGCAGGGCTAAAAGGAGAGCCCTCCTGTTTGTCACTGGGCATTGTGCGAGTCGCCTGAGAACCAACCTCTTGGATGAGCTTGACAAATGAGAGCCGCCATTGACAGTGAACAGATTGGGTCTGCCACTTTTGTTTTGATTGTGGAGCGGGTATAATCAAGTTATTTGGGCCTCCGGGTGTTTTTGTTTCTCTCTCCTGATGCTCTTGACACCAAAGTCCCACCTTAACAGTCTCCGCTGGCTCAGCTGTGATCTGAGCCTGGTCAAGTTTCTCCTCCTGTTTGTTGTTTCTATTTATCAAAGCTGTATAGAGGCCACGACAGCAAGAGGAAGTTAATTTACTTGGGTGTGGGAATCTGGCTATCTATTCATGTGCCCTACAGAAGGCAGTGCAGGTGCAACAGGTGTAGGTGTGTGTATTCTTGTCACAGTCAATAGGGCTACAGTAGAGTTATTGTTATGTTTTCTATGCAGATGTCAGCTGTACACCTGACCTGAGTAATGTTAAAAGAATAGCTCAGCCAGGGGAGTGCAGTAACCAGAGACCCTGTAAGGTAAGGATTCAGGTAAACACAAGCAGCTCGGGTGTTCTCCCCCCAGCCTCCTAACCCTTGTCTCTGCAATGCTGTGAGGTGAGTGCAGCACAGGTGTTTAGCCCCCAGCAAGGCAGCATTTCAGGTTAAACTGTAGGAACGCTGCCCCGCCTTTAAACCGGGAAGCTAGAAGTGGCCACAGAGTACACAGCGTCACACCTGCACACCTGTGCACCCGCTGTGTGTTTTGCTGCTGTGATCACATCACATGATTCCACAGCAGGAAATATTCTCCCTGTGAACCTTGTCAGAGAAGAGAGCAGTCATTCAGTCAGCGTTTTAGATGCAAATGAGCCCCATAGCTGAGTTAAACTGACCAAAAATGAATTTTCCCTCACCACCCAGCCTTTGATTGTTTGATACAACAAAAAGCAAGGACTGGACATTTGTTCTTGTGTGCTGTGGTTATAATAAGGGAGGCCTGGGCCATCTGCCCTTTCTGTGCCGGTGTTATTGCTGTGCATCAACCAGCCATTCTCACGATAGAGGAATGTGCCCTTCTTGTAAACATACATCGACCCCCTTGAAGTGCCACAAGCACCGTTCCCTTTCCCTGTTCCCTCCCATCCCTCTCACGCCCGGGTGTCCCCTCATCCACCCCAGTCTCCATCAGCCTCTCATCCAGCTCCTCCAGTCCTGGTACTGCCAGTCCCCTCAGCTGCCCAGTGAAGATCCTCCCCTGGTTCCCACGTAGAATTGAGAGACGCGCCTAAGACAAGCGTCCTGCTTTTCACCCAGGGCCCACTTCCAGGAATCTGCTTGTGTGAAACTTCGATGCAGCAGAAGGTGCCCTACTTTTAAACTTCATTCTTCTCCCTGGGATTGTTTCAGGGGTTTAACAAAAGGGAAAGAGCCTGTGTGCGGGTCAGCAGGGGTGTGTGCGTATGTGCATCTAGGTTATACTGGGGTGCATGTGTTCGCGTGCACGGCTGTGTTTATGCAACAGTGTGTATGTGTGTGTGCACGTGAGGGGAGGGCTGGAGGATTATAAAGAGGAAGTGAATGGGAAGTACACACTCAGTGACAAAATAAGAGGGAGACATTCCTTTGCTGCCCCTCCCCTCCTCCTCCCTGCTCCCTCTTTCTCTCCTCTCCCTCCACTGTGGCAGGGCCCTGGGAAAATCAAACAGGTGGTTTGGGCCTGGCAGGAAAGCTGGCTGGGCCCGGGGTGGGCAGGCCTACAGGCTGCTGGGGGCTATCAAAAGCTCTTAGGCCCAGCTTTAGGCCAGCGCTCTGAATGGCCCCAGGCTTCATTATCATGTGAATTCTGGGAACTGCCCTGGGCCCCCAGTAACACCAGTGAGCAGCCCATATGGCGTTCGCTTGGCAACTAGGGAGACCCAGAGCACCCTCCCACCCCCCTACCCCCCCTTTCCAGTGCTACTCCTCCATTCCAGCACTCCTGATATCAAAGGAGGACAAGGAGTAGAGGGAGGCAGAGGCCCAGAGCCCCCCAGCCCCAGCCATCTCCTGGGGGGGCTGGACCACACAGAGCAGCACTGGACAGTCCTTAGGGACCCTGGATAACACTGCTGCCCTACAGGGCACTACAGCTAGCCCTGCTCTGGGTGGATTTAGCCATTGAATTAGCATTAAAGACACATTCTAAAGCTGTCAATTTAGCATCCGAGCCAAAGCATTGACAGATTAAGATGTCGACAGCCTCTCCACTTGAATGAGGGTGCTCCTAATCAGCTGCCCTCCTTCCATCATACCAATCCTCGCTGAGGATTTTAGAGGGTACAGAAAAATTCATCCTTACTCATGTGAAATATGTGTTTGTAGAAGGGCTTCCACCAGGGCTGGCACAAAAAGCTCTTCTGTGCTAAATGCTAATGGGACAATAATTTCATGCAGCTTATTCAAAAGTTTGATTCATACCACTGACTCATGTCCCATAACTGTCTGTTTGTGGAGCAGTTCATACTCCAACAGAGCACTGAAGAAGAAGAGACATGCTTTGATATATCAGAATGAATTGACGCCAATCCTACTGTATCCTGGAACACTATCAAATGGTAATGTCAGCTAGGAAGTGATTGAATGCTCGTTTGTAGCTGTTGTCTAACCATAGCTAATAGGTTGTTTTACCTTGAAATATGGCCATATGTCCTACTGGATTTTCACAGTCATTGTCTTTTCAGTTGCAGATCAATCAGCGCTGAAATCATAACCATTTGTCAGATTCTCTAACTTTGGATACAGCAGTACATTATACTCTCTGTATAAGACCATCTGAGTTTCCCACCCTGAGCATGCCATCAGAGTTAAATGGACCCTTTGTGAAAATGGTGTATTGCCAGGAGCCAGGTAGGCTGCCACAAAATTTGAGATTCTGGTGTGACCAGGCCTTTAGAACAGTAATAGTTTCAGTACTATCAATGATACATCTCCAGCAATGTGCTGTAGGTGTACTGGCCCCAAGCAGCCCCCCATAAGAATTCCAGATACATTAGCAGTGACATAAAAAAAACCCACTGAGATCCATCTGAGGTAAATAACCTCGTGAGTCATCTGATTTTCCTGGATGAGGATGAGGACACTTCTACGGAGGAGATGTCACTTAACAGCAGAGCAGGAATGCTGCTCCAGCTGCTGCAGTCAGCCACCTGCGTTATAGTGCGGCGGGGGCAGGAGGAGGAGGAAGTGTGTGAGCGAAGTGTGTTATATGTGCCACATGATCTCATGCTGATGAAGAGACTTCGGATGGCTCCAGCATTGTTCATTGTGATTACTGAGGTGTACGTCTCTGTGTGTGCGTGCACGTGTGCGAGACTGGGGTGTGATCATATATAGCATATGTGGATAATCTAGTCAGTTTACCTCACTGCTTGCACCTGTGATAAAGAAGGCGAGGTATGGAAAACAGCGGAGAGAAAAACAGGGAGGGAGGGAGGGAGTGTGTGAGCGGGAGAGAGAGGCAGAGAAGGAGTTAGAGACAGAGAGGGAGAGAGAGAGAGCTGAAAGTGTGATATGACTTCTGAGGAACTCTACTGGTGATTCATGCTGTTACACATGGAGCGATTCACTCCCTCTGCAGCTGTGTGGACCACATGCGCAATATGATTTCACAACATCTTCCCTGTCCTTGGAAATTCCTTTTTTTCATGCAGCCCTCTCACTCCCCTCCCTCCTGTCAGTGTGCTGGCGGTGTTACCCTGACAGAAAGGCAGGTGCACGACTTAGTCATTCTTCTCTTCCCCGAAGGGATCTGTGCTTCACTGAGGCTTTAGTCAGCTAGAAGGGCCTGACCGAAAAGCCCTGTCAGAGTCATGTGTTTATCAGACGGTAGTCTTCACATAGTGCTGCTGGTGATGGTGTTGTTGTTATCACTCAGCTCATCCCTTCTCCTTTCATTGTCAGCAGCCTGATGGGAGCGGGACAGTCTCTGAAACTTGAGTGACTCGGCATTTCTAGGTTTCAGGTCCAGATATTCGCCCTACAGTGTGTGTTTGTTTATCTTTACAGTATCACTCGCTCTCCCTCTAGGATTTGATCCACTCTCTGTCCAGTTGTGCCTCAGGGGTGGGATCACACCCAGGATGACGTGTGTTTGTGATTCATCCCACAGCTGCCCCCATGACCTCTTTCAGCTCTGCAGCATCCAGTGTTCAGACTGTTTACAACAAACCCAGATTCATAGCAGTCAGAACTAAAGCCGCTGTCACACTTGGGGGTCACAATTATGCCTTGTCCAGGTAACATCATTGTTCAGAATAGATTAGGTTGCGGTCACACCTTGGCATCTGAAACACATTCATTCAAGAAGTTGATAAATGTGTCAGAACCACACACTGGCTCTATTAAGCTGATGTAGCATCAACCATGACATGACAAATTAAATGTAGTGTCTCTGTCGATGTCATTATGTGTTTTTACTGTCAATTCCATTCAACCAGTTTAGTGCTAAAGCAATCCCTGGACTCGTGTCACTTTAAATAAAAGATTACAGTGAGTTGTTTGCAGTGAGCTGGACAGAAAAGCAGATCAGTTATCAGATTATGACTTTGAGCATCAAAATCAGTATCAGTGCATCCCTGGAAAGAACAGCATTCCCCAGAACACTGGAAGATTCCTTTGAATGTCTCCCACATTAAAATTGTATTAAATAACATTAGAACCTTTTGGGTTCTGTAAAGAGGAACATCGCTGCATTTGGTTTGAAACGCTTTACAGGCATCTTTATGTGTTTTCTTTATTACCTGGCAGACACTGAAAACTGTCTTCAAATATGTAAGGTGAAGTTGTACATACATGTGATAATACAGTTAAAACTAAAAACCATCACCTGTCAAACTTTTGAATGCACTGATGTCCAAACAGGTTATGGACCCCAATTTTATCACATTTGAAAAAGTTTTAAGAAAGAGAACATTAATTGAAATGACCGATTGGCACTGAACTGTGTGACTAGCTGCAGCAGAAAAACCACATTGCAACTTGACAGCGACTCCACTGTTAAAGGATGCATGCACTTAAAGCGGCAGGTAAAGGCTTGGCAGCATCCTCGAGTATGACTTGGTCTGAATAGTTAATACAAGCACTCCAGATTGTTACCCCAAACTGGGCTGTCTTTGAGCAGTGCAGCATTGAGAGGGGACTCACAAATTTCATCTTAATCAAACCCAAGTCCAGATCTCGTCTGTCACTTACTCATCTCTCAGCCCTGATTCACATTCACCTGTCAAAGGTGATCACAGAGACGTTTGATCTGAGGCTCAACCAGGGACTGAGAGGTGCATCTTCATCATCTACCACGCAGGAAGCTTTAGTGAAGGATAGTTTGGGAGACAATGACTCTAACTCTAACCCTTTATTTAGACCATGCTATGTATGAGGTGAGTGCCAAACACCAAGTCATGTGCATCCCTGGGTATAGTGTTGGTATCTGTATTAAAATTTAAGCACTGATTTTCAATAAGGCTGCAATAATAGCCAGTCCTAGTCATCTGATTACCACTGAGGTGATGATGTACAATGATTATTTAAACTTAAAGTAATGTCTTCAGGCCCATTCTTTTGGTTTCATCAAGGTGATTGGTCTCTTTAATAACAGATGCAGGCCTTTAATGTGTATAGCCTCTTTGATATAGATAGTATCTGTTAAGAGCTATATTTATTGTTTCATGAAACATTCCAGTTCGTAACCCCCCTCTCCACCCACCCATATTCACCTCTTATCCCTCTTCGCGCCAAAAGAGCCAGCAGGAGCAACTGAAAGAAAAGAGAATGGGTCTTCGAATGGTAAGAAATGAGAGTTGAGTTGAGGAACAAGTGAGTGAGTTAGAGAATGAGAAAATGAGAGGGAGAGACAGCATGGATTCTTTTCTTTGGGGCCTTAAAGACATGTTTCCCTCAGATGTTGGCTCTTCTTCAGATGCTAATGGTTCACTCTTATTCCCAAGCTGGGCCTTAGCATAACAATGCAGTGGAAGTGAAAGAGCTAAACCTCTGCTTTCTTTAAGAAGCCAAAGCTGGGCTTTTCTTGTGGACTAATGCCCCTCTCTCTCTTTGTGCTCTCAGTGAAAGGCCTGTGGAACGCATAGGCAAGGTGATCACAGAGTTTACTGAAAATGAGACTGAAACAACACATGGGTCCAGGCTGAAATTGCATCGGTGAAGTCATCGTACGCCAGGAGAAATGACCAAATATAGAGCACTGAGTTGGCTGGCCCTGAGCCAGAGTACTCAATCTCTCGAGTATGATGACAGCAGTCATTTTGAATATTATCAGTTTTTGCTTTTAAAGCTGTGCTGAATTATGTCTGTTGGAGGACTCCAATCCAAATGTTATGACTGTGTGTCCCGTGCTGACTCCAAGACGCCAGAGTCCCATCTGAAAAGCAGTTGCGAGCCTGAAGGGTTTTTGGATGAACTGCAGCATGACCTTGACGGGGCCCTAGTAGATACCGTGGTAAGGCCCTGATAGCCTGTGATAGCAAAAGGAGAACATATGGCTCTCTGCTTTATCATTCATCAAGGAAGCATGAACAGAATGAAAGGTAAAGGACAAGCAGGAGGACACCAAGACACTGTCCGGGTCAGTCTGGCTGCAGAGACATGATGACTTCAGCTTGTTTGTGGGAAGTCAAACTGTTCCTTCTTATTGCATGTCATTAAATTTTCTGCCTTCCTGTGAAAGCGGTTCTTAGAAATTTGGAGAGGTCTCACAGGGCACATTTTGAGATGTGGTTTCAAGGCTGGCTGGCATTTTTTACGACTGCATGTTTATGACATGGACGCACATAAAAATATTGTATGCTTGGAATATATGTAGATGGTAGGAAATTCTCGCTTTTAAAGGAGCAATCTACATTTCTAAAAACAATTACTACTTACTATTACTATAATTAGTTATGATAAAACAAACATCTGGAAAAATAAAGTGTCACAGCAGCAAACGAATGCTCAAAAACAGATGTCTAATTCAGATAAAGAGAAGTAACCTAAAAGACTAAAACACCATATACAATGTGAAGCACAAACAATAGCACTACTATATATATACATAGATGATATCTGCAGTGTAGTTACCAGTGCAACACAAGACAGATTTTAGATGAAGGCAAAAAATATTGGCGTAAATGTCTTGAAGACTGATATAAATTAAAAGGCATCACCGCTCAAACTGACTTGTGAACTCTTAAGTCTCTTTCATGGTTCCCATTGCCATTCACACATCCAGCTACATTCAGGAACATTTCCGTCTTGCACCATGGCGATGCTGGAATAGATGGAGCAAGGGACAGTCCAGCAGGTGGTGCTGATGTGACGCTTATGGTTGCCAACAACCGTAAAAGAGCAGTAGAAGAAGAGGCTGGCCGTATAAGCGTGCAGCGTCTTTTCTCATATTATTTTTTGGATCACAGTGGGTGGGGAGCTGTTTTTGTCCAGTGTTCCTGACATTTTTTAATGTTCTACAAGTTTGCAGGACAAGCAATATTTAGTTGTGATCAGTGAGGTCATCAGTTTAGTCTTGTCATTGGTTCCCTCGCTCCACACGAAAGCGTTTTTCGTCAGACAGACCGTGCAATGTTACTGCCTTCATTCACAACACAGCATTTTCCCTGAGCCATTACTCGCTTTAGAGGTGAGAAATTGGTGGCACAGATTTCCCGGAACATCAATCCCTGCTCCCATTCACATGTGACTCCATGCAGGAAATGCTCCTGAACATGTCAGGGATAGGCTGCATGTGTGAAAGAGCCTTAAGAAATCCAAATGAGGTTTCATCCGTTGTCCCTCAGGCCTCACGATGACAATAGTCGACTAAGTACCCCCCAATTACCAGGTTTTAACCCATTAACACCTCTGATGCTCTCCGTCTTTCTGTCTCTGTTCTTGCAGCCCCCCCCTCTCTTTATGCAGATGAGAACTTGGCCCAGGTGCAACACAGAGGAAGTTAGCACCTCCTCAGCACAGTGACACACTCTATTTACATGCAAAAATGCAGGGCTTAGTCAGGAAATGTGTGAACACAGGTGTGTGTGAGTGGGATGTGGTGGAGATGCTGTCACCGGAGCCACTAATCTGTTTGTCCTGATGTACTCTGTGTTTGCTCTGATATTGTTGAATCGCAGTAGTGTAATTAGATGCTTTGTGGAAACACATTTCAGTTTCCCATTGTAGGAAATTGCAGAAGAAGGATTGAAGACGCTGAAAATATGCCTCTCACAAACACAAGCCTGCATTTACTTGTGCTGAATTGAGCTTTTTGTGCTCTTTCATTTGTGTGCGTATATGTGTGTGTGTGTGTAGGTTGAGAGGAAGTCGGTGGTGGCACCCAATGTCATTTGAAGCGGAGCGCCTGGCGCCACAGCATCAGGCACATCACTCCCTGGTGCCAGGCTCATTTTTATAAGCACTCACTAAATGACACACAGCTGGCTGCATGGAGACAGCTGTCACTGCCGTCACTACGCCCTAATCTGTCTCTCCCTGTGTCTTTCCCTCTCTTTTCCTCCTCTCTCACACTCTGGTGTTCAGCTGGGCTGCCTCCCTTCCTCCTCCCCCTCCCTCCCTCCCTTCAGGGTCCAGACTTCGTGGAGCCGAAGCTGCAAAAAGTCACTTCCTGGAGCTGGTGTTCACTTCCTTTTCTTTTTGTGGGACTTCCCGTGCTGCCTCTGTGATCAGGCCGGTCAGAGCTGACTCTCTGGGAGAGACTTCCTGATGCACAGACAGCTGGGGAGATAATTCTCTCTTTCTGCTTTTGTCAGGAATTTTTTTCTATCTTGTTCTCTCTGTCTCCAGAAGGCTTCTTTTCCCTCTGTGCTGTTTTTCCATTTACTCTGCTAAGCTGCAGGTTTATTTTAAATACAAAGCAAAGCGAATCTCATTCCCCAGAGATCGATCATCTTCTAAAAAGGCAGACCTTTGAAGGGCAGCACAGGAAAATGAGCCTAACAGATACCATACAGCCTAATGATATCAGCCTGAAGCACACAGTGCAGTTCGTTCCTGCTCATCTGCAATATCGCACCAGGTTGCCCCATCCATTAAGACTGATGTTCACCTCACCCAGCACCTCGCCCATCCCTCTGGCTGGGAGTGGAGGAATGTAGTGGGTGTGTGGGCCCTGGTAGCGAGCAGAGACTGGCTCTAGTTGATATGCCAAGCCTGAGAACAGGCTCCTGTGATATTTCAGACAGGACAGAGTACAGTCAGCGTGCAAGGAGGAGGCCTCCGTGGGTGAGCAAGCACAGGCCTAGAGAGAGAAAGAGGGAGTGATATAGAGGAAAGAAGCTAAATGAGGTGTGTAGGAGGTGTAAGAGAGAATGTAGTTTGATTTTAGATGCCTTTCTGTCTGAGCTCTTGGTGCATCCCATCCTGCGACACATCACCCATCATCCCTAAATTTTCGCTGTATTTTTTTAATCTCTCATATTGGGTGTGTTGCCAAAATAGAAAGAAGTAAACTTCCTGGCCAAAGCATCCGCCTCTTTTTTTCTGCAGCATATGTTCACCTTGTGCTGCTTCCTCTCTGCATGTCCATCTGGCCACCTGGGCCACCGGTGACAGCAGGGTGGCAGGTCCAGGGTCAGGCCAGAGGAGAGAGGGCAGCAGGGAGCAGCACTCGCCTGGAGACAGAGGGTAAGATCCAAATGTGCTGGTCAACCTAACCTAAAGAGAGGCTATGGACCGCTGTAGGCCAGTATGCCACCTCAGCATCCCCCCGCACAGAGGCCAAACTGTCAGAGCCTCCTTTGAGGGATGTGGCTCACACATGGACTCCTCACAGGCAGAACATGTTGTGTGTCAGCAGGCTTTATGCTTTGTGCAACAGACAAATGGGTTTAGTGTGTTGCTCCTCTGTTTGCATGGCTGCTTTCATATGTTTGAGGTTCTCTGAGGGGAATGACCTGGCAGGGGCAATAAATAGTTGGACTGGATAACTAGTGTTGTTTCACCTGAACACTCAATCTGTAGTCAAACAAGCCCAAGGGATACTTATTGAAGGTTTATGTTGCCTTAGTTAACATCTATACAGATAGTATCAAGGTGTCTAGAATCTGAACTATGTAAACAGAGCTAAAAACAGACAAGGAATACTGAACTGCCTTGGAAAGATAGCAGTGTTTTGTAGCAACCTCTGGCAGTTTCACTCTCCTTACACAACAAAAACAAAAGAAGCGGTGATACAATCTCATTCTCAATCTGTCAGAATTAAGGCAATGTCATTTTTTGGGACTCATCCTCAGGGATGGAGGTTTGATGGACAGAGAACTGAGCAGTGGCTCCTGCCCAGGACAAGGCCTGCGTTCTGGGCATGTTCCGACGGGATCCCCCAGCTCGGCCGTACCCTGGCCCCGGTCCGCCTGGCTGGGCCTAGCTGGCTGTTCCCTTGAGTGCTGAGTGACAGGGGAACACGGTGGCCTCTCCGCACGTCCTCCACTTCCTGAGCTGCTGCTGGGCTCAGCAGCTCTTGGGAGCTCCACATGGCAGCAGGCTAAGTACACACACAGGAAGAGGTGACATCTGAAACAGCAAATGCTGCAACAGTTTGTTTGTTGTCTCTTTAAACGGGTGAAAGTTTTGAGTGGGTGCGTTGTCTCCCTGAGCCAGCTCATCAAACTGCAGCATCTGTCAGATAACAATATCCAACATTTGAATTCAACTCAAACGAAACATTTGATTTTATTTCAGAAATCTGCAGTAAAATATTTGCCAGTTCCATTTGTCTACAATTTCTTTGACAGCACCCGAGAAAATATATTGCTGTCTGTGACAAATATGCCATGTATTTAATGAATATTAAGCATTACCAGTTGGCTTAATTTTCTAAAAAGGAAAAGAGCAAAGAATCCTACAGTACATGAAAGTCACATTTTCTGCTGGGAAAACAAATGTGTCATCAAAAGTGTTTATTCTGTAGTACATTTATCATAACAAGAGCTACAAGTTGATTATCAGCAATGCAAGACTTCTATTTTTTGCTTCAAATCATTGAAACTTGCTTGATAATTCCATAAAATCTCATAATGACCTCAAACATTTCCAAGGTATTAACCAGCTTAGGCCAGAATGTTTTTTTTCATATAAAAGGAGATGCTTTAGGAGAGCTCAGGGATGAATGTGTAATGAGCTCGAAATAACCTAAAGCCCTTTTTTCTCTCTTTTTCTCCTCTCTGTGTCCTCCCTCCCTCCTCCCCTCTCTGGCTTTTTTTCTCCTCTTTTGGGAAACATGCCTTTCCCAGCTGCACAGCCCCCACAGCGCGAGGCCAGGCCAGGAGCACAGCTGGCCAGACTTGGTGGAGCCAGTCGACAGGCGCATGGAGCGCAGCCCGCCCAGGCCCCGCTTCCTCCGCAAACATGCCCAGGTGTGGGGCCTCCGAGCTGGGCTTCTGATCTCTACCAAACAGTACTGTGTGTGTGCGTGTGTGTGTGTGTGTGGGGAGGGACGGTGGGATGAGGGATCAAGAAGGCAAAAAAGGGGGAGGGGGGGGGGGGGGGTGTCATGGTGTAGAGGGGGGGTGTCCCTGCTGAAGCTGTGTCAACATTGTGTGTTAATGTGTGTGAGTATGTGCATCTGTATCTGCATGTGTTTGTGTTTCGGGAAGTGAGGGGTCACCCCTGGGGGAGACAGTGGGCAACAACAATTACTGCAGCATTGTAGCTAAATTGTGTCTGAATTGTTCGTCCCTGCCCACAGCCAGCCGGTGCCAGGAGAGAAAAGCTTAGAGTGGCTACGTAATTACTGTGCAGTGGCTCATTTGAAAGATGCAACACTGCTTATTAGCATATAATGGAAAATAAACGATCACCTGCAGAACGAGTACACACTCGTGCAAAGCTGAGAGGGCTGTTTGAAGAATGTAAGTCTGTACAGATTACTGATTACCTTCCACATATAACAACAACTGTCCACTTTCAGTTAACTCTAGGTTTTTGTAAGTTCTGTTGTACTGGTTGAGCTGTAGTCTTAATGTGCTTAAACAAAAACACACTCCAGCTCAGGCCACAGAGCTCGCCTGAGTAACTTCCCCATAAATCACTTCATAAATCACCACACAAATGTACACTTGAATGATTTCAGATTGCTTCATAACAGTGACATTACCTGTGGCTGAATTGATGCACAGCGCCCTCCCCATGCCTTTTTTTGTTACTGTGTTACAAATGATATTGACCTCACACTGCCCTGGTCGACATCCAATCCAAGCATTTAACATTATAACCAGATTCCAACACACACACACACACACACACACACACACACACACACACACACACACACACACACACACACACACACACACACACACACACACGTTTTGTCCTTCAAATGCATGCAAGCACACACACAGGAACCAATTCCACAATCTGCACCAGATGAAACATATTGTAACAGGAGGCGTATGAGCTGGGGTCAGATCAGATAAGGCGAGGCCAGACAGCCTCAGATAAGCTCTTTGAACGACTATCTGCAGCGTCAGGGAGACGTTCTCCCCTCCAGCCATTTCACATGATGACTGCTGGCCAGGCGGCTGCTGCTGGCCTGTTTGTGGCCTAGTCCTGCTACTAATTAACTGGGAGAGCCCAGGGCCCTCTGACTGACTGCCTTGTCTCCTGCAGTCCCCCCCACTCAGGATTGCTCATGCATGCATGCTAACAGACAAATACACACATAGGCACATAGACTCCTGTCTGTTGTGGACCCCAGGAGGATTGTAGATGGTGTAGGTGGCCCTCTTGTGGTACAAATTGGAGGCTTTTGAGGATAGTAAGTGAGTCCTTTCCAATCCTCCCAGTTGCTGGATCTTTCTGTCTCACTCAAAAAGTTTTCCTTAAACCTAAACCTTAAATAACCTGCTCAGTTATGGGTAGTGCTAGATGGTAAAGATGGGCTGCAACCAATGTTTACTGTCATTACCTATTAATCTGTTTTGTTTTTCAGATAAGCATCTACTCATTGAGTCCAGTGATTCCAACAGGTATACTTGTACACCGGGGGTTACCTATGAGGATCCCAGGGTGTGTGGAAAGAATTTGGGTGAACCACTTTGAAAATACCAAAAACTGTGATTTAATCAAAATAAATGAATAATAATAAGAAATCCACATACAGTATTGTGTCAGCTATTTGACCAAAACACTATGTGCTGCAGTTGAGTTGTGTTGCTGTTAGCAAGGGAGCAGAAATGTCTAAACTGCTAAAAGTAAGTGGATAAATGCTTGAAATAGAAATAGAATAAACAGTTTAAATGGTAATGTACAAGTAATAGTTAAACAATTGAAATCGTTAGCTTAGAGTGTTTCAGACAAATTGCTAAGTAGCTAGCTTACAGTGATGGAGAAACAGTTGGGTAGCTAAAAGTGTCATGGAGAAATGGCTGACATAGCAAAAGTTAAACGTAGAGGATAAATAGTGGTTGAAACAAAAATGCAAACTGACCGAAAGATTGTGTGTTCAATTGAATGAAAAATTATTGTAGCAATATTCATTTTATGTAATCAATTATGTTAAATAATATTCAGTAACATCCAAATCATGAGAGCTGGTTCACTTCAACAGTCTAAAATCCAAAGACATTCAGTTATATAAACAGGGAAAAGCAGCATCCTCGTACTGGAGAAGCTGCAATCAGCGAACGTTTGACATATTTTTTGATAAATGTCTTAGAAGGACAGATTCATTTCCTGCCAATCAATCAGCTAATCACCTCAGCACTCATAGAAACTCATAAACACCATCCTCTTTTTATCTCTGTGTGTTTCATCATGCCGAGGCACACTGGAGGCTTTAGCGAAACAACACTGGCAATAAATCTCACAGTACTCAAATTGTGCACTTCATTGTCTAATGTAAGCTTCTGATGACAGTCCAGTCAGAGGTCTGTGCTGTGTTTCAGCAGCGCTCCCCTCCCACGGTGCAGAGGTTAAAGCCCAGTTAACCTCATATGTCCAGGAGCATTCCAAATGCTGTCAGCTGTTTTTCCCTGCAGCGTCCCATGCAGTGTCAGGGCCCTGATGCTGTGAAGCCTCCCTCTGAATCCCCAACACAAGGAACAACACAATCAGGGTATTTGAACAACCACAAAGTGCACGCACATGCACTCACACACGGACGCAGGAGGAGGCTGTGTGAGTGCTGCCACTATCTCACCATGAGCAGGCGTGGGTACGCTTACGAGGATCAGCTGGGATTTGTGTGAGTGTGTGTGTGTGTGAATAGGTGCATTTGTGAGTTTCAGTTACTGTGTTTATGTCTGCTGGTTGAACTAAAAACAGCGGCCTGCTCACCTGTTCACACACAGTGGACAGAGGGGGAAGCAGCCTCTTTTCACAGGGCCGCAGTCACGGCTGAGTGTACACACACACACACACACACACACACACACACACACTGGCCTTCACATTTTTTTCCCTGCGCTCACCTGTTTGTTAAGAGGATGTCCACAGCCAGATCAACTTAAACACAGCTCCAGTGTTTCCACGCTACCTGTTTGAACAGCTGAGTGAAGCGTTGACTTTAGCACTTTGCACAATAGCACGGGATTGGTTTGGAAACACACACAGGCCTCCTCCTCCAGTGCTCCTTCTGCTCGCGTGGACTTGGATGTGTTAAACGCTGCCGGTGACCCACTGAAAAGACTCCCCTCCCCCCTTTAAAATAGCTCACTCTGGTCTGATGGAGTACAATAAGAAATCTGGTTTTGAGTGCATGTTTGTGGTCTGCATTGCTTACTATATATGGGCCGGGCCTCCCAGTCCAACATCTAATTATGTGTTGAGCGCTGATGGGAAAGGATTACACACACACACACACACTCTGACATCCAGCAGAAATCTGTAATTGTGTGAATGTGCTCTGTGGATGTTGGAGTGGATGTGAAGTATGGGAAGCAGTGTGCTATTGAAGGAATGCCCTGGTGCCAGTGAGACTAGGAGCAGAGCAGCAGACAAGCTGTGGTGGAGCTAAATGAGGAGAGACGGCAGCGTTTATGACACTGAGCTGCATTCCTCTGTCATCTATAGGCAGCTGTACCCTGATGGGCATCATCTACACTTTGAGGAACACCTACACATGCAAACACACAGTTAAAATAATAATAATAAAAGGTGCATACAGAAAAGGGTGGTAACTTCTAAAACTTGGAGCCCATTCTATCTCATATAGGCAGTGAGGGAGACTATTACAGGCTTAACGCGGCACAGTGGGCTCGTCGGCGTCCGTCTGTCGCTGGCCGGCCTGTTTTGGGGGTCCGGGCGGAGGGGTTTTGTGGCCGTGGTGCTGCCTGAGGCCTGGCTGGGCTGATTTACAGGCGGCGTGGGGACATGTGCCGGGGATACTCCCAGAGCAGCCTGGTGGGGGCCAAAACAGCCACAATGCTGCTGCCTGCACATCTGGAGTCTAGACTGAGTGGCTCTGCCGAGCGCCTCACTCCCTCCCTTCTTCCCTCTCCACATCCACATGCATCCATCCATCCCTCTGCCTCAGCTGCTGTGCCCCCCCCCCCGCCTCCATCCACTGTTTGTGTAGCTGCCGGGGCTCAATTGAAATTTAAGATCAGCTTCACTTTTTCCTCTCTCCCACTCACTTTCCTTCACCCTTGTCTCTTTCTTTCTCTCCTCTCTCCGTCTTGCCCAACCTCCAACACATCTGATGAAGGACAAAATAGTCAGAAAAAAAATGAGTAAGCGTCATGGAGCCCATGTGGAAGACATCATAGAGGGGATTGTTATTCCTCTCCCTCTGAACGCTGGAGCCTAAGTGTTCACAGGGGGACCCTCCAGTGTTCTTTCAAGGAATTGAGGATCAGGCTCCTGAGCCAAGGAGCGGTCATATAAACATATTGGCTCTGACATACATAATAAACAGCAGTGCGATAAACATGATACCTCACATACTCACTCTGTCACACACAGCCTTGCTTTAATGGTGGCTTGTGTTAGTCGCTGTCAGGACAAATGTTCCTTGTTCTTCTGAGGACCTTGTAAAGATTAATACTTTTATCTGATCTGACAGTCCTGCTCTTTATCCTCCCTTCCTTTACCTCGAGCCACACACAAATCTTCTCTTATCATTCACTTGCCATTTATCTCTTAGCTGTGTCACATATATTTCACATAGGACAGCACTTAGTTGCACTAGCTTTGTATGAGGGCCCATAAAGTGTAAACAGAGACATGCATACGTGTTATCTCTCACTACACCGACATGATGGATGAGGCAGTCAGCTTGATGAGATGAATATGTTTTGGTAGGTCGGGTGGTCCTGAGAGGCAGTTAGGAACTTCTACTTTCTAACAGAGACATAAATTATTATGCAAATTAGCTATCGTGCCTGACAGTGGTTGTTTTAAATTTTAGAACTGCTCCTCCGGTAAACAGTGTGCATCAGGGTTTCCCCCGGCACATGAGCACAATCACAATAGTGTCTCCCTTTTAAACGGTGGAATTTTGTTGTAGAGACAACTTCTGTCTGTGGATCCAGAGGGGCAGGCGTCAGTGTAATTTACTGCAGACAAACAGGGACCTCTCTTTTTTCCATGTTGCCTGATTTCCTCTCCCAGAAATGAACATGAGCTTTTTTTTTTTTACTGCCATGTTCACCCTATCGCATTCACACTGTGTCATACGCAGCGGGATAAATGGCTGTGTTCAACTCTCTGGTGTTAAACAGGTCGTAAAAGGCAGCTACATGATACTCTTCCAACAAGGCCTGAACCTGTAAGGCTGCTCGCCTGACTGTCGCCCGCCTGCCTCCCCTTCACCTCGAATGGAACAAATTATCCAGCTACTTGGGTAAAACAAGGTAATATTCATTTTAGAAAGAATTCGAGAAAGAAAGATGTAAAGACAGAAAGAAAACATGTGGGTAGTACTGGTTGCTGTTTGCCTTCTCTGGAAGCAATTAGAACAAACAGTGTTCCTGGTCTATCTGAATGGTCCCCGCTCACTCTCACGTTTCACTCTGGTTGAACCTCGCACATCCTCTCACCACCTGCATCAGCTCTGGTTCCCAGCCTTGTCTTCTGTCACAGGGCAGATATTGAAGGTGAGAGGTGGGAGAAAGACACCAGATACAACAGAGGGAGTGAGTTTTTGTGAAAGTCAAAGAGAACAAGTAGTCCCAAGCGATAGAGGTGACCTCCACTCTTCAGATTACAGGTGCCAAAGTGCCATGCTGACCAGGGCTGATGAGAGGACAGAATGCTCTCTACTGACGTCCTAAAATACCTCCGACTGGTCACTGACAAAAAGCTAAAACATTTCATTCAGTGCAGAATTATAGACATTTGACATTTAATAATAACAAATGGTCAAAATGCTGCTGACCTAACTATTTTTTCCCCGTTGACAGCTACAAATAGACCTTAATGCCAAGTGATTTACTGTAAACCAGACTGAGAGGCAGCTGAATGGATTTTGTTGTACTAAGTTCTGAATCATATTGTCCTACTGAGACCTATATATTGCACAATGAATGTGTGCGCATCCAAGATGAGGAGCGTTTTCTACTCATGACTTTGCAGAGCTGAAGAAAGTTTTTTGTCTCCTGTTGTTGCACAATAAGCCTCTGATTGGCTGGCTTGCGCTCGAGGTGTGTGCACCCTTGGTCTGTGTTGAGACCCGCATATTGGCACAACATTTTGTTTGAATCATCAGGCTTACTGTGGCAACACCACTGTCAACACAGGCCTGCCCAACGCCCCACTGGGAGAGGCTCAACAGCAGTGGTGGTGCACACGGACTGGTATTAGCTGTGTTTGTGCTCAGAGAGTGAGGCAAACACAGGCTTAACGTGGTATCCAGAGGCTTAGAATATATTCTGCCCAGTGATGAAGTCAGGTATGAACAAAAGCAATCAGACTGCTCTGGTAGGTGAGAAGTGTTGCGTATATGATCTGGCCGCTGATAAAGAGGTGATAAAGTTATACGGAGAGGTGTGAGATGAAGCAATTCCACAGGCATAAATTGTGAGAACTGCTGTGTGTATCATCTGCCCAGTTTGATAAAAGTCAAATAAACACTTGTTAATCCTAATGTTTCCCCTGAAACCCCTTGCTCATTTCAACACACTCGGTGGTTTTGCTGCAACAGCCTCACTTGTTCTGGTTTGATCAGTATCCACTGGTGGCCAATGTTAGCAAACTTTTATTATGTATCACAGTGTAACTGACATGAATCAGTGAGCTCATTCACTTTATGACTTACCTCTTAGACAAATTTTATATCATATAACAGATGAATATTTCAGTTGTTCACTCAAAAAGCTACAGAGGATATAAACACTCCATGCCTCACCAGGACTCAAAGTTGTTTCAATGGATGTAGTAAATGTGTAACGTGTAAGATAATATATACATATATCTACACACATATATCACCATATCACCAATTCTGGTTTGGTTGAAATAAACCCTTAATTGACTGAGTCAGATGTGCAAATATTCTGGCTCTACATGCTGATGATGCCTGACCTTCTTCTTGTCCTTCTCACCTCTCCTGTCCCCGCCTGCCACGTCTTTGACATCCCTGGAATCAGAGTCCTGTTCAGAGCTGCTGTAACTCACCTACTTTCTGTATTCCCTGTCGTCAAACTGGCCTCCGTCGTCCTTGGAGGCTGCGTTTGGTCCAGGTCTGGCCGTGTTCATCAGGAGGTTGTCGAGCCCGGTTCCGGTGCCGGCAGTGGCCAGACTCAGTCAGCTACTAGAGCCTCTAATTGAGCTAAGTAGCTAACAGTAGCGAGTAGCTATTGCCATAGGAAGCAAAGAGTACAGTGAGTAGCAGGTAGCAATGACTCTGGTAATACCCCTATTTGTTTGGCGTAACCTTCAACAGGCTTCAACTGTTATTGATAATAGCAATAGTAATATCTGACTTCTGAAGAGAAATTCAGTGTGTCATCATTTATCTCAACTACTTGTGGTCATAGTGGTTGCTATTAAGCAAAAGTTACATAGGGTTGCCTTGATGTTACATCATATAATATTTGGTATCTTCACGTTCCAGCACTTCACTGAAGCTTTATATCACTTTGCAGAGTGAAAACTGAAAAATTCAGTCCAAGTTACGTAATATTGTGGCCACAGCCTTACATCCAAAGTTTTAAACGAACTGAATTTGGACTATGCCTCATATAACTGCAGATCAACAGATGGATCTACCTAATGGTATATATCTGTGGGGTTAAAAAGAATAAGTGAATACTGTTTATCACAAGTCGTTTTGAGACTGAATGTGGGAATTAAATGAAAATGAAAGGGTAGAGTCATGCCCTGTCAGTAAGAACCAGACCAGAACGGTCTCAATGGCAGGTGACAGCAGCTATGTTATTACAGCACTCACTCAAGTGGATGATATCAAAATAAAGTTCATTGTTCCAAAATCTGTGTGAGTGTCTGTGCATGTTTGTGTGCGTGTGATGGTATCTGCCAAATCAGTCAGTCACAGCGACTGTGTAAAGTGCTTTATGGTGCATCAGCTCCAGTTGTAAACTGCTCCAGTGTGTTAACCTGGTTTGTAACAAACGGCCTTAAGAGGGTTTTTTATGGCAACGTTATGATGTCCTGAATGTTCCACTGTCTGCAGGTGGCACTTAACCTTTCATGCAACCTTCTCCCGCTGTATCTCTCTCTTTCTCTTTCACTCAGGGTTCCTACTTTATGTCACTCAATTCAGCAGCTGAGCTGAAATAATGCATCTATCTATCTGTGCATCATCCATCATCCAGCTACTGTTGTCACCAGTGATCTCACCTTGACTGTGACAGTGAACTACGCCATTGCCAGGAGATACTTGTCAAGCTCACTGTAATGCCTGTAATAACAGCTCTATTGGTAATGACAACAACAATTCTCAGAGACATATTTAAACAGATTATGGGCTCCTCTCCCTGGGTGTAGACTGTTGTTTCATCTGCAAATGATGGCTCTACCATCACCTCGAGGAAAACAAGCAAACAGAGAGTGAAGCCAGCATTTGGTCTTCGAGTGTACAGTAGTTTTTGAGACTAAAAATAGGACTGTAATGGTTGAGCTCGTAGTTTGGTCGAGACGCTGTTCATGTCTATGAGGCCTTGCTTCCAGGAGCTCAGGGCCTTTGGGAAATAATGAAAAATAAACACAGAGCCTTGATGTTGACTCAGAGAGAAGTGATCCACAGGTTATTACCACACTCCTCTCTCTCCTGCTCTCCCGTGGCTCTTGGATGAGTTTATGTAATCTAAGGAGACTGTCCCCCTTCCAACCCCCTCCACACACACATACACCCTCTGGCCTCCAGGGCAACAGATGTCAGATGCTGCTGTCATGTCTCATTTACACCTATTGCCTTGCAGCTGTAATGGATAGATGGAGGGTGGTTATTACACTCATCTTCTTGTGGTGAGATTTCTCACACATCGTTAATGTCAACTCACTTATATCTGATCCATACATATCATAAATGGAGGCAGAGATTCACTCTCCAAGCAGCATCCATTCACTGTGTTTATAGACCAACTATTTGAACCTATAGTGATATATTTTTGCCTCTCAAGCTGAGAAGAAAATCAGTCCTGATGGTTTGAGATTTTCACAATTTGTTGAAATGTAGTCCTGCCACTTGTGAAGATATGGTGCACCTATCGATGAACCAGACTCCCTTGAAGTCATACTTAAAAACTAAAAAAGACTAGATGCCGAAGTCCAGCCCTAATGTTTTCTTAATCTTTCTTATGATGTTGGTGTTTAGCTAGTTATTGCACCATGTAACCAGCTGCAGAGTAATAATGTGCCTAAAATCCACAGATGATTTCAAGTTATATAAAGACACATAAATTCACACATGCTCCTCTCTTCTGCCACCTGAAACTAAACATCACAGCCAGTCCTGCCTGCCTGCTTGGGCTCACGCTAGAGAAAATAATAGAAGGCTTGTGGCGCCCTCTTGTGTGTCAAAAGGGTAAGAAAAAAATAATTGAATGTCAGTGTTTTTATGTCAGATATTTTTCAAATACAGGGTCAGTGCTGTAGTTTAGATATACTTTTTATTTAAAACATATATTACTTTTGAATTATTTTAGTAAATGATTTAATGATAGGAGAAAAAAATAATTAATTGACCCTTTTGTAGGCACTATTTTCAGGGTCATATCGGGAAATGTACAAATGTAACTATGGCTGCCATGAATAGATTGCATTAATAGTGTCCTGGATGTGTACATGCTGCCTCGTACTTTTGCTGCTATGGAAACTCCATTGGAGACTCCAATACTGACTGCGCTGTGACGTCACAAATCAGGGGGAGCGTATAACTATCCAGATATTAATGCGCAGAATTAACCGTTAGCGTGCAATTTACTCGACCGCCTCGCTTTTGAATCGAGCTAATTATATTATTTTTCTCAGAAAATAGTAACTTCAAAACTTTTAAACAGAAAAATCCCCTGACTGTAGTTAGACAATTATTTATTTATGTATTTATTTTTCGTATTGTCACTTGAGGGTAGACATCGTTAACAATCGGTAGAGGGCGCTGCGATACAATGCTCGGCCGGACAGGAGAGAGCACGCAGCAGGTAGGATGTAGCACAGGTGTGTGAATTTGTCATTATGAATGACTTGCCGAGCACCAGGTTTGTCAACGTTTTCGTAAAAGTGTTCAAAAATGTCATAAAATATTGTCGAAGAGGACCAAACGTTTCCAGGTATCTGACCATAACAAGACGAAACGTTAGCACAAAATGTTAGCTTACAACACCTGTAAACAAAAACAACAGTTCGCTATACTCTATTCGGCACTCGAGAATGAAAGGTACAGTCACATGGAAAGTAGATACACCAGGCCCAGTTACATGAATATAGTGTAGGATTAGTCTAAACCTTGCCTTGGCTGTTTGTTATGCTAACAAACACTGAATTGTGAATTGAGTGATTGTGTTTGCAGTTGTTTCATGCATGGATGGACAAACACTCATCAGACTGCAAGTCTGTGAATTTGATATTAATAGACTGGGAGTGATGTGTTTGGCGTTTCAATACACTGAATGAATTATAGATGATATGTCCTGGAAAAAATTAGTCTAATCTCTGAACAAAACATCAGAGACCTGAAGAGCCTGAGCTGCTTCCAGTCTGCCTCAAGACATCCAGCCAAGGAGACAGAGAGAGACTGGTGTCTGTTATGAAATACTCTACTGTTTCTCTGATCCTATCTTTGTCTGTCTGTCTGTCTGTCTGTCTGTCTGTCTGTCTGTCTGTCTGTCTGTCTGTCTCTCACAGACAGACGCACATGCACGCACTCGGGTCACTGGTATGGCCAGTTGTTGAGTGTATTTGGGACATCTGTGTCTCAGTGTGGCTGCCACAGTGAGGTCACTCACTCTCTGAATCATACTGTTATTCTTTTTATAGACGTCCTGTGACGAACGCTGTCGTGAAGCAGCTCTGTCTGATACAGATCGACCAGCCTCAACCAGTGTGCAACTGAAGCTGTGCTGCAGAGGTCATCCATGTACAAGGTAGGAAACTAATTTGGATGGTTTACTTAAATAATCATATCACCACTTCACTGTAAAATACTGCTTTGCAGGTCCTGTGTTCATAATTTTAGTGGATCAAAAGCACAGGTGTGTTGTAGTGAGACTGTAGTAAGGTGCAGAAGTAATCATTTGGAGTAAGGGCCCTTTCAGGGAGTTAAAATCTAAGCAGCAGTTTAATGTTGGTCCAGGCTACTTAATTAACTGTTTAATCTGATGCATCACATTTTTTCACATTTGGTATGCGCCTGCACTGGCAAAAGCCATGGCCGGAAATATTATGTTTTCAAGTTGTCCATCCGTACAGTATATGTAGTACGTATGTATATGACATTCCTGTGAATGAACACATGAGTGAATTTCTTCAAATTTGTCCAAATGTCCACTTGGACAAGAATGAGCTGATCAGAATTTGGTGGTCAAAGGTCACTGTGACCACGCAACACATTTGTGAGCATAAAGAATTCATGACAACATTTCAGACAAATGTCTCATAAAATATAACGATGAAGTGATAACATTTCATATCCAAAAGGTTATTATTCAACATCATAACTCAGGAACAGAAGGGGAGATTGTGACCATGTTTCACCTTTGGTCAGATACTGAATAGGTCATAGTAATCTTGGGTGTCCACCTCAAATCTGTGCTGATTGTGTAAATCTTCTGTGCTGTTTGGATGAAGATGTGTGGGAGGCATCCATGTTTTACAATTTTTACTTACATGCAGCAGCATCCATATTTGAAGAGTTGTAGTTCATCACTAGCTCATTGGTTCTGCTGATACTGCGCTTCAGGGGACTAGAAGAATAAAGCTTGTAAGTTAATATCACTCAATTAAAGTGCTAATACCTCAAACCTGTACTTAAGTACAGTATTCAAGTGACTGTTATGTAATCCAGTGATCCTGTTGGTATCTTTCAGTTGATTACACAAATTCTCCATACTGTCAGCATGTCCCAAATCCACACTACATACAGATTCTACGCAGAACATCCTAAACACTAATCATCATAGCATAATGTTGTTGTTGTTTTTTTGCTGGTATGCAAAAAAATCAACATTCTTTATTATTTAATACTATTAGGAAATTATACAATAGGTGTGACATAATTACGAGTTTAGAATTCCACTGCCAAGGAAAAAGATCTTTCTGGAGCTGTCTCACCAGAATTTATTTAATTAATAATTACTGTAAACAGCTCCTCCTTTTTTCTGTGCGTTGAATTGTGAGACAATACTATGCATCCACAGCACACTCAAAAATGGACTCCATTTTATATACATTATTTTGTTACTTTTCCCAATGTGAACATGCATACATACACAAAAACCTGCCTAAAATGAGTATGTGATGTGGACTGGGACACAGCAGGTAACTAATAAGTCACAATTTGTTAACAAGTAACAAATCTGATACATCACAGGAGGAAAAGTACGGGGGCAAATGATAAAATGAATGATGGTTGAATTCCATTCAGCTGCTTCAGTTTCAGGGTCCTGGTATTTTTCACGCTGCCTCACTGTTGCATGACTCACACACACACATGAATACAACAGAGCCATTGTGAATGTTATTAGTGGCATCTGTGATTTTCCTTTTATGACAAGTCAGTGCTGCTATTAAAATGGCCTGTTATCATTAATTATTACTCCAAATTGAATTCTAATGTTGGAGAGTGTACACTGAATAGATCTACATGTATCTTGTTTTCAAGATGTGTATAAACTTACAGTCTGAATGCTCTTTTCCTTTATGAGTGCATCCCAAAAAGTGCAACATAGTAAAATGTGATTATTCCTTTGCAATGAACTTGTTCTAAGCATACAGTATGTTGTTGCAGGTAGTACAAATTATAATCAGATTACTATAATCTAATTATGCGTAACACTTATCGCTCTTCAGCTGCTTCATGAGTATTATAAATCCCCTTCATCTCTGCGATAGATTTCTCTTGTGTGCTGTGTTGAAAACAGGGTTGCTTCTCCTCTGTTTGTGTGCCTTTGTCTCCCTCCTTGTCCCTCCCATCCATCCATCTGTGCTCTTCACTCGCTGACTTTGTCTCTCCTCTAAGTGAGTTCCCGCCATATTGTGGTTTGAAGTGTTTCTGCTTCTAATGAGCCAATTGTTCTTGTGTTTTGTTACCCTCGGGGAGCGTTGTGTAGCTAACAACATTCTGCTCACAACCATTTTAAAACATATTCACTGCACCGGGGAGGGATTGGGGCCAACAAAACAATAATGCCTTGGAGCCTGTACAAAATGAAAAATGTGTTAATGACACTCGCACTTGCGAAGTGACAGCACATTCTTTTCCTGTCAATTAGACCTTGGTTATTCAAAAGCAATTTGCAACTCCCTGCAGAGTAAAATGTGTGCCATCTACCAGGCCTTAGTCTCTGATTGTGTAAGTGATGTTTTGATTCCATTTTACTGTGTGCGTCCTAGTTTGAGACATGGAAATAATATTAAGGTTAGACACAAGCCAATGTACCCTACTCACATAGGGTGCTCCCTCTGAAAACAGAAAAGTATAGGTCTAGGTGTGTGGGTTTGTCTCAGTGTGCTCGAGTACGCCCATGACTGTGTACAAGGGGTATTGATACAGCTGGCATTCAAGGCCCTGATTAATTGCCATGGCATTTGGCTGTTCTCGGTAAATGCCATATCCCATGCTGAGTGCTTGGTTAATGGATGTCTGCCCATTGCAGGCCCAGCATTGGTCCGTCTTTTCTTTCCTCTCCTTCTATCCTTCTTTCCTCCTGTCTTTCCTCTCCACTCCCTTCTTCTCTCTGCCCCCCCCCCCCCTTTCATAAAAGGTTAGCTGTGCTTCATCAGCAGGAATTGACACGTGAGTGGAATGATCGCATACAGCTCAGATGTCTATGCTCTTGACAGTTTTGTCCACAGTGGGCTTGCCGTATAAAGGCTCAGCCTCATCTCTATTTCTGACAGCACCAGTTCAAAGGTATCTTAAGGTTAGGTCCCTCTCCACTTTAATCTACTGTAAATGTGTTGTGATAAGAGCTGGGAAAGAGCTCTACCTTCAACTGTGTATACCCCTAAGACCCAATTTCAGTTTGTCTCTATATCTCAGAAGAAAAAAAAGATACAAAGAATTAGCTTTCGTCCTCAAGTGAATTAGTTTGCTCTATCTTAATGAGGTTTGCCATGTCAGAGGGAACAGTTCAGAGCCTGCATGCTAAACAGACTGAAATTGGAACAGAGTATTAGCTCCTTAACTGCAAAAATACCTTCTCTCTGCAGCAATAATTTCAGCACTTCCATGCAATTACCCTTGTACACAATTTTATCTTGTCACTTCCAAATGGGAATAGAAGACCAAGCAGAGGAGAAATCATCTTGTTTTTTTTCCCTTCTTTTTTTCTTTTTTGGAAAACTAATTCCAAAATCTAATTAACTGCAGAAAAACATGTCACCAGTTTGGCTGGAAACATCCAACGTAGTTATGCAAATGGACCCAAGGATTGTAGAATGTGATTTGACAGAATCTCATTCTGGATGGTGCGAGGCCAGATAGAAAGATTACTCAGCCGTATCTGAGTGGAGGCAAACAGGAAGCGATGAGCCTGGTAATTTATTGTGTTGGTATTTCTCCTGTTTGACTTCAGACAGCTCATTAAGGAGCGAGGTGTCACCCAGCCGGACAGAAAGACAGACAGGAGCATTTCTCCGGGCCCTCCTCTGTCCTGCCTGCATCAGCTCATTTCTGCCTTTTCGGTGCTCGCTTAAGCTCTGGCTTTTTAATATGAGGTGCAAATAAGATTTTACACAATTCATCATTTTGCTCCTCACAGGGGAGAGGGAGATGCTATTTCATCCTCCCACTTGTCTTTAGTCTGCTTACAAGGCGGTTTCAGGGCAGCCATTGAGAGATGGCACGAAGGCTGAGATAAGGAGGCAGGGTCTGTCTCACACTTTCTGGGACATGATGGAGAGACAATGTCTACTGTGTTGTGACAGTCTGCTGTACAGGTGTCATTCTGCTGCAGGTGGCTGGCGTTCATTTTGGCATAGGGTGAACCATGTGCTGTGAGAGGGCTGAAAGTCAACTAACATAACTAACATTTGTGTCAAACACAGTGAGGACTTCATACTGACTGTCCTAATGATAACCCTCTCACTTATCTAATCTAATCCCAAACCACAAACAAACAAAAGTCAAGCACTAAACTAACCTCTTGAAGAGCTGCAGGCAAAGAAGACATCCTCACTTTTGAGAGTTTTTGTAATCTTTCTGCACATTTAGTCATCACAAGTACACAAAAATAAACATACTCACACATTATGACATCTTGTTGTGATGTCAGTCTGTACACCGGACTCAGGTGCCCTCCTCACACCCTGACAGCTCCTGCCAGCAAATCTTTGTTTGCAAACACAGAGAGCCATATAAAAAAGAAGGTCCATCCTAGTACAAACAAGTAATTAATTATTGAGGACACTAAACACGACTGCTCGCTAATCTACATAGCCATTTAAAGCCCCTTGATTTATAATTCAGGCCTTTCTCTCAGTCTGGTGAGTCCTGAGATTGGAAGGCTGCACTCACGGGCACTTGAAACTTCACTGCGCTAACGTATGTCTTTTCAGTGAGTGTCCTGTGTGACTGTGAGCACGCATACTTCTGTGCTGGAAGCATAAGTATAGGCATGCTTGTGATAAAATTAAAAAAAATGTTGAACTTGTGCACCAAGCAAGTTCACACAAATGTTCATTTAATAATACTGCAAAATTCACCCCTGTTTCCAAATAATTCAACTCCTCTGTGTAGCCGCCCTCGCAACGTTTTAAAGTGATTACAAATATATTTGTGCTAAAAACACTGGGGTGCCTTGTTAGACAAACCCACACACTCTTCTTATTTAATATGTGTGGCAGATATTACACTGAGTTCTGTACATTAGGAATTCAAATAACATGGCGTTGAAGGGGTTGTAGTTAATTAGCTGGAGATGTGATGCTGGCTCTGGCCCATAGAGGCTTGTGTTCCTCGGGACCGCAGACCTCAACGGGGGGCCGCTCTTTGATCTGTAGATCTCACGGTCTGGTAACGGTTCCCCAACCTCTGCTATGCCTGCTGCGCATGGACAGATGGGAATGAAGTGTGTGTGTATCTGTTTGTGTGTGCGTGTGTGTGTGCGTGCACACCTTTGTGCGTGTGACTGATCCAGTCTGGTCTGATCTTGTTTTCACCATAACTTCCATCCATCCATCCATCCATCCATCCATCCATCCATCCATCCATCCATCCATCCATCCATCCATCTTCTATACCGCCTATCCCTTTCGGGGTTGCGGGGGGGCTGGAGCCTATCATAGCTGTCAACTGGGGCGAGAGGCGGGGTACACCCTAGACCGGTCGCCAGTCGATCGCAGGGCAACACACAAGACAAACAACCATTCACACTCACACTCACACCTAGAGGCAGTTTCTAGAGTCACCAGTTAACCTAATGAGCATGTTTGTGGTCTGTGGGAGGAAGCCGGAGTACCTGGAGAGAACCCACGCATGCACGGGAAGAACATGCAAACTGCACCATAACTTCCTTTACTGTGAATTAATGAACAGGCATGTTAAAGTTTAATACACTTTTCAAGATGCACCATTGATTCTGAAGAAAACACTTAAATGTGTCTTCTCTTTTACAACAGAAAGAACAAATATATGCCTGTACTATAACAGATTAGGTCCAGTAGCATTTCATCCTAAAATGCCCCATTCAGCTCATGATTTGAAACAACTGAATGTTGATTCTTCCAAAGCTGTAACAGTGACTTGAAAAAGAACGGATCCTAACTAAAATCATGTAAACGTTTCAACAAAGCACTGTTTTAGAGGCTGACATTTATATCCAAGGCCGAACCTCAAAAGTCAGCAGCTCAGTCTGTGTAAGAGCACGAGGGAGCAGAAACACATCAGAGGTAGCAGTTTGCAGCATTATTATTTCAACGACAACAATGAGATATTAATCAGATACCAACTAACTTTTCGAGTTGTCTTACCCAACTCAAAGTGATGCATCTAGGTTTTTTACACCACTGATGCAGCGGAGGATATCGTCCTCCTGGACCTGAATACACCTCCCCCTGCTGGCTGATCATCAAACAACATGGGCTCCTTCACTGAGACTGGCAGGGTGTCCCAATTCTAATTACCATGTGCTAATACACAGTGTACTAATGTTGACAGCATGCTGTTTTGGCAGACACAGTACACAAGAAATCAATGTATTATACTGTTTTGTACTAACCAGGAATGATACAAGTGGTGTGGGATGTCGATGAAGCTGCAGCTTGGGAACCAAATTCTAAAAAGGAAAACTTGAACTTTTCAGCTTAAAAAGTTGTTTTTCCACTTGTCAGACACAGGTTTGATTCAGGATGTTGCTAATTGTTGTGTCCCATTCTGGTGTTTCAGTTCCATGGCCCTGATTCTGGACTCATGATATGAAATCTGCTGCAATTCTGTCTTTGTTTGTATTTGTCCTTGTCACTTCCAGAGTTACTGTATAAGAACTAGGAAAACGTCCGCACAAGGCAAACTGTCTCTGGATGGTGCTGCAGGGAAATCTACAGTCTGTATTACAATTAAAGAGGATGAGGGCTTTCTCACACTGGCTCTGTGGAAGATTTCATATTATATTGCAAAGCTTTTAGTCAGAGACTTCAGTCTGAAAAATGTCTATGACCGAAAGCCGAGCAATTAAATTTGAAATCTGCGATGGAGGAAACTTTGCTGAAGCCTCTATTCTTTTTAATTGCACCATTCAGATTTGTGGGACACTCATGAATGAATTATAACATCACCTCAGGATATGGAATCAACTGCTGGAACATGATGGTCGCTCATAACTGACTTATTAACTATTTATATTTTCACTGGGAGCATGTGATGTGATGGTGACAGGAGGGATGAAATAAATAAGAGGAGAATACGTTAGACATGACAGGCTGATGCGTGTGGGGTTCATCATTGCCAGAATGTAATGATGTCGGGGTATTCAGCTAATTCATGCCTGGCATTCTGACGACCTTCTGCACCACAGGAGCTCAAGGAAACACGGTCTAGGAGCAGTGAGCTCCTCACTCAACTATTTGCATTTGCAGTCTTCCAACAAAACTGTCCTCTGGACACATGTTTTAATCCTCTGATGTTTGAGTGTTCTTTGTGTCAGAGCATTCTGTTTTAACACACACTGGAGACATGTTTATGGCATGTTTGAGTCTATACAAGCTGAACAAGAGGGTGGGGGAGCTATAATGGCTCTCTGCCACTGAAGCCATGTGCTCTGAGATTAGATGGCCCTTTTATTATTCTACCTGCAGCAGCCGCTATTTTCAGGGGAATTGTTTCACAGGGCCAGGACTTTTCTTATCCTCAGTTCTGTCAGTCCTGTGTCCTTGAGTCCCCACATTGTCAGCTCCGAGGCTACTCTGAGTTTCTCTCTGTTCTTCTCTCAATTTCAGTTTCCCTTCATAATGTAGCCATGGTGATGTAGAGCTGTCTCGATGCATAGGACCCACTTACACATTCTGCTAGAGAATTGTAGAATAGATGGAGGGCAGGGTGCGGGGGATGTGGAGGTGATGGTAGAGGCAAGTCAGCCTT
The DNA here is from genome assembly GCF_039877785.1 of Chaetodon trifascialis. Classification (NCBI taxonomy): domain Eukaryota; kingdom Metazoa; phylum Chordata; class Actinopteri; order Chaetodontiformes; family Chaetodontidae; genus Chaetodon; species Chaetodon trifascialis. The sequence goes on along the minus strand of NC_092058.1, from coordinate 24,412,804 downwards.
GAGCCAACTAGCCAAACCAAGAGAATAATAGGAGGAGTGCACTCAGAGACAGAGAGCTGGCAAGGAGGGGAAGACAGTAAGGGGGTCTGCCTCATTTGCACTAGAGTCCTCCCCTCTTCACGCAGGCAGCTGACAGGGATATTTTTATCAGCCTGGCACACACAGTGCAGAAAAGGAACAAATTCATTTGTAAAGACACACACCCAGCCAAGGACAAGATCTCAGCAGGATAGAACATAGCTGTCTTTCACAATAGAAATCATTCATTCTTATTTATGCACCTGCCTCAGCACTATCATGCGAAGGGGGCACACAAGGCCCCGCCCACTTTGTGCCCAATGAAGCAGAAAACGGAAAAGCAAAAAATGTTCCCCGAGGTCTGGACCCTTCCTGTGGGTTTTCAATCTGGATGTTTCTCTCTGCAGACATACATATAGTATTTGTTTTTTTTTTGTATCTTGTTTTCCCAATCATTGTTTTTCCATTTTTGTCTGTGTCTGTTCCTCCTGAATCTCTGTGGGAATTTCCCAGAAGCCAGTGTGGTTGATACCTGTAGTTAACACACATTGGGAGAGTTTACCCTGTTCACTGGTTTAATAGAGAATACGTCTGTTGATCTAAACCCAATTAGAGGTCAGCGGGATGACACAGCTTAAGGGTGCGTGAGAGCGAGCAAGACAGAGTGGCAGCATGAATAAACCATGTCCTAAAGTGGTGTCACTGGCCCAGTGGGTTGCTGTGTTGGCATGTCGACTCTGCTCAGGAAAAACATGGCCGTCTCTGGGGCATTGTCTATAATCCAGCATGCGAGAGCAGCTAGATGGCTCCTTTATATAAGCAGTCCCAGAGTCTCAGACATCATCTGATATGCATACAGTGGAGAAATAAATAATTTTCCAGCGGTATGTTTTGTTTTAAGATGATTATGAATAGTGTTAGAACAGGCTAATCCATTCTTACAAAGGGCTCATGGTTCCAATTGGGCTTGAATGACAATGTGTTTTTTTTACCAGGATTAGTGCTGAATGCACCTGATGTTAAAGCAGGAAATATAATTTTCTTTATCCTCAAATGCCATGCAAATCCCCCGCACTGAACAGTTTGTTTTGCCTCTGCAAGGAACAGTTCTGGCCAGAAAAATACTGTTTGATTTTCTCAAAGCAGAATGGTTTCATCTCTTTGCAGTGACACAAATACCCTAGTGTTTCAAGCTGACAGATAGATGATCCATTGCAGACGTTGTAATTGAAAACACTGAGAGGGGGTGGAAAATTAATCTCTCTTTCTCTCCGTGCGTCAAATTTCCATGGAGAAATACCTCGAAATGCAGATAATAGATAAGAGTGTTATTGATTAGATGGGGTGGGAGGAGAGGCGAGGAGGTGTAGAGGTTCTCCATCACTAATCTCTCTGCCTGCGACTGCATCTAAATAACCTGCAGAGAGGGATAAACAGGCGCATCCATCATGGGACGGCTGGTGCGGACAGTGATGGATGCCTCCGCCCTCCACCACCCTCCGTTGCACCTCTCCCTCCTGGTCAGGGATAGGAAGTGACACCGGCACTCTAGAGAAATATGTGGCTTAAACTGGGCAGGAAAATTCCTACTTTAGCTCTGCTTGATGGAAGGATTCGGGGCAGGCTTTGTGTGTGTGTCTGCGCGAGTTTGTAGAATTGTCCCCTGTCCTCCGTCCCCTTGTCTCTTTGAGTTTGTAGGATTATCCATCTTGATAGATCCTGTTTGTTTTGTCAAAGAGGAAATTGGCTTTGTGGATTTGTGTGAGAGTGTGTGTGTGCGTGTGAGCTCAGCCATATATACGCTTTTTGTGTGCTTGTGTATGAATCGATTTGGATGTGCGTTTCTTCTATCTGCATGCCCATGCACTGTGAGCCAAATCCTCTGTGCTGCCTGGACCCAGTGAGCAGGGGTGCCCACGCCAGTGCGCCTCAGAGGTGCCAGCCTGATAGATATGGTGTGTGTGCCAGGCAGTGCCTTCCCTCCCCATCCCTGCAGCATTAAGATTGATCCTTCGTTCCCTCCCATTCCTTTCTCTCTCATTCCTCTGTGTGCCTCTGCCTTTATGAGTCTGTGAATAGGTGAAGCTCACAAGCTCCAACAGATGGCTGGAGCTGCCCTGGTTCACTGTCTCACACACACACACACACACACACACACACACACACACACACACACACACACACACACACACACACACACACACACACACACACACACACACACACTTACTACTGCCCCATGAATAAAAGCCAAGAGAGAAAGAGAGGAAGAGGCAGAGTTAAATGTGACAAGGAGAAAATGAAGAAACAGGAAGCAAAACAGGAGAGGAAAGACTAAAACTAATGGAAACAGAGAGAGCCAGCAAGGGATCACGCGCAGGGAGGAAGATGGAAAAGGAGGAGTGATAGAATAACATCAAGAATATGCTAAAACAAGAGAGAGGGAGAAGAGGACAGAAACGCTGCTGAAAAAGGGAGTGAGGGCAAAATTGAATTGTAGATTGAGGGAGCCTCTCTCCTCCCTCTTTCCCTCCCTCTTTTATTTATCTCATGTGAAACCACGCCTCCCTCCTTTCACTTGTCAGTGCATCTATAACAGTGAGCTGTCTGCACCGGGCTGCGTGGGGGGTGAGACGAGCTCCACACTCTGCCAGCACAGGGGAGCGGATCTGAACGGACCGGACAGGACTGGATGGTACTGGACTCACCAGAACAGGTGTGTGGATTTGTGTTTGTTCATATGTGTGTGTTTGTGGTAGATGACAGAAAGCAGCATGTGTATCCCTCAGTGTATAATCGCTTGTTCCTCCACAGGACTTGCTTCCAGAGTAGCGTATCTAGAAGGTACAGTGCTGGAGCTTTGCCCTAGTTTACACTTGAATGCTCTGATCTGTTCTGTTTGCCTCTGAGATTTATGCATGGAGTCGCTAACGGCGCTGCTCATCAGGGTAGGACAGATAAGATCTCTTGTTCATTGGATGCACTGGACTCTTCACAGAGTATGTGGCTTTGAATCGGAGCCGCTTGGAGAGGAGCTGCTCTTTATCTGGTGAAACAAGTTGGGAGTTTTTTGGGCTGGACAGCATCGACATCTGCTGCGCCTCCATTAGCTTTTTTCAAGTGTCTGTCTTTTAAGTGATCGTGTTTCTACATAATAGTATCCTTTTTGTAGGAGAATCATTACATTATGGTTATGTTCAGAATCTGTGAGAATCCATTTTGCTCAACGAACAAGTCAGCACAGCTTTCACAGCTCTTTGGTCTGTCTTGGTGTTGAATCCAATTTGTGATTAGTTCTCTTTGTCTTCCTGTTTCACAGTCTGCTGTGTTTTGAAATATGGACCATTCATTGTCTCAGCATTGCTTTGTTTTACTCAGCCAAATATAATCCTGACTGTTGCTGAATAGTGTGTGGGGGTTTAAAATTAGAGCAAAAACAACACTTCCAACAGTGAAAATATGACTTTTTTTTACAAAGGCAGGACTGGTGCAGTTTTGTGTTTAGCTTGTGGGGACCTTTTTTTTTAGAAATGGTGAAGGTATCCACCATGCAGCATTCATTCAAGAGTCGCCATTTCAACAGTTGCAGCCGTTGCCACTCCTATAGAAGTCTGCTTTAGTCTGCGAGGCTGGTCCCCTTGAATGCACTCACTATCAGTGTTTTGTCAATATCTTTATGGGTCAAAAGGCTGTGTCATCACCAAGCAGTGGCAGTTAAGAGCAGCGGAGTGGAGGGGGGTGTGAGCACTGACCTAAAGGCTGAAATATTTATGATAGAGACAGCTGAATGCCCCACGCTGTTTGTGCCGATATGGGTGGATGGATGAACGAATGCAAGGATGGAGGGATAGATGGAAAGTAAAGAAGCTTCAGAGATCTGTTCTTTAAACATTCATTATTTATCACAACGCACCCTGCCATGGAAGCTCCAGCCCCCACATCAACTGCCCTCTTTTCTCACTGAGATGCCAGTGGACTGAAGGAGGATGCTCCTGCTTAGTCTACCTGTCAGCGGGTCCCTAGGCATGTTAAGACTGCAGCCGCGTGCTGCTGCGCACTCTGCTCACGCACGCCATGTGCACACGCCCAGATGTACATAATACTTTGTTCAAATTTATATTTACACCCACAAAGCTGTAATAGTTACACTCACATATGTAATGGGGAGCGCACACAAAATCACAGTCACTTATTCAGGCTGCATTAACCCAAACCAACAACGGGTGGACTCACACTGCATACATTTATGCTCATGCAACGTATGCTCAATTCTTCCTCCAATTCCTATTTTTCTTCTTCAGTTGTTCACGCACTTTCTGAGACAGATGACCCCCCACCACCACCGCACACACACACACACACACACACACACACACACACACACACACACACACACACACACACACACACACACACTCGCCAACCATCAGTGCAAGTGACGACCTTGAGACCTGTTGATGTTGTTTGCAGTGGCCGTGCTGTGAATACATAAGAGGCCGTGTGGGACTCCCGGCAAAATTGGGCGCTTGACATGCCGTTTGTAAAAATGACTGGAAAATGTGCAGAAGGGCTGGCGATGCAGTTGAAGGGAGAGACCGGCATGAATATGTATTGTATGCTAATGCCGCACACTGAGGCTGTTGACTCAAGCTGTTGATGAAAGCAGAGGACATGTTCCCCCATCGCCACTTAGGAGGTAGCGCTATCGACAAACCCATTGTCAACGCAGCCGCATCCCTGGCCGGCAGTGCAGTGTGATGACAGGTGGCAGATATCGGTGACAGCAGCCAAGGTGACACCACTCGACGGTCTCTGTGGGCCAACAGGCAGCCGGGGCAGTGCCGGTGTCTGCTCCTTTTACCGCCGCCTTGACCTTTTGTGGTTAGACACCGTGAGGTTATATTAGAGGGTCCTAAAGCTAATGTCTCCCATTAGCATCATTCGGCCCTCACAGAGCTACAGCTTCTTCCATCTGCTCCACTTGCTGTCGTACTACATGTTTATTGTCTGTAGCAACACAGATTGGTGCGTCTGCTTTTAAACATGTTTTTTATTTGTCCATAAAAAAAGCTGAATTGTCAAAGAAAAGTTTTATGCTTGGTTGAGGTGCAGTTGCCATTCTGAAAAAGAGAAGATGCAATAAAAACTAATGGAAACAGATTTTTCCAATATATCCTGACGTTATCGTACCTGTTTCTTTGTCTACCATAGACGAGGCATTCATAGCAATCTGCCATCACTGTGGCGAAAAAAAGTAAAGTCTAGAGAGACTTTGGCTTGGTGCATACTGTTATGTCGCTTACAGCAATAATATGTCACGATAAAGCAGAGTTACAGATGCCTCCATGAATTATGTCATTTTGCGGTTGAATTGACAGATATCTATTTTGGCTTTATCAAAATAGAATTGCATAAATTTAGTTAATGGACACATTAATTCACATTTGTGTCAACTGAAAACTTTGAAACGTTGCTTGTGTTTCATCACTCGTTCACTCACACACAGGCCTCCTGTGCATTAAAAGTAGCCTGACAGTAAATAGCACTCACGTGTTCCCACTCTGGGTCCCTCTTCATCTGTATGTATGAGATGCTGTTAACAGGTCCTGCGATGAGGCGGCATCAAAAGATCAGTGCGTAAATCTCGATGCTACTGCTCCCCTCAGCTCTAATGATAGAGAGGCAGAGGGACTCCTTGACGCTCCTCAAACACTCCTCTTTCAGTGGTGTGTAGAGAGCGAAGAGTAGTCTGCGGCTGATAGGAGCAAATAAGGAGAAGCACGATGTTTGGTGTTTACACGTGCATGTGCCTCTGCATGTGTTTGTGTGTTGAGTTTGTGTCTGTGTCATATCAGCTCAGTGTGCACAGTGTGTGTACGTGTGATTCCCAGCATTCACGTGTGGACAGCCATTCGACTGCTGTGTGTGAGTGCAATCAGATTTCAATCTCGTCACTCTATGTGACTGAGCTGCTGCGGTGCAGGTGCCCCACGGGGAAATGTAATTATACCCTGCTGGCCACAGAGTACGGGCTTCACTGCCCTATCTGTCTCAGGAGAGACAGGGGCTGGAGGCCCCTTCTCACTTGCAATATCAAACAGCATGTCACTAAAGCCCTGCTATATCTCCAAAATTTGTATTAAATTTGCTCCAACCTCCTGCTCTAATCAGCTTTTAGATCCCGGGGTTATCGGTGGCCTTTTGCTACAGTTTTGTTACAGTTGTGAATAATTTATGACGGAATTAACTGTGCTTGCTAAGAGCATTGATTGCGAGATTTTGAAACACGGCCAAAATCTAACTCAAGTTCAAAGCCACTTTTCTCAACTGTTTTCTGTCTGATAAGCAAAGTTTCATCACCGTGAATGTAATTGTCACTATGATTATTTTCATCTGAGTCCCTCTCACACGGATACGGAGCGTTTTTTGATTCCGCTGCTGTTTCTGCTCTCATCTTGTCTGTGTTTCTTTCTTTTATGACAGTGTCCTCCACTGCTTGCTTTTGGCTGTGCTCTCACTGAGGTGTGTGCTGAGATGGTGTCCATTAGCAAGCAAAACAAACAGACACACCCGACTCTCCTGGATTTAGGCAAACAATCAATGAGTGCACTCACATAACAGCAGTCTAAGTGGCCCATTGATGTTACAATTAAATGAATACAGGATGCAGTGGTGATGGCAGGACACACTAACCCAAACAAAATAAAACAGATTATTTTCTATTCTGGAATTCTATTCATATGTACGAACATCACCCAACACCATCTGCGCTGTTCAGGCTGTTAAAGTAAAGAAGGGATTATATGCTTAATTAAAAAAAATACAGAAAACAACAAAAGAAGAGCTGTGACAAATTCAAGACATGGCTAAATAATGTGAGACAAGGGGCAACAAATTCACTGGTACCGAGGACACCAATTTGACTGGCAAGTTGAAAATTTTCCCCTGTGAATCGTAGTGCGTCACCCGTTTCACCATGTTGCACCTTGTCATGGTAACTTACTAGAAGTGCAGCTGTGTGCCAGAACACTTCTGTCTTCTTAATTTCCCTGATTTGCTACACTTGGACTCTACCTTAATCTCCATTTCTGTGTTCGTCACCCTCTCTCCATCCCTGTGTTTGGCCTGGTCACAACTTCAGCTACCCACCCCCCTCCACACCCTCTCCCTCATGCTTTTCCCTCAGGGTGTAGCAGCCATTGTTGTGCCTAATAAGGTTTATGGAATTACAGATCTCTGAAATTGGATTTCCTCACTTCACCAAAGCAGCGGGATTACAGGTTTAAGGCCGGGTGCATCGGGGCACAACTGACCTGTGACTGAACTGTTTTTTCCTCTCTGCACCCCCAAGGTGGGCAGATCAAGAAACTAATGTGCCAACAGTTCTGGAGGAAGACAGAAAGACAGCAGATTCCTTGTATCTGTGTATGTACCTGGCAATTAAACTGCCAGACAGCTTTTTGGCTCCTATGTGTGGATTTCTGTCTCTCTCATGTCGACCACTCTCACAAACTCCTCCTCTGTCTGTCCTCACAACTTTTGACTGTGTTTGATCTAATTCTAATCTAATGAATCTTTTGATCTTCCTCATCTGACACCCAGACACATCCCAGATTTCTACATCCAAAGTATCTCAATTCGTTCTAATCCTTAAAATCTTGCCACTGGTGAAGCAATTGATTTTCAGTGATGTACAGAGATTTGGACTGTCTACCCCCTGCCTGTGTTTAATGAGCTGTAGGAATCCTTTGCTAACCTTGAACACTACCCCCAATAATTCCGCCATTATTGTGCTGGTGTGACTGAGCATTACCTACAACTGGAATGGAGGAGTAGCAGACGAAAGTGAAATGAGAAAGCACCAGAGGCAGGCAGCGTACTGAATGCACCATTGAGATGTTGGCAGGAAGGTAGTATTCATTAGGAGTGGTCCATAGTGGCGGCTTAGTGAACTCTTAATTGGGAAAGAGACAGGGTTGGGGATGAGGGATCAATAGGGGCAGAGCCGGGGTTCCAGCCCAGCGAAATCAATCAGCCTCCTGCCTGACGGGGTGAATGCAGCCAATCCAAGAAAACACAGCCTCAGGCTCCCGCTCGTTTACCCTCCCGGTCAAACTTCATCAGGATCAAAAGACAGGCGGCTTATTCCATCCTATCAGTGAGAAGAGTATGGAGTGGCCTGATTGCTTTAATTTAACGTGAGCATTTGATCTCACTGTTGGAATGCTGAATGAAATACCATACAGTTATAGTGTAACTCTGCCAAGAACAAGAGATTATCGCAACTAATAAAACATGATTCATTAACACCGGAGCACTGTATGGAAAGGAATATTAAATGAACCCCTGGAGTATTTTTACTCCACTGCTTAAAATAGTCACTTTCTGCTCTTCTTCATCTTCCTCTTCGCCTGGGTAATAGTCATCTTTCTGCCCTGTCACTTTTTGATGTATCATCCTCTTATTCACATCAAGGACAAGGCCAGGTGTCGCATTTTCTCTCAGTTGCCACGCTTGTCACACTGCCTTGTCACCCACAGCCTGTTCCAATCCCCTCCCTTTCTTCCTCCCCCTCTCTGCTTATTTATATTAAAACTGTCACTCCTTTATTTTAGCGAGAGAAAAGGAAAGTAAATCACTTTTGCCATTTGCAGCCTGCGGTGTCCGCTGAATGCCTCAAGTATATGTGGATGTCATCTCTGGCCAAATAAAATCCTGAAAACAAATGATGTCTTTGCTGTTTTGTATTGTTGTCGCACGTCTTTAAATTCCTCCTCCTCGCTGTGCCCTTGGCTTCAAATGTCTATGCCAGTTATGTGTTAAGCAATCTAGGAATATAATTCACAGTGCAAAGCGAGCCTTGACAGAGGTCTTAGGCTCTTTTTATTGCTCCAGATGGACACGCAGACAGATAGACAGGCACAGGTGTACAGCCTCACCTCTCTTTGATGCCCATGAGTGGCCGGCAGAGCTGGCTCAGGCAGAGAGCTGCTGGGGTCAGAGACGTGCCTTGGCGGTGAGATACATGTGAGCTTATAAGGTTCTCCGGTTTATTCTTAGCCTTGCTACACATTAACGTACTTGTGTGTGTGTGTGTGTGTGTGTGTGTGTGTGTGTGTGTGTGTGTGTGTGTGTGTGTGTGTGTGTGTGTGTGTGTGTGTGTGACACCACATTGTTGGGTGCAAAGCATTTCACCGAAGACTATTTATGAAATATTAGAGGTTCCATCAGTAGACAAAGCCAAGATTTCACAGAGTGGTTATGGAGATGTCAAAGCTGGTTTGGCTCGGCTCAGATGTTTACATGCTGGACACTAACACCTGTCCAGTCAGGACATGGATCAGACAGCTCCACTCCTGTCAACACGTCTTCACAGGCAGACACAGAACAAGGCCTTGTAGCTTACAAGATCACAACTAGAGGCTGCTGGAGATGTAGAGACAGTGTTAGATGGCAGCTTGATGGAAAGAACTGGGTGAAAACAGCTATTTTTCTGTACCTCTGCTGCTTCTGACATCTAGTTTAAAGCAGTATAAGGGTTTGCTTGCCTGCTTGACTGAAAGTGAGCAGTGCTTGCATGGCATTATGAACAGAAACTAATTGTTATCACTTTCACTAAAAGTGTCCTGGGGGGTTAGAGAAAATCATGTAAAAAATGTGACACTATGATATCTGGCACAGGTCCGATCAAAGCACCTTCTGAACTATCTCCATATCCTCGAGTTTGTCACATTGTTTTCATCTAAAACAGATGTGTCACCATCCTCAGGGTATGTGTAAAGGAGGAGTGGTGATTGGAAGTGGCGCCTGGACTCAGAGTGGCTTATGGTGTCTGAGACAATAAGACCAGCATCAGGCATGGATGACCCAGAATGTGTACAAGATTCGTAGATTTTGATTTTTTTTAAAAAACAAGCCAGTTGTAGATGATAGTCTGGCTCTGTTTGGACTACTATGTGCAAGTTGCATGTGTTCCAAGTATTCATCCACTTTGGACTTTGTGTTTGCTTGCAGAACTTGGCAGTCAGAGGCTGATTTCTGTGGCAGAGGAGAACATCAGAGACAGCTTGTTTAGAAAGGAAGGTAAGGCTGCTCACCTCTTACACACTGTGAAAGTGAAATCTCCTTCTGCCCTGTCATTTCTTCTTCTCTCACACACACAAAGGACTGGCTTGTATGTGTGTATGTAGACTTGTGTGTTACACATAGATGTGGATCAGTGCATGCGAGGCCATGTCTGCACAGTGCCCAAATGTCCAATGTTCAGTCTCTCCACTCTAGTCTGCATATCTATCTAACTTTATACCTATATCTGGGTATCACCCGCCCCTCTGAGCAGACAGGTTCTGATTATTGTTTCTATTAGCGTGGATTCTGCAGATCTCGGTGGAAACGCACAACACAGCGGGCCAGACACACTTAATTTACTGTGGGGGATAGATCTGTTGCAACTCCTGCATCACGCTGGATCAGTCAGTCTCAAAATCAGATCAACTCATTTGATCTGCCTGCCAGTGACAAACATTTCATTCTGCAGAATAAGAGCATGGGTATTGTTGGCCACACTGGGATGGATTCGATGATCAAAGAGAGCTGTGGGTGTTGTGGTTGTATTGTGGCCACAGCAGATGCCCCCTTTGCTACCATCAGTCCAAATGATAATTATGAAGAGATGAGAAAAGAGAGTGAAAAAAAGGATGCAGGGAGTGGGTATGAGGTGAGGCTTCGGGAAATAATCATGAGAATTAATGAGCAGTGCTGCAAAGCTCACAATTATCAAATCAACAGCTGAAAAATTGCCTTCACCCCCTGTGGCTTTGGGCAGTAAACTAGGTTCATGTCTTTGCGGAACAAGCAGTGATAGCCTTGGCTATGTTTGATGCTTTAAATCAGTAGTTTGAGGCACTGAGTTGAAAAAAATGGAACTGTTTTTGTGCAAACACCATTTGAAAGAGGCAGTAAATCGGCATAACGTGGACACATCGCCACTGCTGCGTTACCACTTTCCTGTTGGCTGTTTACCAGTAACATGCTTGAGCTGCTGCTGTGATCAGAGTCATCCTGTGCGAACAGTTGGATGGCAGCAGAGGAAGCAGCTCTCAGCACATGTGTGCACATTATGTACACAGCTGTGCACAGCTGACTCATTATCACTTGCAAAAACATCAGTACGTGACTGTAATCAGCTCTCCTTTTTGATTAACAAATGACTCTCTACCAACGGCTACTAATATATCCATGGTAGTGTTTTGTTTATGAAAAAAAAAGCTCGCCTGACTACGCAACTTTTCGTCATGGAGCAGTTGAGGGAGATGAACTTTGATTTTCCTTCTTGTCTCTGTGAAACTACCAACAGCAGACAGGTGAATGATGTGCCTTTGGTAAGCTATTCTGTTTGAGGACTGATCTCCACTTCAAAACCCCAGCGTGAGGACAGCATTCACCTCTCTCTCTTTCTTCCTCCTCTTCTTGCTGGCAGAGGAGGCCTTCGGCAGCGCAGGATAAAAACCAAAAGTCTTCAAGAGAAACTCTTCAAAGGCGCAGATCATCTGCCGAGTAAAGACCTCATCAATTCAGTTTTCTTCTTTTAAACCACTGTCCCTTCCACAAAGCTCTGGTTGTTTGTGAACAGATATTTGTGATTTTTCTCCTCCATTCTTTGCAGCTGGTTGCATAAGGTGCTTTGATATCTTATGAGTGACAAGGGGATATTTTCCCTTAACACTTTGGGGGATTAGCCTGTTGTTGTTGGTGGCATTTTTTTTTTCTCAGACTGACTCCTCACATCCTCCCTGGGGTATGTGGTGCACATTATGGGGCCCTAGGAGCAATTTTCTGACCCTCATTTTCCACATCAGCAAGACGGGAACTGCCAGCTTGCTTCCATGCCACAGCCTGCCTTCTGCCCACTGATTAAAAGTCAAATATTAAAGTGTTCTGTTGTGAGCTCGGCCTAATTGATTCTTTCCGCCGGGTGCACACAGAATGGGCTGACAGCAGGCGATACCAGGCTTTGTCAACATCGGGCATGCTGCCTGACGCTCAGGACGGCACCCCAATAAAGCCCCCTGTGAGTGTGCCAACCTGCGGCGCCACACACAGAGAGGCCAATCGGCGCTCTGGCCAAGCTTTATAGTAACAACACAGAAGCAGCTCATTCTTTTGCTGTGTGTCAGCTCCCATCGGCTGGCTGGGAAGTCGGCTCTCTATTTGTAAGGAAGTGGCTGGCTGTGAAGAAAGTGTGTGTGTGCATCTCTACACTTGGAAAAAAAAATCTCTTCTGCCAATTGCATAACCACTCAGCTAACTTAAGCTATCTGGGGCGATGGTGCTGAAAGGAGGTTTCATCTGAATTCCACAAAAGGCTCTCTTCTTCTCTTCCGATCCCCAGCTCTCCTGCCGTTAAGATAATTGCTTTAATAGTTCTTAAACACAGCCGTGTTTAACAAGGAGCTTACCAAACATGGGATGACACCAAGTATGTCATCACTGCCCACCCTGTAAAAAAAATACAGGACATCTGGTGGAGATATGGGGCTTCTGGTTGAGGCTTGCAGTCTTTTACCCTCCCTTGACTGTGATGTAGGGATAATTAATTGAATCTCTACAGCAGTTAAACAGTGTCCCTCTCTCTTCCATAGGCAGTGCCTCCCCACCCCTCTCTCTGCTTACCCTATGAATTTACTGGCCATTTTATGTGTGTCTTGAATTGGCTGTACTCCCCATTTATTTTTAATGCTTTTCTAGTTCTCCTGTAGGAGAGTGCAACAGTGATCTTGGCGCTATACAATGCTCGTTAAGAGCAGACATTCATCCACGACGCTTTTCTCATGAATCTGATTGACCTTTTCGCTCAGTGTGATCCACAGTAAAAGGTTATGGGCACCTATAAATCCCCCCAGTTGAGAAGCTGGGTACATCTCCTGTCCTGTCTGATGCTTTATGTTCCGTCTGAGCTGATAGGAAGGTGCGATAGGAAGGTTTGAAGGTGTGTGGGGGTAGGGTGACAGAGGTCAGAGAGCCAGCTGACAGTACGGTAATTACTCTATTAGTGAAATGGGGCCAGGCTCTACGCTCTGACACAGCACTAATTACAACACAAGGGTGATGAACTTGATCAAGGAGCTGCTAAATTCATGTTTAATAGAAGAGAGAGGGAGAAAACTGAGGAAGTAGGAGAGGGCGAGTGAGAGAACATTTTGAGGAGGACATAATGACAACATGTACCTTTTCCATCCGTGCAAATCCAGCGCATTCGAAACTTGAATTTTGAAATCCACATTTCAGTGTGACCAATTGGCAGCACAGTCGTGTAAAGGTCTCCCCGCCGCTTCGGTAGTAAAGGCCACTGAAAAGTAATCACAGTGTCCTCTCCCCTGAGTACTGAGCAGGGTTTCATTTCTACCTCCACCCTGTTACTTCCCTGCTGTAGATCCCACAGAGTGGTGGGGGTCATGATCACAACCACAGGGGGGCAGACAGCTGGCTGCCTCTCTGACAGGTGCCTAATGGAGGGCTAATAGGAGAGAGTCGAGTCCTAGAGACCACTGCTGTGACCTTGACATGAACCTGGCATGGAGGCAGGTAGAGAGGAAGAGGAAGAGGAGGAGGAGGAGGGATGGAAAGGTGAAGTACCATTATAAGGGCTGACAGGCAGGTGGTTTAAATATCTCTTTCTCTTTTCCTTTCTCTCGCTGACAGTCTGTTTATCTGAACCTTGCTTACCTCTGTTGTCCAGCTAGTGACCCCACAGAGAACTTCAGCATAAAGGAAGATTTCTCTCTATATGTATGTGGGTGAGTCACGTAGCGAAGTGTGTATGTGCATGGGCGTTGGCGTACATCAGAATAAATGTTTAAATATTGCTTTAATTTACTTTCCTAACTTAAGTTTTACTGTTGGTTGTTATTTCAGCAATTCTCTTTACTGTGAGATGTGCTTAAAGTAGTTTTTCTGTGTAAGTGCTGATAACGTATTCTGTTTGGGGCAGTGATTATTGAGATTATAGCAATGTGTCTGTTTTTTACTACATGCGGACTAAAACAACAGATTTTGTATTGTGGAAGTCGATTTCAAGTTCAATTATATCCTTATCTGTAAGGTTTACTGCCTTAAACTTGATGACTTTGGCGACCAATTGCGTCCCTTAACAGTTAGTTAGTCATTTTGTTTCAGCTGTTGCAGACTCCACCATTACTGCCACCTGAACCCTCATGGTGCTTCAACATGGACTATGTTTGTAACTACTAAGCATTTCCACATTCTTCCATGAGTATATTTACCAGCATTTGTGTGACTATGTACTGAGGGCATGAGTGTGTTTGTGTCTCTGCTCAGTCAGTGATACAGATCACAGGGAAGTCAGGCCTGCAGGGACAGCCAATGAGCATCATCCACAGTAAAGAGAGAGCCACTACCGCCTGATCAATCTGAGCTCTCATTAAAAGGCTGCCAAGCCCTTTGCAACCCGATACAATATCAATACCGTAGCACCACAGAGAGACCTCCAGAGCTGTTAGGCAAGCCGCTGGCAGCTTAACTGTCATTACCGGACGGGCAACATGCCAGAGACCCCCTTCGTGGGCCACTTAGACTCCCCCCATGGTCCCAAACACAGGTCAGCACAGACAGATGGGCTGTCTGGGCATCTGTCCCGGGGATGAGGCACAGAGAGATGGATACCGACCTGTAGAGGAGGAGACAGCCTGTGCTCTCTCACAATATGGAGGGATGATGTGGGCTGTGTATGTTGACTGTGTGCAGTTACACATTGCTGCGGTTTCACCTGAGGCTTGTTTGTTTGCTGTGGGTATTTTCTGTGTTCGTTGTTTACCGTGAGTGATTACAAGGACCATCACATATGTTTGGGTTTTAAAGCGAACAAAAGACAAAGAGTTTGGTTAAGAAAACACCCTGTTTGAACGACAGGTATTGTTACAGATTCCAAAAATCTGCCCCGTGTTTTGGCATATATCCCAAAATCCCTGCTGGGAAAAACCACAAGCTCTGAATAGCGCTCTGTGGTGATTTCTGAGTAGAGCAAATGAGGGGAATATAAGTGGCCATACATAGAAAGCCTCTGTAATTCAGATCATTGTGTGGAGGCCTCTGCTCTGTGCTCCAGTCTTAACCCCCTGTGTGGTTCCGATAGGGGAGCCTGTGCGTCTCTAAACCCCCAGTAATCCACTGACAAAAGGGCCAGGAGAAAGCCGGCTACTGAAGGTGGGGGGGTTAGGACAGAGAATGGGAGGAGTGAAGAAGTAAAGAAGTGGTCGTCGCCTCTCTAACCCTCGAAGGGTATACTTAACATCAGAGAGGATGGTCCCCATAATGCCTACTGACTCCCACCACCCAAGGGTAAAACATCCCTCTGTTGTGTACGGCATCTTTGAGTATTCAGGGGCCACTGTTTATTAGACAAGTAAAGAATCCAGAGTCTATAATCGTGATCACTTCTGCAGCAGCTGAACTGTAACTTCCAGCCAGCGTATTGATTTATCTGGGCTGTCAGTAATTTATTCAGCGGGCGGGTGGCAGTTGTTTACTGAAAGTTGAAACCGATATTGTCTGTAATCATCATTAAGTCAGGGCCATTAGGAGCAGTCCCACTGCAGGTGCTAATTTGATGATGGGAGAGAAATGGCATGTAATTAAAACACAACAAATGACAGCTTAAAACCTGAGTCCTGTAGAACATGATCTCATTTTACCAACACGTGTGCAGTTTATAAACTAGAGGCTTACAGCATTGTTTAGAGGCATAATTGCATTATTCCAAGCAGATAAATATCACTGTGCGCATCCCAATAATGTTCCTCTCGTCAAGCCTTATTAGTGCTATGCAGTTCTTAGCAGATCATGTTTTGAGTGATTACTCGTCGGTGCTGCAGTTATGCAATGTCATGCAGAAGTCATTTGGCTGCGCTGAGGTCTCAGTGAGGTAGTTAGGTCTGTGGAACAATTGGCCCCAGCTGATTTGTCTGTAATCCATTTAGCTGAGATGTGACACACTGTAGGGGGGCTTTGCTTCTGGTCAATAAGTGCCAATAAGAAACAGCCATCACTCAGCGGGCTGCCCTGTCCACCAGCTTGCTCACTTGTTTCAGCTGTCAACCCCTGCCTCAAAGGAGCTGGCAATTGTGCCGCTCTTTCGGACGCACCACAAATGGCTTTCCCATACAAACCTCAATAGGACAGGAAAGGCAAGGACACTCGTAGACTGCAAAGCAGGCACATTTTCCTCCGACATCTGAATAAACCCATCTGAAGTGAAAACAGCTTCGTATTTACAAAACACCATTGACAGTTGCTCATTCTCTCAGTCTTAAACTCCTGGAGGTGGGGCTGTGGGGGGTTGAACCCAAGTCAGGGACAATCGGGGCTCTGTTTGTGTTTTCTCTAACACCTCCGTGTTCTCTTTGGGCTCTCTTGGAGCGTACCGCAAGGGTGCAGAGGAGGAGGGGTAAATGCTGTGACCCTGCCGTGGACCCTGACTGAAGCCCCCCAAAAAACCTGCAGACCACCACGCTAGCTCAACATGCCACCCGGTTGCTGCTGGAAACAGAGAGCAAGAGCGAAGTGGGTGTGTGTGGATGAAAGAGAAAAGCAGCGTCTTAAGAGATGAAGACCGCATTCAGTCACCAAAACATCCTCACTGCAGCAGGTTTTGACGTTGTTATTTATGGTGTGGCTGCAATCCAAGCTCATTATGAGGAATATATTCACTGAGTTAGTTTGTTAAACCTGGAGGAGACAAAAAGGCAGGCAGCAGCTGTATGATGTCCCGCTGGTGCTGCCAGGGCCAAACAATTTCAGAACAATACAACAATATGATGCTGTTCATTTCCTCCAGATTCAGAGATAATTAGCCTAACTGTGGTTCGCTCCTTTTATGTCCCCTCGTTGGAGAGAGAAGTTTGAAGTCTGATATGCAGAGTGGGTGTGTTTATGTGTCTGTCTGTCGCTTTGGCTGCCTGCTTGTGTGTGTGTGTGTGTGTGTGTGTGTGTGTGTGTGTGTGGTGTACATTTATAGTCAACAGAGCAGATACAGGGAGTCTGTCAGAGCTCTTTGTTCTCCAGCGAGAACACATCATGACTGGGCCTTTTGTCTGAACTGACACCATCATACAGTCTCTTTTTTTCCTACCTCTCTCTGTCTCTCTCTTTCCCTCACTCTCCCTCTGTTCCTCACCCCCTTATTTTTTCCACCAAACTATTCATCCGGCATCCCATCACTCTCTCTCACGATGAAACCATTTAAAAGATAATGACCCCTGTGGATTACAGTGTTGTAGAGATGGAGATGTTTTTTCCCCCTGCGTCTGGGTGCGGACCGAGCTCCAACTTCCAAAGTATAACATAGTGTTCCGAACAGCAGATGGCTTCTGAGGACAGTGTGTGTGTGTGTGTGTGTGTGTGTGTGTGTGTGTGTGTGTGTGTGTGTGTGTGTGTGTGTGTGTGTGTGTGCGTGTGCGTGCGTGCGTGTGTGTGTTTGCCTTTATAATTGACTTTATAATGATACATTATTTATAATCTCCTTTGTTAATGGTCAAAAGTATGTGGACATCCCGAAATTATAGTGTGATTGTTGAGTGTCTCAGGATTAATATGCTGCTATAACAGCCCCCACTCTTCTGGAAGGGCTTTGCCACAAGATTTTGGAACCTGGCTACAGGGAGTTGCTCCCATTCAGCTACAAAAACAGGAATGCATTTGGTCACTGATGTTGGCCGATAAGGCCTGGCTCACAGTCGGGGTTACAGTTCAGCCCAAAGGTGTTGCATGAGGTGGAGGTCAGGGCTCTTTGTTAGCCAGTCAAGTTCTTCCAAAATAATCTGGGAAAACCATTTCTTTATGGACCCTGATAAAATGTAATTTTATGCTGTAGCTATATCAAGATTGTCCATTTACTTTTGGTTATATCGTGTAGATAAACTAAATTTAGGTGGACATATCCAGGAACATTCATCCTTTGACTGCTTGAAAAAATATATATAAACAAATGAAGTGCAGTGGATGTGAGACATGTGAGAGCTTTCCAGCCAGAACACATCACAGCTTCACCCTTTCTCTCAGGGCAGCAGACTCACTGCAGGATTAATCATGTGTTAAGCACTAAAATTACACTCATTCATATTTCACTGTCTGGGCAGCACATTCCACATGGTATTACAGGTTAGGGAAGAATATGATGTCTAAACAAGGAAAGAAACACACAAATGTAGAGGCAAACAGTTTAACGTTAACTGTGGAAAGAAATATTTCACACTCGAGTCTCCTCATCGCAGCTGAAATCTCATTTTCTCACTTTTAAAGCCTAACCACTGCTCTTTGTGTCTGCGTATTCAAACAGAAAATTGCTGTGTAGGTTCTGACTGTCATCTTTAAATGTCTGCAGAGTGCCAAGCTTATCGGAACCTGAGGGAAATCTAAATTAAATCTTCCCGGTGAATGGGATCAGCCTCCGCATTATCTCTTGTCATTCTCAACTATTAAAGTTAGTTATTAGGAAGCAAAGGCACATTTGTCAAAAGAATGTGCAGGGACTATTTTAGACCAAAGAGCTGTTGGAGAGTTATTGAATATGATTTTCAGGGATATCATCCAGGGACTGGAGAGTTTGGATGGACTGTACTGACCTGTTAAAAGAGCCATTGTTTTAGATGTCAACAAGCCAACATTAATAATTGATAAGCAACTAGTTTAGAGGTCATTGGTAGAATAGATACTGTGGGGCACAGCTGTGCCACCAGGATGCTTAAAGCACACGTCATGAGGACACTGTCCTCTCTACAGAAATGACAGCAGTGGTTGCTGGTTGAAATGGCTTAAAACTACCCATGTGTTCATTTGGTACCAAAGTAGGAATGTTCTTACAGCACTAAGAAAAGCAAAGTGGTAGGTGTTGAGATATTTACAGGCACACAAAGCATTTGAAACAGCAAAGCAAGGTTTGTTTGTTCTTGGTTTTTTATTTATAAAATTCTACAGTCCACCTTTAGCCATGATAGCAGTCTTTCCCTGAAGGACGTGCAGAAAAGGGCCTGCGCTGGAATCGAACCCTGACCACTGAAGTAAAGACTCAGCCTTAGTAAGCACTCTACCAGGTGAAGCTTTTGTCCAGGCGACCCAATATAATCAATATTTTTATGAGAACAAAGTATCAAATGACAATGTGATGAACCTACCTGAATCTGCAGCTCCGCTTTTCAGGAAATGCCCTAAAAATCCACTTTACACTTTCTGCTCAGCACCAGCAGACAGACACAGGAACTAGTTTGTGAACACAGCCACACAACACACAAAGCATTTAGCATCTAAAGAGACAGATGTTTAGCCCAAAAACAGAGCTAAAAGATAGTTAATATTGGATTTACATTCATCAGGTGGCCTGAAACACTCCAAACGAATGATAATGTTGTCTGTAATTGCTGGATGTGTAAATGAACAGCTGTTTGCTGTTAAGCACATCATAACAATTAAAGGTGTTAATATGTCAATGTTGTGTTCACAGCTTGTTATTGCATTTTCAGCCATTCTTCAACTCTAGGGTGAAATGAGTAGAAAGTGCCCATATGGGTCATTATAAAATACACCATCAAAGAAGATATTTAGGTACAAGATTGATGAGCCTGATTGAAAAAGCATCAGATTTTGGTGTTGGAGCAAAGGTTTGCAAGCAGAGAATGATAGATGAAGGATGGCAACAAACCATGGCTTCTTATTATCATGAAAAAAGCATTCCATACTGTATTGAGAATTGCAAACCCCTCCCTCCAAGGACACATACTCACACGGATGCACACACACGTACGCGCACTCACACACACACATAAACTTCTCTGAGAGAAAGTTGCTCTCACATAGATGCATGCCGTTGCAGAATTTGCATCTGAATGCCAACTTTTGTTGGTAAATTCAAGGGTCCTTGGAGATTTTGCACATTCTGTTCAGAGCTCGGCAGGCCAGTGGGAACAAAGTCACACATTAGCAAAGCCCTGCCAGCCTCAATTATGACCAAAGGGATTGGCTTGATAGTGTTGCAGTGGGCCACATTCAAAACTGGATGTGTCTATTTAAACTTTCCTGGCCACTTCCTTTATGTTTTACAGCACTAGAATACAGTGGATGGCAAATTCCTGCATTGAGAACGACGCAGAACGATTTGGAGGCTCTCTGCTGCTGCATTCTGTGTTATTCTCCTCTATTTTATATGGAAGCCTTGGTCTGTGAATCTAGTCTTCATGTTTGGGAAAAATCCATCTGCAATGGAAGTGCTCAGGCTTTGTTCTCTCCAGATTCTATGCCTTGAGGTTCTTTCCCTTTCTCACACTTTGTGTCTTTTTCCCTCCATCTCTCTCTGCCTCAGAACATTGGTGATAGAGAATCCAGGAGTCTGGCTTCAAGCCTCCATATTTCATATGCATTATGAGACACAGCTGATTAAATTGCAAGTGTACGCCATGACTCGTCCTCCTTCAATATGTAATAAATGTCTGTTTTTTCCCTTGGTTTTCTCATATTCTGTCTGTGTTTCGTGCCTTCTCGGGGGGCTGCAGATTGGATGAATCAGACTTTATGCCTGTTTCAAAGCCCAAGGTGTTTTATTTATAGGGAAAAAGTACATTAACGCCTCTGCAAAATCTTTGGAAGATTTATCAAGCACTCTCTCAGCTTCCTCCCTGCCTCACTTGAACTGTGATACTTGAAGTACAGATGTGTGTTGTTGGGGAGTGTAACATATCTGTCGATCTAGTGTGTGTTTTCATCCCTCCACTCTCACCACCGTCTTACCATCATGCCCATGCTGTGACATGGCCAGCTCTGTTGTCACGACATTTATAATTCAGTCTTCTCAATAAAAGATGGACGACATTAAGTTTTTATCTGGTGATGCAGTGCTGCTGTCTCTTAGAGCCTCTTTACAAGCGAATGACTGAGGAGCAAAACTTTCCGCCTCTGTTCTGACTTCCAGGCATCACTTGGCATTAGTATAACCCTAGATGATCCTTGTTCCTCAAACATGCTTTTAGAAGTTTATTCCCTATGATCTCATATTCTGCTAGCTTACTCCCCAGCCCTTCCTCTCTAAGCCCCCAACCTTTAATGAGTTTTGCTGAGAGTTATATTTACTCATGTTGTCTTGAGCTTCTGTCTAAATGGCAAAAATTCCTCTTTCATTCTGGGTTGTCTGGCTGAATCAGCACTGTCGTTTCGCAGCTCACTTAGTGCAAAGAGCTGATGTGGGCAGAGCTCTGTCAGGAAACAAGCTCTAAATCATCCCAGTTTACAGAAACAACATGGCCTGCCTTGCATTATGAATGCATTCAAACCATCACATTGGTCGTGTTGCTGGAGACTGAGAATAGCTTGGCTAAGTACTGCTGGTTTTTAACGGTTGTCCATCTCTGTTTTTCCACACATCTTCAAGGTGTAATGGCTTCTGTATGTACGTTACGTTTTCCTCTGCTTTTTTCTTTGTGGTTTCATCTAGCATCTGCCACCCAGAAAGATAAACAATATGGGTAGATAAAAGAGAGAGGGAGAGAGCGAACTGGAAAGAAAGGACTGCATGTGTCAGTTACAACTGATGAAAGCCTGCAAGTCCAATTAGTCCTCACTATCAGGGGGAAGCAGGGGGGTCTCATGGGAGTAATGTCAGAAAATATCCACGAGCGGAACATGTCAATAATACAACATTTACATATTTGGCTATTGATAGATGAAAAATCAAGCTGGATGTTTTCTTGTACATGGGGTTTATATTTGGTACAGGTTTTGTCCACATCAGCTTTTTGAACAGATAAACAAACCATCAAAGGGAAGTACTGTATTTTCCACACCACAAACCTCTCTAAAGCAGGAGCTAATGGCAGAGAACACACTGAATCTATTCTCATTCCCTGTAGATGTCCTGGAATCCATTTTGGTGATGGTGTATCCACTGCTGGTTAAATGTCTGTCTGTCTTTCACCAGGTTTTGTTTTGTGTTTTGTGGATTTCCTTGTCGCTGGTGTGTTTTTTCATCCCGTGCCAGAAATGTAAGGGGGATGCAAAAGAGAGCACAAGAAAGGAGCAAGGACAATTTCAAAAGCACAGCGCTGTGGGTCAGAGCTCATGTGCTCCTCTGGGGAAGAACCACATGCTCTGGGAGTAAGAAACCAGAGAAAACACAGCTGCTGTTGCACAGATTTATATATGTGTGTCTGTCTGTGCGTGTGTGTACGCACGTAGTCACATGCACGTGATGTGTAGGTGTATATGTTTTGTGCAAAGCAAGACCATGGAGGAGGATGGAGGACATGTGTGGGTGTTTGGGAAGACCTTAATGAGCACAATCTGGACAACGGCGTAGAGCAGAGAGGAACCGGTAGCTTTGTGGCAGACACAGGAGCTCTACATTCAGCTCACACGTGCTTCATCTGCTGTGACTCTCTGCAAAGACATAAAGATTCACAAGAGCCAAGTTTCTCCTCTGCAATCATCTCAACCCTTAAATGTTTCATGCATTTTGCATTTTTCCTTTGGAGGGCTTCATCCTGTCTTTGAAAAGTGCGTCAGTTGTGTACGTGTGCATCCACGGCCACTGTTGAATGTGTCTATCTGTGTATCCCCAATGTGGAGCTGTGTTCCAGTCAGGCTGTAGTTAGGGAAGGACTCGCAGTCCCAGAAGAGACGTTGCCTTTGTGTTGTTGTTATTGTCTTCATCTTCAAACAGGGATTGTTCTGGCCACATGTTCCTTGTGGACTACCAAACACACATACACACGCACACCTTACTGTGACAGTGGAGCATCTCAGTGGGCACACCAGTGCTGCTGCTTGTAAACTGTGTTTATGATTATTGTCACTGGGTGTGTTGCTGCTCTGATTACATGTCATGATAAAAGAGGGACAGAAGTCAAGCTCCTCTTTTTAGCCCTTTGCTATTCAGTGAATGATATATGTCTTACAAATATCAACTCAGTGAAAGCTCTGGTGCAATAAAATGGTTTAATTTCTTTAGCCTGCTTTTATTTTAAAATTTATGCAAATACAAAAATTTTATCCAATATTTAATTGCCATTCATTCATAAATGAAAGCTAATTTGAGGACAGGTTCTTGCTTTATAAGATTCAATTTAATATGTAACGGATATGTTTGAACAGCAGATGTCTAAATAAGTAACCGTGCTTGTGCTTCTGTTGTTTTGTTCACTATAAATTATACAATCATTGTTCCTGGAGTATCATAATAATTGTAGATCGCGCTAAAGTCCAGATAGTCACATACTCCTGCTACATGTTTGCAACCAACAGTTGCCATGGTAAATTGAGAGTGGATATACTGTTAATGAGGAAGAGTTATCAGAGAACTAATAGGATTGTAGTGTAATTTTAGTGAACTGCATGTGGAGATTAATTAAGAAAAAGCTCTATTACGCACATACTTGACTCTAATTGTTATGTTAAACTTAGCAGAATTTGTAATTTAACTGCATAACTAGAGGCAGTTTGTTTCTGTGATATTGCCACATTAATATTGCCTGCTTTAATTTTCACATGTGCTTTTGTATTGTTCTGTTCCACACTGTGTGGACTCTGTAGCACTGGAGCCTTGCTCTCTCTTCACATTGTCACTCTGCTCATTGACCCCTGTCTTCAGTGTCCTCCTCTCAAACCCACTTCTTCTGTCTCTCCTTCACCTCTGCCCCCCACACCTCTGCCCTCCCTACCTCCCCACATCCCTCATATCCACCCTAACCCTCTCAGGGGGAGGTGAGTCCTGAGCTGGCCCCGGGCCCAGGCCCATTAGCCCCAGCCTGGCAGCCATGTGCTCATCACCAGAGATCATTACACCCAGCCAATGACACCACTCTAATGCATCATTAATGATTGATTAACGAGCTGAGCTCAGCCCAAACGGGTGCATTTGTACGGAAGAGCACCCTGTAATGGTTGTGCAAGGCTTGCATCTGCTATTTTTCACAGTGTTTTGTGTGTGTGTGTGTGTGTGTGTGTGTGTGTGTGTGTGTGTGTGTGTGTGTGTGTGTGTGTGTGTGTGTGTGTGTGTGTGTGTGTGTGTGTGTGTGTGTGTGTTTTATTCTCCGTCTCTCAGGTTGAGTGAGGAAGCTGCAGACTGTGTGAAACGAAGGACTGAGGAGGTGACAGCAGAGTAGCGTGATGGCAGGGCGGGGGCTCTCTGCCCCTCTCCCTCTTTTCCTCCTTCTTGTCCTGGTGGAAGTCCTCCCTGTGGTCCAGGGCTCTGGCTACCTGTCTGGATATCGCCTCAGGTCTCGACTGCAGAGGGACCGCCACATGCGCAATGTCCGACCCAACATCATCCTCATCCTCACCGATGATCAGGACATAGAGCTGGGTAAGACATTTTCCTCCATTAATCCTTTCCTGGGTGTGTGTTTGTGCATTTGTCTCTTTCTGTTTGCTTTGTCCATGTCCCATGGGTATGGGTATTCTCTCCATGTGTATCCAGCAGCATTAGCAAGGGAAAGTCAGCCTAATGCTGCCTCTTGGCACCATAACAACTGGCCCACTCAAAGTCATGTGCTCCCTCTGCCAGCTCCTCCATTGCTGGCATGAAATGAGGGCGGCCTATGGCTTCCATTGTCTGGGTGCCAAACTCTGGCCATCTCCCTTCCCGCTTAAGTCCTTTTGCAGCGTATTGGACTCAAGTGGCTGCATAATGGCCTTGATGACATCCTTTGTCCTCCTGTGATCGCTCGTGAGAAGACTCCCATTGAAAAGCAGGAATTTATAGTCAAGCATCTGTTTTCCCAAACAATCACCATCAGCCTGAAAAGCTTTTAGTACACAAAAATCCAAATGGGTTACACTTTACCAAAAGATTTGTCCCCTCATTTACTTTCCCTCCTTCTTTTTCCTCTGACCGTGTCCATAATGGTTTTTGCTCTTTCCCCCTCATGCCCTACATTTATATTTTTCACTCTTTGCCCTCTCTGTTTTCCTCAATCTCTCACTCTTTTTTTCTTCTCCATCTGTTTAATGTCCCCCGTGTCCCATTCATTCCAACCCTTGGCCTTTGAATCTCTTCTCACCCTCCTATCCCTTCTTACAACCCCCCCCCCCCCCCCTCTTTTTGGCTCTGTTTTCTCCCAGGCTCAATGCAGGCCATGAACAAAACACGGCACATTATGGAGAAAGGCGGCACTCATTTTTCCAACGCTTTCTCCACTACGCCCATGTGCTGCCCGTCCCGCTCCTCCATCCTGACAGGGAAGTATGTGCACAACCACCACACCTATACCAACAACGAGAACTGCTCCTCACCCTCCTGGCAGGCCCACCATGAGCCGCACACCTTCGCCGTACATCTCAACAACTCAGGCTACAGGACCGGTGAGCACCGCAAGTCTGACCCATGAATGAATGAACTTTAAAAGATGCATTGAGCCCGAGGACCAAAATTAACCTACTTCTCGCCTTTTCCCTCACTCAGCCTTCTTTGGAAAGTATCTGAATGAGTACAACGGCTCCTACGTGCCCCCTGGCTGGAAGGAATGGGTAGCACTGGTGAAGAACTCGCGCTTCTACAACTACACCCTCTGCAGGAACGGTGTACGAGAGAAACACAGCAGTGACTACCCAAAGGTATTCAGGCCCTGCAGCTAAGAGTTATCATGCTTACTTTCACAGAGCGATTGCCTGTATGAAAGCAAAGTCAAACAAGGTATTTTTACATTACTGTGACATGTAGTTATCACTACATTTTAAGCATTTACCTTCAAGTAATCATACGTTTCCCAAAAATGACTAGATTACTAGTAAATCACTAGTAATTAATAGTTTAGAAAGCATCACCTTTGTAATTTTTATACTTGGAACTTATACTTATACAACCCCAATTCCAAAAAAGTTGGGACGCTGTGTAAAAAAAATAAAACATTTTTTTGACATAAAGTCAATTGAAAACAGTACAAAGAGAATATATTTAATGTGTCACCTCATCAGCTTCATTGATTTTTGTAAATGTACACTTCTGAATTTGATGCCAGCAACAGGTTTCAAACAAGATGGTACAGGAACACTTACACACTTGTAAAATTGCCGCTGGTAAATACAGTTCATTTGCAAATTTTGCATTTGTTTGCAGTCTGTTTCATTCATATCCACATTATTTTGGAAATCTGGGTTATAAATCTTTTTTTCTTTGCAGTGATGTTTTTTCCATATCTTAACCTCTTCACCCCATTTAAAAGTAATTTCCAAAGGTGCCAAATCTGCATCTATATTTCCACTTGATGGAATGAAACGTGTGTAGGATTTCGTCGCATTTATTGGAAGAAATGAAGTATAATATGTATAATTGTGTTTTCATTAGTGTATAATCACCTGAAAACCAGATTTTTTGTGTCTTTACCTTAGAATGAGCACCTTATATGCTCAGAGGAAGTGGGTCCTCTTCCATGGAGTCTGTCATTTTTCACCGCCATGTTTTTACAATAGCCCAGAGCCGATAAACCAGGCACTCTCTGAGGACCCCTCCCAAGTTTTATGCATTAAGTAACGGTTAAATAGTAGATGTGGGTCATTATTTAGGTATGGTAGTGCTTGGGAATCTCTTGTGACTCACACCAGGATAGTAATAGGCACTGACCCATCACAGTGCTGAAGGCTTTGACATCTGCTCTTTCTGTCACTCACTAAGTGCCTGATAGACACTGTCTGCTCACTCCACAGGACTACCTGACAGATATCATTACCAACGACAGCATCAACTACTTCCGTATGTCTAAGAGGATGTACCCTCACCGTCCTGTCATGATGGTCCTGAGCCACGTCGCTCCGCACGGACCAGAGGACTCCGCCCCGCAGTACAGCTCTGCCTTCTCCAACGCATCACAGCACATGTAAGACAATGAGATGAGAAGCTTCAAAATGCCTCAACCTGCTGTATGATTAACCAAGCTGAGAGCCCTCAGAGGGTTGCAGGTTTGGGGAGATTCTGTGACAGCTAATAGTTTGAACTGGACTGACTTCGCCCATTTGATATCCTGTGTACTGACTTGGTTTATGTGGGACACAGCAGACAAACACAAGGGCACATTTTTACAATTTTCATATTCACAGCTATTTGCTTGCATATGAATCATCCACGCATTCACGCTCCCTTTCATTTGACCCAGAATGGCACAAATTCCATAATCTCAGCTCGATCTTTTCTTCCTCCGCCTGCAGTATGCTCTTGGCAGCTGAGCCCTCTCCACGCACAGCCAGTGTTTCGCTCCAGTTTATTTTGCACATGTGTTGTTCACATTAGTGTTACCGCCCTAATGAGCCCTGCTAATTTGTACCATTTTGTCAGCTATGATCAAAGAGAGGCATGAATGATGTATGTTTAATGCATAGGTAATGAAGGCACACACACACACACACACACACACACACACACACACACACACACACACACACACACACACACACACACACACACACACACACACACACACATTTCAGCCTTTGTCTTCCTGACCCTCCATGTTCCTGACTGGCTGTCTAGTGCTGCTGGCTAATGGCAGACCTGCTATTGGCCTCCAGAGACAGATCCAAGGCCAGTAATGAGACTGCAGTTTCTGCCCCCTCCCTTCAACCCCCTCACACCCTTCTCCAGCTTCATCTAATCCCTCCAGCATCATTAACCTGTGCCACGCAGGCTTTATACACAGAATATTCTGAAAATTCAGCCCCAGTGTCTTTGTACAAACTTTTAATTGCTCTTTCTCCATAAATTTGCTCTCCCTCGGGTAATGTTTTCTGAGAGCGCTTCTCTGGCTATTTTTCTCACTCCATCTGCCTTTGCCCTTATCAACCCCACGAAGAGAGAGAGGCAGTAAAAGTTCTGCATTCCTCTGGTGATAAATGTTCTTCTCACCATGGTACCTTGCAGATGCATCTTCACACTACATTAGGGGTTCCACTGTGGACCAGGCTAAGAGACATTAGCATTTCTTAAAAGTCAAATCGATCCGTTCTAAACGTTAAATATATTTTCTTCTTGGATCTCATTAGCTATTTAGCAGTGTTTATTCTCAAATAATTAAAGTTCCATATGGCTCGGAGTTAATTATTGATCAAACTGTGCTCACTGTGTTCAGGCCTATCGATCGCAGTGCTTTGCATTTTACATTGTTTATGTATCCTCCAGTTTAGCTTTGCATAAACAATTTTCTGGCTACTTTGGAAAGAAAAGGAAAAGAGATATCAGCAGACACGGGTATAGAGTATTACTGTGAATGCACGATGTGACTGTACACACATTGGTATATTTTGTGTATAAATAGCACACATATAGAGATGGCAGAACAAACTGAATGCTACGTATGCGGAGTTACAGTGACATATAATGGAATGAGTACATTGAGTTATTTTCTCCTTTTGGGATGTAAAAGACGCAGCAGAAATGAGATGTTAAGTGCACCAAATTAAGTTTTTTGTGGTTTAGTTGTTGATGTTTTTCTATCTGTCCTCATATATCTCTCAGAACCCCCAGTTACAACTATGCCCCAAACCCAGACAAACACTGGATCCTACGCTACACAGGACCGATGAAGCCCGTCCACATGCAGTTCACCAACATGCTGCAGCGCAGGAGGATGCAGACCCTGCTGTCTGTGGATGACAGTGTGGAGAAGGTAGGCAGACATGCAGGCACATAGACATATGTTTAAATAGAAGAACTTAAACACAGACACACCACATTCACACACACACATTTCATCTGACTGTCTCAAGTCCTGAGAGATCTGTGCTTGTTCTGACTGGGACCGTATAATGCATTCACTGACACACTTGGTAAATTGTTCTATCCCTTTTCCTTGAAACTGGCACAGGAGACTTGAGCTATCAAACATGAAAAATAACTTTTTATACTGTGTGAGTGTTCAATGAATTATATCCTCCTCTGTAGCTGCACAGCATGTTGGTGGAGACAGGGGAATTGGACAACACCTACCTTATTTACACCTCAGACCACGGCTACCATATCGGCCAGTTTGGTCTGGTCAAAGGCAAATCAATGCCTTATGAGTTTGATATCCGTGTTCCCTTCTACGTACGAGGACCTAATGTGGAGCCAGGTGCCATGTGAGTAACAGTGACACGTGTTTTTTAAGTCATTCAATATTCTGATATCTAGATGCTGTGTTCCAATATTATATATGGGAGATTAATGACACTGCAACCAAATTCCAATGAAAAGTATCACCTGATTCTTGCTTCTCTGCAGTAATCCTCATATAGTGTTAAACATTGACTTGGCGCCGACTCTCCTGGACATGGCTGGTCTTGATATCCCTGCAGAAATGGATGGCAAGTCTATCCTCAAGCTGCTGGACACAGACAGGCCAGTCAATAGGTGAACACACACATCAGTTACTTTGCTCTGTGTCCTGGCATTCAACAGACACTTCAGAAATGGAATGGTTGCAGATTAGGCAGCTATGTGCCAAAAACTCGTTTGCTTGGACTTCTTAAAGTTTGACTAAATGTCTGTTCTTGGTGTTTTCTTGGACATAATGACATCTGCAGTCCAAATATAAATGTGGAACACCATGTTCTTTTCAGGGCCATACAAGGATAGGATTTGAAAATGGAGTGCATGTTTGTTCAATTAAAAAGTCACAGTGTGGCCTGACTGGACTTTTCTTATTTCTTTTTCATCATTTTCCAGGTTCCAGTTGAACAGGAAGGGTAAAACATGGAGAGACTCTTTCCTGGTGGAGAGAGGGTATGTTTTATCGATTGACCTTTAGCAGGCCATGTTCTCATTCCAAGCATTGTCCTCTGGTGACATCAGACTCCATGTCTTTGGTTGGTTGAAAAACATTTTCTTGTTCTTTCAGGAAGCCTCCACACAAGAGAGCTGATGGAAAGGAAGTGGCCCAAGAGGAGAACTTCCTGCCAAAATACCAGCGGGTGAAGGACCTGTGTCAGAAAGCAGAGTACCAGACCTCCTGCCAGCAGCCAGGACAGGTACCTAACCTGCAGGAGCAAAGGAGGAGATGTTAATCATGTTTCAGGAGAACAACATGTTCAGTGACAGTTTGGTTGATGGTTGACAGTTTACAGCATATATGCAGCCACTGTACTCTCAGGGTTCCACTGCACATCAAAATCTCTTTTTTAATCCTTCAAAATGGGGTGCGCTCATGTGTATTTTAAAAAAATCTGAATTAAAAGCCTCATCCTATAAACTTATTTTGATACTGTTGGTCTGGGATATTTCTTGCATGTTCAGGCTTCTACAGAGGTAATTTCTGCATAGATGCATAAAGAACATTTTAAATCAAAGGGGATTTTAAGCATAAAAATGATGCAATGCTATAGCACAAGCCTCAAACCCAACATCATGAAATTTCCCTCTGCCTTGTTTCAGAAGTGGCAGTGTGTTGAGGACCCGACTGGCAAGCTGAGGCTGTATAAGTGCAAGGGCATGGCAAGTCTCTATGCCCCGCGTATGCAGGCTCTGATGGCCAGCGGTGCCTCTCAGCTGTCTCCTGCATACAACTCCAACCACTGTAACTGCGGTGATGTGGGCTTCAGAACAATCCTGAAGAAGAAGAGGCTACTCACCAAGAAGAGTAAGCTCCCCTTGTCAATCACACTGTTCTGGTAATTATTAATAGATGTGATTTTGTTCAGAAAGGCACTTATGCTTTACTTTGCAACGTCCTTGCAGTAGCCTACAAAGCTTTGCCAAACAGGGCCGTTAATCCTAAGATAAAATAACTAGCTTTTGAAGTATTCATGGCGTGAAGACTGTGTCTCTGCTGCCATCAAGTGGTGGAGTAAAGTAGACAAGTGAGCCTTTCAGTATGAGCCCTTGAGAGAGGGAAATACACAAGATTGTGAATTATTCATGGAATATGATACCAATTGGATGGAATGTTGATTCATATCAGCGTATCGACACTACCCCTCCTCACCTTCACCACCGTCACCAAGGAGTAAGTTAAGGCTGCTGCACTGAAGCTCAGTCAGATTGACTGAGCGAAGCAACACGACTGGTGTGGCAGCACTGTTGGAAGCTTGTCTAGCTATGACTTTCTTGATACAGGCCTGAAACGTTTGTGCTTTGCTTCACACTTATGCACTGCTTTCCTCTTTTTCTAAAGTTATATTTTACTTAATTTTTTGTATTCTATGCACTCAACTTTATGTTATTACTGTTATTCATCTTTATATTCATCTTATTTTTACTATTATTATCAAGTGGTTTTTATTCTCCATCATATTTTACACTAAAATGTTGTCTTTTTTTATGCACCGCCCGTGGTTCATATGTTATACAAATAAACTTGTTATCATTATTATTCTTCTTGTTGTTATATCATCGGTATGCATACATATATGCATCATCATAGAGCTTGCATAAAAGCACATCCCTTTTTTTGTCTTCTTCAGGTTCCTCCGTTTCGTCTTATTCAGAGATGAAATCCAGTAAGTCTGTCTCTAGGAAGCGCTGGGCCCGCTCTGTATCATTTGAGCTGGATGGAGACCTGTATGCAGTAGACCTTGAGGAGGGCTACCGGCCTCTGACCTCCAGAAACAGCAGCTGGGCCAGAGACAGGAGGAGAGGAGTGTGGAATGAGGAGGACAATGAAGAGTTCAGTGGCATGGGGGTCACAGCTAAACCCACCACCAGCAAGAAACTCACACCACCCGCTGCTCTTAAAGTCACCTACAGGTGCTGCTGTGTTCATCTGTCCATTAATGTCCAAAGTTTTTGGTGATAAAAGACAGGAACAAAATGTTGTGAAATAATTTCGACTGCATATGCACAATATTCAGTGGTGTTATTTATGTCTTTTGTATGCTGCAGGTGCTCTATTCTTATGAACGACACAGTAAAATGTGATGGAGGCCTCTACAAGTCCCTTCAAGCATGGAAAGACCACAAACTGCACATTGAGCATGAGGTACTGCTACATTCTCTTCCTTGTTAAATCTGGTCTATAAAACCCATTTAATTGGTTGTTAGTCACTTGTGGTGTATAATGAGCTTTGTGTGGCTGCGTGTTTGTTCTACTGTGTTTAGATTGAAACTTTGCAGACCAAAATCAAGAACCTCCGTGAGGTCAAAGGTCACCTGAAAAAAGTGCGGCCAGAGGAATGTCAGTGTGACACTCCCAGGTGAGAATGTGTGAGAACCGTACAGTCGCCTGCATACAGATCCAATTACATGTGTGACAGCCGTGTCTTGTCTTTACAGTTATCTCCTCAAGAATAAAGAGGATTTCAGGCTCAGTGAAGAGAGCATGCACTCACTCAGGTAAAGTTTGATACTGACAGTGAGTTATTTTGTATTTCTTCTTGCACTCTCACTGTATTGAATGTGTTTCCTTGTCATCAGAGTGCCATCAAAGCAAAAGAGTCAGTGGCTGCAGAAAGAGCAGAAGCGCAGGAAGAAACTACGTAAATTCCTCAAGAGGCTCCAAAACAACGACACCTGCAGCATGCCTGGCCTCACCTGCTTCACCCATGACAACCACCACTGGCAGACCGCCCCCTTCTGGACAAGTGAGGAAATAACATATGGGCGTATACAGAGAATAGAAGAAAGTTGTTGTGGAACTGTCAAATATTTTCCAAAGCAGGTATGGTGAAAATACATTTTTGGAACACTGTTGTGATGTCCTTGTTTTCCGTTCTCGTCCCTCCCTTCCTCAGTGGGTCCATTCTGTGCGTGCACCAGTGCCAACAACAACACCTATTGGTGCCTAAGGACCATCAATGACACACACAACTTCCTGTTCTGTGAATTTGCTACCGGTTTCCTGGAGTATTTTGACCTCAACACTGACCCACATCAGGTATTTCATTTGCAGACACACTGTACAATATGGCAGATAAATAAATAACTTACCAATAATAACTATAAAAGGATCCCACGACATGAATCACAATGCGTTCCTGTGAGCACAGAGTTTCCAGTGTTTTCCAGAGATTGTCCAGACTTTCCAAAGCCCTTGCTGACATTTTGCCCTCATTACTCCTGCAGCTGATAAATGCTGTCAGTACCCTCGACCGCAATGCTCTGAATTCAATGCATCAACAGCTCATGGACTTAAGGGGCTGCAAGGGACATAAGCAATGCAACCCGGAGAAGGGTGAGTAAAAAGCCTCTAAGGCAAGCATGATTGATGATGGTGTCTCCAGTAATTTCAGCCTGAGACTAATGTTCCCTCCACTTCCTTTCAGGAGGAAAAGAGCGAAACTACTTCAGTGAATACAGGTATTTTCATCTTCCGTTTACATTACAGCTGATTACTTTTACAAGCACTGCAGATGGAATTCATGTTACAATTAGAACTCAGGAAGTTTGCAGCCTCCCTCATGAGTCTTCGGCTATGTTTCTCTCATTGCGAGTCATCCGGGGAGTCAGGAAAATAAAATACAGTGATGTGCTGAAATTGAACCTCTTCAAACTGTCATGGTGCCTTACTGTTGTGATCAAAGCCTTTTTAGCATGCAGAAGCAGAAGCCAAGGCGGGACAGAATACAAGCCTGCTTTTAAGCTTCTGCTGTTCCCTTTTTGTAATGAAGCCTAATTGCTTGTCTCTGCTGTGCGTGTGGGGGCGTATGTGTGTGTGCCTGCTTATGTGTGTGTGTGTGTGTGCGCGCATGCACGTATGTGTGTGTACCTGTATGTGTGCGTGTGTTCTGTGTGTGTGTGTATTTTGTATGTATATACCTGTATGTTTGTCTCCATGCACGTGCATTTGCCCTGCGCGTGTATACGTGCTGTGCATGCTTCAGGCCAGTTCATCGTCGAAAGAGGCCAAAAGTGAAGAAGCCTTCCTCCAAATCGCTGTGAGTTTGTCATAACCCATCTGTTCCTTTGTAGTCAGCCAAACTCTACCCCTGTCTCCATCCAGATTTTTTTCAGCTTGATCAGATGACCCAGCAGCATGCTCCCCTCTTTCCTCTGTACTGTAATTCTGTAGTCCTATACTTACAGTAACTCTCATTTACCTGCATTGCAAAGCGGCACTATGTTCTTTTTCATTCACTCACTCAAATCAAATTCAGCAAAGCAATGCAGATGTCACATCCTCTCAGTATGTTGTGTTCTCGGTCCTGTTATTGTCATTTGTTACTTTTCCTCACAGTGTTGGTCGGAACAGACCACAACTGGAGCCATGGTTTCCAGTGAATGCCTCAAGTGGCACATTTAACTCACGGTATTTGTTTCCCTGCACAGAGGGCAGATTTGGGAAGGGTGGGTTGGTTAACCACCTGCATCCCGCAACCCACCACATTGGCCTCCTCCAGCGAAGGAAGGAAGAAGGGGGAGTACAGGCAAACCCAAGGACCTTGACCACACTTCGATGGACCATAACCTGAGATACTACTTAACTCTAATCTGGGTTTTCATTTTTGAGAGAACTGCTCGTGATAACTCTCACCCAGGCAGAGGAGATGCTGAAACTGAGAGGAAGCATAAAGACTCGCCATCTGTCAGTGCTACATTCGCACACATATCATTCTCATTTACATGTTCTGTTTCCCTCAGCTGCCAGGACCATTAACATCAACAGGATGCTGTGAATCAGGTGGGACTGTTTGGCATCCACAAGCCATTCAGTCTAACAGTACTGCTTGTACATAATATATATCAGCTTTAATCAACTTCCGTTCATGTCTAATGGGACTGGGTGGAAACATGATGAGTTACATGTCAACTCTGCTGCTACACAATGACGTCATGGCCTCATGATGTCTCCGTGGCTCATGCTGATTAGACAGATCATTAGTGCTTGGATAACAACAAGACATATTTTCTTTCTCTGCACCAACGTGTCTGCACATGGAAGTGGTATGAACTTTTAAACGACCAACGGTAACAAACTCTTTGCCATAATCTTTTGTATTATAGTTGATCTTTACGCTGATGAATGTCCTTTATGAAGCGTCATAGTCCTCAAAGCTGTGAGATGTGAGGTGACTAGAGATTGCCTGCCTTGATCTAACCCCGTCCAACGTCAGCCACACCTTGAACAGGCCTACACTAACCACTATCTCACAGTGATACAGCCCAGACCTCCTGAACATTTGACCACGGGCAGAATGCCTCATTAGTGAATGCCATTTTACTCCTTTGTATTGTCAGTACCACACTGTAGAAGTATCCAAATAGTTTGTTCAGCTTGCTGTATGGTGCTACAGGATAACAATACAGAAGTAAAACCTTGCTGTACAGTACAGTATGTATTTGAATGTATGTTGTGCAATTAATATAAATGTTTACAATATTTTTTATAATACTGAAGAGGCAGACCTCATTGTATGATATGAGTTGACAAAATGAACTTATGGGGAGAAATGTAGCTTCAGAAATGTCCTCGCCCACAGTTTGTACGTTTGTCCTTTCCTTATTTACATCAGAAAAGCACTTAAAGGGTTCACTGTGAACAGATGCGCCATGTACATTCAATTGATATATAGTTTACTCTGTGCCAGAAGGACAACACAACAGTGAAATACTTATTGATGTGAATTCAAGCTACTTGCCTCCGATAGCTTCTTTCTTTTTAGCAAAGGTTTCCATAGACATGAGTGCTGGTAGTAATTGTGAATAAAGTGTTGTTTGACCATAAACTGACCCGGATTTTATTCTGAAATTGCATGACGGATCGCGTCCCTGTCCAGCAGGTGTCTCTGTCTGCTTGTCCACAGGCTAACATCAGGGTTATACGGTGCTTAAAGTTCACCACGATTACAATAGTGGAAAGATGTGGCTAATTGTCATCATAGACAGAGACAGTGACGGTCCTCAGCTCTCTGACTGGCTGAGTCAAGCGACAGTACGTCGTAAAATGAGCCAATCATATCCTTAATATGAAACTCAAATATGAATCCACTAATCAAAAGTATCTCATGCCGACGTGTCGCTTAGCAACTGCAGTGTTCTGCTACTTGTGGGATGCGGGTTTGGCACAGGGCTAAAATCCAAGCCAAAATCTGCTCTTAGTTAAGTTAGCTAACTGTTTGAATTGCACACATTTTTATAAATAAAAGAATAATAATAAAAGGGTTCCTGGCTGTTTGTAACCACCACAATAAATAAACTGTGAAAACAAGTCTGTGCATTTATAGATGCATATGCGTAGAAGTTATTTATCTTGCTCCAGTCTCGTGACAGTCGGCAGACAGCTGAGGGCCGTCATGTTCCCGCGTGGTGGGATAGTTCTGCTCACACGACTTTAACATTTTATCACTCTTTGTTCAGCCAACTGAGCCCCTAATTGTTTAGCTTGTGGTTTGAGCTCTACTCTTTCCAGTCAGCTCGTCGAGGGGACTGGGAGGGGGAGGGGGGCAGACTGGGTGACCCCCATCCCAACCTATGACTCACGTGCAGAGGCGGAGACTGCATCTCGGATTCACCACCGGAGCGCCGTCCCGTAACATTCACTCCTCGGACCGCTCCGAAACTTATGTTAAGAGAATTAACTTTCATCCCGATACCGGCAGGACACCGTTCTCCTTTTGTTTACGCCCTGTTTACGATGTGAAGAGAATGGCCGGGACAAGGTGAGTTCAATTTAACTTTAAGGTAATACAAACTTACCTGGAGAAAGTTTACAAGCTAGCGCTGTCAGCCCGCCGCCGGCAGCTTCCTGCGCGCAGCCGACACCGCGAACAAGACCCCGCCGCTCCACTGGATACTGAGCCTCCAGTAATGTTGGGGGGTAGTTTGAAAGGTTAATGTTTGCTGCATTTTGTGAAAATGAAGTGGGTGATTTAGAGGAGTCGCTGTTGTGGTGGAGAGAGTAGGTGAAGCTGAAATTCAAACAGTTTAGTCGTGTTGTTGCGACTAAACTGTTCACTGCTCTTAACGTTGAGCTGCTGTAAAGAGATAAACTGTTCTGTAACTCTCTAACATCAAATGTGACGCTTTAAGTTAAACGTTTGCTCCTTTTAGTATTCGCCGCGGAGTTAAATTAGCTCCAGTTTAGCTGTGGGGCCCTTTGACTTTCTTCATTTATCGACCAGCAGCTCCATCTTTTGATTTTTTTCCCATAAACTGCTCCCCAAATTGTCTGAGCTAACATTAGTCTTTGCTGTGGTTCAGAGACCAGTAACCTAAACGGAAGACAAATGTCCCACAGCCCATTTGTTGCTCCAGTTTTTACTGGTGGAACTGGGGCTCTGGGCTTTTACTGGTTTGATCCCCACATGTTGATCTTTCTTTCTTTTTTGTTCAGAACCTGCTTTGACTGCAGATGTGCGTTAAAACTTCGTTTAGCTTTCATCGGTTTCATGAGACAGCTGGTTTGCTTTAGTCCTCACAGTCTTATTTAAAGCTACTGAGATGCAGCTATGTGATAAGCTTCTTTGATTCCTTTCAAAATCTCCTTTGGCTTCATACATATGCTCTGACTCTGTAAAATTCAGTGTTGATGGTGTTTAATGGCTGAAGTTCTGATAATCTTTGATGTCTTAATATCTCTCCTTCCTATGTGTGTACCTCCTGTTGAATACTATGCCATGGATATTTTCTGACAACCAAGCCACCTCCAGGCATATGTCATTTATATAGCCAGAAGCTGTACGTTTGGCATCCATGCCAACCTGACTTCCTGGGTGCAGCGGTTTCACCATCCCCCTGCCAGCTGGTGCTCATCTGATGATTGTTTTGGTTGGTTTTGGTTTGTGCAGATAGTCCAGCACTACACCACAGACAGCGAGGGTGGGATGACAGGACAAGACAATGGTCCATTTGGTGTTGCTTCCTGCTAAAACTTCTCTTCCGCTCGTTTGGGCTTGTTAATGTGAGGAGCAGAAATGACAGTAGGGTGTTGTTCGACTGTTTACCCCACTGGCTCTCAACGCTAGACAGACATGACGGAACAAACCATGCATTCCCACAACGAGATGAAACAAAATTTGGTCTTATGACAAGGACATGGCAGGATGTCCATCCTACAGAGAATTTGACAATGGATCTTTTTTTTTTTTCGCCTGGTGAGAGGAAGTGACTTGGAAGCTTGTGCTCCAGTGACAATGGCTGTTATGGACTGTGACATGTTAACAGTTTAATGACTGTGGATGATCTTTTTCTTTTTTGTGCATTTTTATTTTTTTTTTTTTAAGGCATAAAGCTTTTTCCAGCTATCATCCCCTTTTCTGCTTTCTGCCCTGTAATCCTGGTCTCACCCCTGTGTATCAATGCTCTTAACACCCCCACACACACTTTTCGTCTGACTGTGATTCTCTGTGGCATGCTGCAGTGACACTGTAGTGAG
The DNA here is from genome assembly GCF_039877785.1 of Chaetodon trifascialis. NCBI lineage: Eukaryota > Metazoa > Chordata > Actinopteri > Chaetodontiformes > Chaetodontidae > Chaetodon > Chaetodon trifascialis. The sequence continues at coordinate 24,374,522 of NC_092058.1, read as the reverse complement.
GCTAAGGTGATTTGCCCAAACGCATTTATCTGTACTTGTACAACTGCTGACATTTCAGACCTTTCCTTTGCAGGGATTATAGGCTGGGTTAGCCTCCCTGGCCCACGCTAGATTGAACCTGATGCTAAGAGTGCTGATCATCACTCACTAGCATTACATGGGATAATAACTTGTGGGATGGTCATATGTTCAGATGGGCTGTAAGGATGAATTAGTTACCTGCTTGAAAAGAGCTGAACAAGTCCTTAAAACGATAGAGAGCTGTCACAATGCACAGCCTGAACGAGCTCTACACAAACGTACAAAAGCACATAAAACACAGTCATTACACACAGAGACAGAAAGGGGTGAGGTATGCTAAAAGTTGACCTAGAATAGAAAAGATTTCGTCCCTGAAGCGCAGCGTCACAATTGACACTCTGAAGAGGAAGCTCTGTTGTTATTTGGAATATTAATCTGTCCCTATACCGATGATCCCCAGTGATGGCCTCTTTATCATAATCCACCCCACTCCTCCCCTCAAGCCCGTACAGACCCAGCACTAACATCTTCACCAGGCTGCTCTGCATGTCTAAGCCTGGTGGGATCGCCTTCTGCACCTTCACTTCCTCTAGAGGACCATCCGGACGTTTCTTTCCTGTGTGGCTCCTCGGCCAGCCACTGACCCCCCACTCACCCTGTAACTCTGCTCTGGGATTAGTCTCTGGCCTCGTTTGTCATGTCAGCAGGGGAGGATTCGGGGGGGATGGTGTGGTCGGGCTCAAAATGAAGTTACAAACTGCTCCTGGCGGTAGGCAGGCAGGTCACAAACTAATAGAAAATGTTATTTGGCAGCACGCAGATGGCATGGAGAATGAATGCTTTGGTTTATTTTTAAAAGGCTGTGTGGAACATGTCTTCATTTCTTACATGTCTGACCCTGAATGATCTGACAGGATAACGTTTGGACAATGAATGTGTAGGTTTATTAAACACAATTACATCCAAATAGGTTCATTCATTTCTCCTGTTTGGACAAGTGACCCCATTGTTCCCGCTCTGACAGCTGGTGTACTGGACAGAAAGGCCGGCCTGTATGTGGTAAACACCCTGATCCTGTCCTCAGCCTCTCCTGCACATGTTCACTCTCGTCCAGAGTCTTATCTGACCTGGAAAATCACCATGTGCTCCTCAACTACGGAAAGGGGTGGATTTAAGGAGGGATGGGGTCTTCAGCTCGGTCAGGCTGGCCCCTATAAAAGGGAATTTGTTGACCCTGTTGCTGAGTAGTGTCTCAGACAGACGGTGACTGTTCAGCAGAGCAGTAAGGGGACCGGAAGTTCCCAGCATTTCTGCTGAAAGCTGCAGCATTCGTGGGAGAAGAGTGGATGGCAGGACAAGACAATACTCTCTATACAGAAACCACAGAGTGCTGCTTCTCTGTGGTTAGTTTGTAGGCGGATTACAGCGAGGGTATCTGAAGTAACATTCAAGACTGCCAACACAAAAATGTTCTCCTGGAACCGGTGGCGAGGTAGGCACTATTATCTCACATCTCATGAAGAATCAGTTTGATGCAGTGGGGGTGAACTTTGGCAGCTTCAGGGAATTAATTCACTTAGGCCGTGTAAAATCACTAGTTGGAAAGCAGCATGGGAACGACTGGCCTCGCCGAAGGTGGCTGAACGACCTTGTGAGATCCAGTCTAATCCAGTGCCATTGGAGAGGGGAAACTGTCTCTAGTTCTGGATTAGGGCAGCTGTTGAAGGAGGTCACCCCAGACCTCGAATACATGTCGCAAGCTCCTCCCCCGCCACGGCTCTGATTGGCTGGGCTCTCCTTTGTGGAGGCAACACAGAGAGTTCTCGTTGAATGAAGTCTGCCTGTTGATCTGACAATAGTCTGCATTGTTCTGTACCATCACAGGCTTCAGAATGGGGTGCATTTCACAGGCTTTGTAATGCATATGACCATGAGTCATCACAGGACATTCTTGTCAACTAGGTAACCATTTTTTTTATACTCCTCGAGAATCCACAGACTTGTGTACAACAAGAAACTGTTGGCGACTGCAGCAAAAAGGAACATTTTTCTGACTTCTCCGTCAGATCAGTATGCTCATGTGCTTGTCTGGTCTCCTTTGTTGTGCTGAAGACTGAGCACAGATTTGCATTGAGCAGAAAGCTTCAAAATCCAAAGTCCACTTTGCATTTTTTCCAAATCAGTGCTTTAAAATAGAATCCATGTCCAACAATGGCACACATTCGTATAAGCTTAGCATATAGCACACAGACTAAACCAGACCATCTGGTTCTTGCGGTTTTAGGCGCTGAGCAGTAACTCTAGTGAATCAGAACTGCCAATCACACTGTTCTCGGGCAGTGCTAGACAAGACATTCACTGGAAGTAAATTTACTCATTTTCATTAAGTGGTGATGTTATTTCCTTGCTGTAGGCTTCCTTCGTTACAGTCGTTGCATTTGATTTTACAGAAATTGGCAGGAAGGCAGTGTTTCCCTCAGTGGGTTTCATCTGCAGTACTGTCATAACAGAACCGTCACGGTCAGTATTAACAGCTTGTTAGTGTCTTATCTGTCCAGGCCTTTTGGAGGTGAATCAGGTGACAGAGTGAGCTCAGGAGTCCCCCCCTCTGTTCATCCTCCCATCCCAGCCTCATTCTCTCTGCCAGGCATGTGGATGCCTGGCTTTTTGGTCTTAAAGTGCTTTACCTCTCTTCCCCTCCTTGGCAACCTGTTGCCCCGGTGCCTGGGTCAGCTCACACGAGGCCGGCTCTATCATGCCTGACGTGTCTTGCCGTGAAAGACGACCTCCAAACTTGTTTGCCAATGTCAGCACATGTTGAATGAGGAATGGACACTGACAACTGCTACTGAGCGGTGGGAGGAAAAGAGGAAAGGGGAGGAGGGGTGAAATGGAGAGAAAAGGTATGAATCCGTTTGACTTCATGTCCCCTTTAATGTGGTTCAGTTGGAAAACATTCATATGTTCACACTCGCTGGTTTCTGTCTACTTTAAAATGCAGAAATCAAAGAGAAATGCTCCTTTCTGTCAGCTCCAACTCTCTCTGTGATAAGTTATTATCTTTCAGCATATACAGTCACAGTCTCAGTGTAATCATTGAGAGATGGTTGTTCCTCGGCCGAGACCATTGATGAAATCACTATTTCATACTTCCAAGTTGTCTGACAACACAAACAAAATATATGCCCATGAGAACCCTGTTTTGTGATTGGCTCAGTAGGAACACACACAAAAAGTGAGTGGGGAGAGATGTTCAACTTTTTAAACTACTGCAAAGCCGGTGTATTTCAATAATTTGGACAAACAATTGGCAGTCACATGTCAGTGTTTTCAAAAAAGTCCATTTTACCTGCCCATCATACAACTGGAGTTGGCTGTTGAATGTATGTATAGTTGTTTATTCTACAACAATTGTTCAAAAGCTGTTTTGGATGTAGGGAAACGCTGGAGTGGTGTTAATGAGAGGCCAAGAGTTACATTTTTCTCGATATGTTCTGTAAATTAAGTCGACTTTTTGAAAGTCCCTAGACAGATGTGCGTATGATCATCCAATCAAGGTCTCCTTGATCATCCTAAGCTTGTCCATTGCTTTTTCCCACCCTTTTCACCATCTGAACACCTCAGGGGCTGTACAAAAGATGGATAACCTTTAGTTAAGCAACCCCACAGATGCACAGATGAAAATAATAACCTGCAGAAGAAGACATGCAACAGAGTCTTTAACAGCCGAGAGGCAGTAGAACGCTAAATAAACTTGTAGAAATTCTAACAATGACAAAAGAGTAAACAAGCCGAGCAGTGTGCAGCCTTATGGCTCTGGTTTACAAAGCACATTACTGTTAAAGTCAACAAGATAAATATACAGCATCCTAACCCTGAGCATTAACTTTATGAGGGTTTCTGTGGGGATGAATGCCAGGTTGCCTCTCAGAAGTCCATTACCCCATAACAGACTCAGCAGTCTTTATGCCGGTTTGTTTGTTGTTAAATTAAATGCAAGCCACACACACACACACTTGCACACACACACAGAGGACCAATTGTGCCTTCAGTTTTACTGACCTCCAACCCTGGTGACACGGCAGGAACGGGAGGTGTGAAACAAAAGGGCCAAAGAATGCGTGTGTGTGACAGGTGCTGGCTTTTTTTCTGTCATCTGAAACGTGCACTCTCCCCTCTCCCTCTGATTGTTCTGGACACATGGGTGGAGCCTGCTCACACACCCCGCACAGTGACAACCCTCATACACCTTGTCCCAGCTCTGTTTGCATCAGAAACATTTGGCTTGATGGAGGCTTCCAGGAAACAAACACACACCTGAGCAAAGGCTGAATTATGCTTTTGATAAGGACAAGATTAGCCTGTCTCAAATCCCATGTCTCTGTTAACAAAAACAGTGGCAATGGAAACTTTTATGTCCCGTAGATTTTTTGGGGAGATCTGCGTCATCTGTGTTGAGACCCTGGTGTAGAAAAAACACCTCTAATAATACCAGCAACCAAATATTCCAGCTATTATTCATATTTATATTGTTTTGTTTTGTTTTTAAATATTTTTTCATGGGCCTCTCCATCTGTTTCAGTGCAGCTATGTCTTGCACTGCCACTGATGGAGTCACACACACACTGGAGCTGCTGCCCTCTCCACTCCAGTAAACGGGACCGTGGCCACAGCACTCCACATGCCAGCCTCACAATTACGCTCTTCGTTAGTCACAGCTACTGGAGCTGCTGCCAAGCACTCAGTGGTCGGTCCGTGTCCCTGCTCTTGTTTTACAATATTTAGATAAGCAGGTTGCCTAGCAGCCACGCTGAATAGACTTTGTACATGGTTTATACAAAATCAAACAGAAGTCGTCTTTTGGCAGATCACTCCTTGTATTATGTTGAGGCGCAGGCCCCGGCTTGCTCTATGAGAGCAAATTACCTGTGCTTTCTCATGTTGCTCCATTTTTAGTGGTTTTGTACCTGCACCACTAACTTTAAATTCCTTCCTCTTCCCCGAGCAGTGACTTATTTTAAGACTTGTATCTGAGGAGAAAGAAGGGTTTATGTTTCTAAACAGGAAACAGTGCATCTGTAAATGTAGCAGCCAGGGTGGACCTTGGCACTTGTTACTGTGCCTGATGAACAGTGCTAAGGTTTCCTCCATGAATGGCAGGCCCTGTGCGAGAACTCAGCCTGCACTGGTCCACAAGGGACACTCACAAGCAACAGCTCAGAGTAGTCTGTTGTTGGAAAAGGTTAGAGGTTACCTTACAAGAGTCCTGACTGGTAAATGGGAGCGGGCTCGCTGGTTTTGTCTGTTATCTCACCTTAAGTTTATGGACAAATGAATGCAGTAATCCCCCCTTTAGGCTCCATTTCTGAAAGCGTCCTATCTCTCCATCAGTAATGCCACAATGGCACTGAAGCATAAAGCTGCAATTCAGCCATTACTTAGATTATCTGATGAAACACTGCTGCCATAGTTTGGTCAAAACGCTGTGCTATACAGAGAAAACAATCTTTTTTCTCTCTGTGTTGTTTATCTTTTGGATGAAATCAACAGCCACATTGGTATTTGAGTTTGTTTCAAATTCAAAGCTGGACAATGACACAAGACTGCTTGTTGTCCTATTTCTAGTGAATGTATTGTCCAGTCCTCTATGTTTACTGCTGCCGGGAAAAGTGCCATTTACACTTTGGCGTTGGCTTCGAACAATGGGGCAGATTCCATGAGCTATATTCTGTTGTTTCCCTCACGCTGGGAAACCGCTCTCTGTTCTAGTTATTTTTGGAGCCGACTAAATTGTGGATGATAGATGAAGTATATTTCCTTCAGAAGGAGACCTCTGGCACTTTGGGAGTAGGAGTAACATGATGGTTAAGAAGGTGTGCTTGTGTGCACGTCTCTGGTCTCAGTGGTAAATTCTGTCTGCAGAGACTTTTTTGACAAGCTTTATTTTTAGTCCCTGTGGAATAACTAAAGGCTACTGAAACATCTCCTTGTGAACAGATGGGAGACAAAGATCATGTGTGTCATGGGAGGAAAGAGAGTTTTACTTCATACAAGAACAAAAAGGACATTGGATTTCATACTTCAATTTCCAACTATTTAAAAGCAGTTGAAAGTTTTTTTGACACAGAATTGTCAAATGTCATGAATGTGAGGCTGACAGAATGAAGACAGTTCTGGCGCAATCTGTAAAATGCAATTAATTCTCAACTGTCTGTTCACATGTTTACTGACGGCAGTCAAGTGCTGGTGTAGGACCACTCAAACCCATAACACAGGTCTCTGGCATAGAAGTCTGCTTCAATTAGATTGAGATTCCCCAGAGGTAAATCAGGTGCTGTGTCCCTCAGTCACAGGACCGTGTGTGTGCTAAGTTAATTTTAGTTCAATATAAAACATTTCTGTTGGAGTTAGCCTCCACTGAGCTGGTGCAGACTGCATTCCAAACCATTTATGAACATTTGCAGCACGAGGCAGACGGCCTCGGCTGTTTGGAGTCCTGCACTATACTTTTATGCCTGCTCCTCATGTCAGTGTATTGCCTAAAGCCGAGTAGGCTGCAGTTCATGTACATGGTATTAAAGCTATCTTTTCACCAGACGCTTCTAGGAACTAGGATGGCGCTCTCTTAAATTTTAGTTGGTCCACTGCAAGCTCCTATATTGAATTAGGATAATGAAGGACATCAAGGAATGAAGGAAATCAAAGTGTGTTGACCTCAGTGCTGGTAAATCCTGCAAAAGACAAGTGCCTTTGTATTAGACAACCCATGTAATGGACATCTCTCATGTTTGTTCAGTACTGTCAAAACTGATGTTCCAGGAATTTCAGAACCTGAACACTGGTCTGTCTTCCTGCTTATCTGGTCGTGTCAACAGAGCCCAGCAGGCTGGCTCTCAGCTCTCGCTGCTGTTTATTTACCCAGAGGGAACAGTCCTTATGCAACCACTACACCCTGTGCTGCTAAACTCGTCAACCATGGCCTCCACAGTTGACCCTCAAACCCTGGTTTCCTGTTGGGGTGTTCAGGATACCGTCCGGCATGTTAAATTCTGTGCTGGTTTACCAAGTGTCATCACTGCAGTGGATTTTTGGAATCTCAAAAATGCTTAGAGAGGGACTTGCAACCTCTGCTTTCTTTCACTCCGTGTTCACAAGGGATTGGTTTATTTTGAATCAGATACAAACACTGCATGTACAGAGAGTGACGACAAACACAGGCCTGAGTATTAAGGAATGCAGCATGGAGAGATCAGTTTCTCAGTGTGGGAAGGCCTCTTTTGGAGGCTGGAAGCAGTGAAAGGATGAAGGCTCTGGTATGTGTGGCGTGGCATTGACTGTTTGGCCTCTGCTTTGAATGCCCCATTATTTGCAAGGCTGCCTGCTCATTTAGTGTTGCGGATCTAATCAGTTTGAAAGTCATCTTCTAATTGTTGGGCCTCATCGTGGGACCCTTCTTTGTAAAAAGGCGGACTGTAAACACTCAGTCTGTTGGTTGGTTGATTGCTTGGCAGTTATGCTCTTGACTGACCAATTTCTCAATGGTCGGTCAATCATCAGTGTTACTTTTATAAGAAGAAAAGCGCTTCTTAATCCATTGGATTAAGACATTATTTATTTTACTGGCAAATTAATAAAAAATCAAAGTAATAAAATGCTGATTTTTTTTTTTTTTTTTACCCCCCAATCGATTGGCTGCAGTGCTGGTAGAATTTCAGTTGACCAAGATCTTCCATGGTTGACTACAGCTTGACTGAGGTCTGGGCTGCTTGCCTGATGTGAAGGATTGAACAGATGGCTTCCCAGCATAGAGCACTGGGACACATGGGTAGACAGTATGTGTAAGGCTCCTATATCCTCTCCATGCCCTTTCTATGTTAACTGGCTGTTAAATCGGCCTATGGAGAGCGTGGGGCCGGTGCTGGCAGCACATAAAAGAGATATAGATTAATGCTTCGATACTTTGATGAACAGGTATGTCAAAGTTACTCAAGGCTTTGCAGTTAAAAGAACAGCTGTTGTTCACGGTGACATTGTAACCCTGGCAGACCTGACTGGCACCACACTGCTCTGTGTCTATTTCTGAGGCCGGGGGTGCACACAGGGTTGATTTGGCCGGGACAGGAGAACGAATGTGGGTATTTGGTGGACGTTGTAAGCACTCTTTTCCATGCTAAGCTTCGTGCCCCTTCTGATCATCACAGGTAGCTTGGACGGCAGGCTCGTACCACAAACAACCATGACGGGGGGCAGAAGAAAGGCTTTACTGTCCCAAGAAAGCTGGGACATATCCAATCCTACGATGGATTGTTGTGACACTAATTCCTCCACGCTGGCACTTCACTTCTCTTCTCTTTCAAAGCTACTAGGCTAGAATTGGGTGGGATACTGAAGAGAAAAGACTCTCAAGTGGTCATTACAACAGACTAGAAAGGAGAGTTGTGAGTCCTTCCTCTGGCTCTACTCTAGACATCTACTGTGTCTGAAACTTAGGAAGGGACTCTCACTGGCTGTTTGCAGAGTTCCTGTTCCCACATGGATTTGCTGGCCTGCATTAGGGAACTAGATCAAAGGAGACATAATGGAGCCCTGCTAAAGGGTAGCATGACCTGGATATTTAGCAGCAGCAAACTGCAGTCCTCGCTTATTTGCCATACATCGACTCTGATTTTCTTTAGAAAGCCAGTAATATGGGGCGATATCATTCAATTCCAATATACCACATGCTTCATTTAACACAGATAGATAGAGTGTTCTATAATTTCTCTGCAATTCAGTTCGTAGTCTAATTGTGTGTAATTGGTTGTCCCCCTTATCTGTGTCCTTTGTATGTATATATTTCTGCAAACTAGGTTGTCTTTCGATCTTTTTCTCTCTGCCTTTTTTTGCACCTCCCCTCTCCTCTGTCTCTTTTTTGTTGTCTGTGTGTATTGTGCTGAGCTGGCTGTTGTCACTCTGTGATTGTAGTTAAGCTCAGTGGTTTTTGCGTTAGTGGCACTCAGAGCGTATGGTCCTCTTCGGGCCCTGCTGACTCCACGCCTGCTGTCTCACTGAGTGTGTCCACCTGTCTCCTTATTCAGGAAACACACATACACGCCATCACTCCTGCTGCTCCATTGCCTACCAAAGAGATTACATCATTGCTAACACACACACGCATGCAGATGGATACATGTAGGGGACACAAACATTGACACTCTCTCCATATGGGCAAGTGGGCATTTTTGGGCCTCTCAGTCTGTCAAACAGTGTGAGTTGTTTACTGCTTGTCGAGTTGATTAGAACTCAGGCGTGACCATGGCCTCTAGTGCATCATCGTATCCTGTTGCTGAATAATCTGTTGCCATTTTCAGCTGTGAATTACACTTTACTCTTTGTCTCGTTTCTTCCCATTTAGCTCTGACTGGGTGGAGATCGTGGAGCCACGCTCCCGTGAGCATATGTATGTGAACTTGACCACCGGTGAGTGCGGCTGGGATCCCCCTTCAGGCGTTCCTGTCCGCCAGGCAGACGGTAACCAGTGGTGGGAGCTATTTGACCACCACAGTGGCCGCTTTTACTACTACAACTCTACTGGGAGGCGCACAGTCTGGCACCGACCCCAGGGAGCCGATATAGTGCCGCTCTCCCAGCTCCAGGCCATGAGACGATGCAGTGAGGCCAAGCGGGCTGGAGGGAGCGTGGACAGGCACCACCATGGGACCACGGGGAGTATCAGCAGTGTAGGGAGCCAAGGGCGCTGCACCCCTCTGCCTGAGCAGGACGGAGACAGCCCTGTCCCCAGACCTCTGGACACCAATGAAGAGGCTGCCAACCCCGAGCTGGACCCGGCAGTGGACAGCAGACTGCAGGGAGATGGAAGCAGCGCCGAACACAGCACAGATGGCAGTAAAGACCCACAGAGGTACGTAAGCCTGACCAACCTTCAGTAGCCTCTACAGTAAGCCCGGAAAGGGATTTGTGCTTAATCATTAGTGGATCATATTACCAGGAGAAAAGTGGGGAAATGTGATAGTCATCACAGCATGTGGTATAGTGAGTCGTAATGACTTTCAAATGCTTCTGCTATGAGACCTCGTAGGGTTATTTCAACTTTTGACCATTCAGACTGAACTCAGACTGCTTTTTTATTTTTGTTCTCACTTATCTGAGCATTCCATATGTCCTATGTTTCCATACTATTGCCTGTGAACCATGCACAGCCATTTCAGCAAATCGCTACCAAATGGGGTACATTACAGAGCACAACATCCCCTACCCCCCTCACGCAAGGGCTACTGGTGCAGAACGGACCCTAACAGTAAGTCATTCAGAGACCCCATCATGTGCTTGGCGTTGTGGCCTTGTCCAAACCACCGTCTCCTCCCTCCAAGCCAGATTCCAGACATGCCACTTCTGTTTCTCCTGGCACAGGGCCAGTGTGGCCATCTTAGTGTCCTTATGTGTGCTCACCACCACCGCCACCACCCTCCTCCAATGCTCATTTCATTTTCCTAAAACAAATCTAGGCCCCAGGCCATCCAAGACTGTAACGCCTCTTATGGGTGAGAGCTTAAATGTGCATGCATGAGAGGCATGTGAGAGAGTGTTGTCTGTGGTTAATAACAAGCAGAACCACCACATTCCAGCTCCCTATAAACAAGGCAAACCCTGCTGGTTTTCAGAGGCTCTGCTGTGGCGATTCTGGCTCTCTGGTTCCTCTGGACTCTTCTTGTACCTCACCTTTGGCCATTAGGAGGTCTCTCCTCTGACCCTCCAATCCTTTGGGATGATGTAAAGGTGGAGGGGAACTAACTGGTTGGCCATGGCTGTTGAATGACACTACTGGAGGCCTCTTTGCATTGGCTTTGGTGTGTGTGTGGGGAGTGTTAAGACTCCCCACATGATAACATTTTGCCCCGGTGATTCAACCTTTCCCAGACCCTTTTCTCTCTCCTCTTACAACAATGGCCAGCTGTGTTCCTCAGAGGAAGGCTGAGGAGACTTCAGCCCACAGAGGCTTGATACCCTACTTAGCCATATGGCCCTTCACATGCTCACCAGCCTCCATCTCTTAGCAGGTAATTAGAAACCACCACAAAATGCACAGAGTGGGTGGAATGTGAAGGCTCAAAATGGATATAAACAAACTTGGAGACATGCTTGTCTTCAGTTAGTGGCCCGCCTTATTGATAATGACAAGGATCAATGGGTGAGAGCAAGGGAGAAAGTTTAAATGAAGAGTTGGAAGGGTCACAGTGGTTTGAGGTTAGCTAATTGTTCAGTGCCACCCAGAGTGTTAGGGGTTTTCATGAGAACATAATCCTCTTCCCTTTTTTTGGTCATGCCACGTCCAGTCATGAGTATTTTAGTTCTATAGAGTGATAGCGGATATCACTGTGTAAAGTTCGTCAGTGTTTGGTTTAGACCTCTCTCTCTATTTTAGGCATGTCTTCACATGTTCTTTTTTTTCCTCATTTTTTTTCTCTGTGAAATTTCAGCAGAGATGAAATGTTATTAACATATGACCTTTGAAAAACAATGCTGTTCTTTGTAGAGATGGGACAATCCCAGGTCTCCCAACACCAGTTTCCTTTTGTTATGGCCTATTAATAAATCTGTTCATAATAGATCGAAGAGTTTCCAAAGTTTCCACAAAACACACCCTGTGTGTTATTCTAACCACTGGTTGGTTTATGCCGCTTCCTTTCTCTCTGTCTCTCCCTCTCTTTGTAACACTGTATTTGTTCCTGCTTATAGCAAGTGTATGCATTTATGATGTCGGCTTGAGAGCCAAATCTGTTACTCATTGGCCAAGTCTTATCACATGTCCTGGAAATTTCTGGGTACTTTGAGCCTGTGGAGCTCATCAGGGAAGTACCGTGGTCTCCAGGGGTAAACATGTCAGTCATGTGGTTATAGGCACAGGAAGTTGAAGCAAACTGATCTCTTTCCATGATGTACGACCTAAAGGTGTTGCAGATTAACCAGGTTATAACACTTGTATTGAATTTCACCCACCTTTCAATGCATGAGTGTGTCTACAGTATGTGTCGTTGTCATCAACCAAATAACATCTGTATGGGATTTCACCATAGAATGTGTATGCGAGCTGCGTGCATGCCTGTTTTCATTGTGTGTGGGCTCCTCTCCACTGAGCTTTCAAGTTACAGGAGTCCTGCTGAGGTTCAGTGGGTGTTAAAAGTCTGCTGGGGACACATGACAACATGGTGCAAGACAACCCAGAAGTGACCCAAGGTGGTTCACATCAGGGTCACAGCACTCTTTTGTCTTATGGGCTGGTCTGGGGTGTATAATGGACCACTAAAAGGAACAAAGGTTCTCACTTAAACCCAGCTGCCCTCCAGTCAACTGAGAGCTTTCTCTAAGCAGGAAGTCTAGGTATGCTGAATGGAGAAGAACACCAAGTGGCTTGTGTGTGCCCTCTCATTTAGCTCTGTAATGACATAGTGGTGCAACAGCATTCAATCTAAGCCAGTCACGCTGACACTAGACACTTACAACTCGCCTTTCCTGATTGTTCACTGGTTTTGGATTTCTATAAAAAGATCCTGCTTCCACAGAGTTGGGTATATCCGTACCTAAGTGAACCCAACTCTGTCAGGATTGTTTCAGTGTCTATTTGTGTGCACTTATATAAAAGTTGAATCAGCGTCGGCACATTAAAGAGGAGACAAGATAGCTGGCTTTACATGGGTGTGCAACAAGTTTAGTCAAAGGAATGCTCGCCTTCATTGTAGGCTGATGTATTTTAAGGAAACGAAAGCAGAAATGAACACATTTTATTTTCATTTCTACTTCAGTTTCTATATGTTTTTGTTTTTTTTATCGGGGAAGTTTTTGGATTCTTTTACGTAAACCACGCACACAAAAGCAAAAGTATAAAAAGCCAAAGCAAAACAAACTTCCCCTCATGCGTTTGTGATTGTCTGGCCGTGAGTCACGTAGGAGAAATCACCAGTGGGTTTATTTAGGAAACGAGGGGGCGTCTTATGGGCTAGATAAAGTTTTTACGTTTTTAATGACTCACACATTGCCTGCATGTTAACTGCGAGAGCACAGCCCTCTCATGCTTTTCATCTCCCGCCTCTCTTGAGGATGTAGCCACAGCATTTTTACACACTGGAGCGACTTGTTTTTATCTCTACGCTCCTGGTGTGGTAAGCTCATTTTTCAGCTCCTTCCAGATGGTGTTTTAAGTCTGCCTATAATAATGAAGTAGCTTTTTTTTTTCTTTCCAAAAAAGTTACGCTTTGAACTTGTGATCTTGTTATGTGCCGGAGTGCTTTGTTCTGCTTAGCAGTGACAGTATCCTTATTTCGTTTTTATCTGTGCACTGTTTCTCCACACGTTCCACATTTCACTCTGTCTTCCTCATAAATGCAGAGTTTATGGTATTCTCAGAACTAGATTACAGAGCTACAGATTTATGTTTCTCACTGAAGCAGTGTATCCAAAACCTCTTTTGTTTTATTTTAGATATCACTGAAATGCTGCTTATACAGTTAACGTCCCGCTCTGGTGTTGCGGTGTGGTGGAATATCTCCAGGGTTTTCATGAGGAACCAAAGGCACCATATGCAGCATGCTGCTCTCCCTGCCTCAGCTGACTTGCAGCATGTAGAGATGGTATTTTTCAGGGTGCTGACAGGATTTCCACTCCCATCCATTTCTAATAGGAAATTATTGTTTATTCCCATATTGTTGTTTTTCTGTTCCTTTTGTGTCCATGGTCTTATCTTTGAGACTGGATACTGACAAGAAGAGGTTGTGTGTGTGTGTGGTGTGTGTGTGTGTGTGTGTGTGTGTGTGTGTGTGTGTGTGTGTGTGTGTATCTGTCCACAGGGTAATCATGCACACTACTGGACCCATCACCTTTATGGGTGTATGCTCAAGCACCTCTTGTGGTTGCAGTGATTCACAATTTTGAAAACCTTTTTTATTGACCGCTGGCTCCTCACTCCTCTTAACTGGCCGGTAGAGGCTGCAAGCGATCGACAACTGCTGGAGTTTGGCTCCAGACACACCTGGTGGAGAGCTGCACTCCTTTAGTTACATGGGATACAGAACATTTCAGGCTTCATCTATCTCTTGAAGCAATTCAGACTTAGGCGTCCATTACATAAATGTTTATTATGGCTTTACTCAGACATAACAGCACCATTACGGCAAAGCCACAAAGCTTGTGTGATGCATCAGTGATGGATTTTCAAACTTACTGTACCGCTGAAGTGAAGGACGCACACAAACACCTCTTATAGAGAGCCCTCTCAAAAAGGCTCTAATTTGATGGATAGGCGATGTGGATATGACATTGTCCTCGGCAAATCCTCTTTGTCTTTTCAATTTCCTTCCCGTCCACAGATCGCAGTGGTCTCTTTGGTTTGTGCTGAGGTGTTTGTGTAGCAGAAGCTTGGCCTGTGTGACCTCATTTCCTCTTCCTGTCCAGCCAATGTTAATAATAACCTCTGTTTTTCAGACCCCACTATTCCCAGGGGGTATATTTAAGAACTTCCAAATCCATATCCCTATCCGCCAAAGTGACTCAGCTGATGGCTTTTCCAACAACAGTTATTCCAGGCAGGAAAGAAAGGAGAGACGGAACATCTGCTGACAGCAGAGTCCCCATAGTATATTTAGCTGGTTATGGAGACGACCTGACCACAGCAATAATCAGAACAGTGACAGAGGTATCTGGCACTGTGTTTATGGGTATGAGACATCAGAGCTGCTGAGACTAATTGACATTTGCTGACCGTTAAGTTGATTTGCTGCCCCAGAGGCCAGTCAGATTACCCTGCTGGTTTCCAAAGGGCCCCTAATTTCATTTTATCTTACATTTCTCTGTCTTCCTACAGGTCTCACATGCTAGCACCAAGCTATGAATGGTGGGGTTTGAAATTGTTAAAATGGCGATTATCTCTTTCCAAACAGAAGAGATTCAGAAATGAATTTTACACTCCCAGTGATAATTATCATGTCTCTTTTAACCTCTGTGATAAATTGCTGTGCGTAATCCCTACCTGCAGCCAACATTCAACAAACACCTGACAGGCAGACTACTAGCAGGCAACACACCCTTTCTAAACAACTTTCGTTATGGTTAAAGTCCAGACCTGTACAGTGTTGCGTAAGAGTCTGACTGAGTCAGGAGGTTGAAGATGGCTCTTTCAGGTTCTGCCTCTTCCATATCCCCTGTCTGCCCCCCCGCACCCCATTGCTGTTGTTGAGGCAGGCGTCTCCGTGGCGATGGTACAGCCATGCATTGTGTGAAGCTCCCCACGCTGCCACAGAGGCCCCTGAATGAGCCCTGAGGAATGCCAGCCTTCCCGCTCATTCCCTTGCTGCACTCTCCCACGACTAATCCCCACCCCTTCTCATTTACACATGCTCACACCCTCCTCTCTTGTCTCTCTGGCTCTGTTCTCCTCCGCCACCCCCCCCCCCCCCCCCCCCACCCCCACCCCCTTTCCACCAATCCTCTCCCCGCTGTAGGCCAGTTTTTATTTTCTCACAATTGTATTGTCTTTGTCTCTCTTTTGGTTCGGGGTGTGTAATCATACTTTTGTTGCCTGACCTGGGGTTTACTGATATGTCAGTGTTGTTCTAGCTCCGTAATGGGATTAGAGGCTTTGGATAGATATCGAAGACACTGCCTTACTGTCGGGAGTTTGCTACCGGCTCCCATGTGATTGTGACGATCATCGTGCTGAACTGCCTGCTGTCATCCAACATAATGTGCCAGTACTAGAGTGGGTGAACATGCTAGACTTTTGCTGACCCTGATTGTGACAATGGTAGACAGACAACAGAGATGACGCCTGACAAAATCCCTCTCTCCCAACACTGAGCTGGACAGGATGCTCCCGTCAGGCATATGAATGTGTTCAGTTTCTTTCCCTGAAGAATAGGCTGTTTGATGTTGCTACTGAATTTATCATAAAGTATGATTTAGTGTTTGTGCGGACAGGAAGGAAGACTGTGTGGTGTTTTTTGGATATGAAGTTGAAGCATATAAGCGCCTGCTTGGATCCAGAGAATTTCTTGTGAATGAAGTGAAACATTTTGTAAAGCTGTGTATAACCTCCGTATTATTAAGATGTAGCCCATACTTCCACCCAAGGCACAGTGTGTGAACATACGGCATTTCCTGTTTGTGTTATATATGGGGAAGCCCTCTCGCCAACCCTCCAGAGGACCTCAGGCAGGAAGTAGTGGTCACTACCGTCTCAGGATCAGTCCTCATTAAGCATGTCATCAACCCCCCAGATTCAAGTTTTTTACAATCTCCCATCACATGAACCCCCAGACATTGTTGTATGTGTGTTTGCTTTGTTTGTGAATAATGGAAGAGGGCTTTGATTATTGTGGTTATGTGTGTGAGGTCCACTGTGTTATTTCACCTTCCAATTATAAGAAAAGCCTTGATGTGTCATGTGTGAGCTGTTCCTGCTGTAGCAAACTGGTGCTAAACAGTCAGCTGCTGAGGTGGGAATGGTTTTGTAGCATTTGTATCACCTCCTCCTGCTTGACAGGACCAGAGTGAGAAAACATACACTGTTTCAAAGAGTACAAACAGTGGCTTCTCATGTTTACAGCTGTCACCTATCATCCCCCTCTCCAGCCCAGATAACAATACACACTCACACTTGCTTGTAACAACTGAACAGCGGTGGTTTGGGGTGAATCCCATCCATCAGAGCTTGTCTTCACACGTGTGTTTGAGTGTGTGTGTGTGTGTTATGTGTCATTTAGGCAGTAAACTTTCTTCATTGGTCTCAGTGAGGTGGGGGCTTTGGAGCATTCCCAACAACAGTGATTGTGGCAGGCTGTCCTGGAGCTGTGCCAGGTGGCTGAGACCCAGCTGTTTATAGGCCCTGCGTGGATGGCGAATCTGTGGGACCGTTTGAAGACGAGAGCCTGTTTACATTCAAACCGCTGAGGTGGTGTGACTCACTCTATAGATGGGGGGGTGGCACAGTGTCCTGAAAGAGAGAGAGACTGCCGAGCTGTAGCTAGGAGGCCTAAAGGAAGTTTGCCGTTGGCTTGAAGACCTCAGGGGAATTGTTTCAGCATTGTTCCAGAGATGTGGGGAGGAGAGGGGGGTCACTCCGCCTCTTTCTCTCCGCCCTCTGCGTCCTCCTACTGCCGTTACAGCTTAACTCTCAACTGAGTGCTCTTGGAAAAAGGAAACCTTTGAACACTTGCTCTGGCTCTACACTGATCTGTGTTTATGTTTGGATTTACGAGGACAGGAGGTGATCAGCTTTGATCGAATTATTTAACCGACTGAATGTTAAGTAGAGAGAGGGCGGTAAGGTAAGTCTCCTTCACCTGTCTTCAAGCTTATTTACCTGTGTGATTACCTCTGATAAAGGGAGGAATTCTATTGAGCTTGTATATTCTGTACTGCGTCACGTGTCTTACTCGGGCCAGCCGCTGACTGTGTCCGTGTGTGTACGTGTAATAATTCCCGGTTCAGACACACTCACTGGTTTAAGAGGGCAAGTTTTTTGATCAGTTGAGGAATGAAAAGTCCTGCTTGAAGGAGAAGATTATGAGGTGACAGCAGAGTGGAGGGCAGCAGACCAGGGCAGCGTTACCAGATTGATGGCAGATTGTTTTATGTTGCTGGGATTAGCAGTGGGCCGTTGGGTTTGAAGTTAGCATAGCCGCTCAACCAAAAGGAAAGAATTAACCTTTGGACCTAAGTGAAGATCTTCTCAGCTGTTAGCTGCTGCAATCCTGACTTCTTTCAGATCAACCTCCTTTCATGTGGCCTGCTGGCTTACTGTCCACATGTTCTGTGACTGACTTTTATGCCATGTGATAGTCATATGTAGTTGAGAACAACATTAGTCACTTCACAAACCTACAACTACCAGCAATTATTACATATAATAATACATATTATTAATAATATATAATATTATGCATTATTATATTTTGCCCTATATGAATTCTCGAGACCTCTGAGTCCCACATGAAACTGGATGGGTTTCAGTGTGATGTCTTATGTTAAAGCACTCTATTTTTAGGCACAACACAGGAGTTATTGTCTCATGGGTTTGACAAGGCTATTTTGACTATCAGACTAAAAATGAAGTGAAGACTTTGGAGGTCAGCAACATGTTTGGAGAAGAATGTGTGGATTGCTGCTGATTTTCCCAACCCTTTGGATTTCTTTTAGAATAGATGCAGTGTAGTGAATGGCTTCATGCCTGTGTATGGTTGTATATGGTGATGGTGCATTTATAGTACTGTCAGTTGACTTTTGGTTGTTTGTTTAGACTTTATGTTTTTCTTTGTTGCTTTGATACCAAATCTCATTCTACTTGTGTTTTCTCTCTGTCAGGGATGCTTCTCAAAGATGGCAGCCTACTCCTGGTTCTAAGGCAGCCATGTTGGTGAAGGTGAACAGCATGAGTCGCAGCCAGCCCAGCCAAGCCTTGCCGCCGCCACAGCAGCAGCAGCAGCAGCAGCAGCAGCAGCAGCAGCAGCAACAACAGCAGCATCACCTCCAGCACAGTGCACACAGCAAAGCCAACACCTTCACCCTCCACCCCTCTGGCAACAAGGCCCAAGGAGGACACATAAGCTCTTCCCAGGGGTATAAAACTGCCCCTTCTGGCAAAATGTCAGCCGACACACGTCAGGCCCATCACCTTAGAAAAGCCAGCAATGGCAGCTTCTGTTTGGTGACATCAGACAGTAACCATCCCAGTCCACTCCTGCACAGGTCGCAGACCAGCACACCGCGCCCCGTCTCCCCCCATTATGGTTGTACTGCCCCAATCTATGATGAGCCAGTTTCAGACTGTCCCATATATGATGAACCCCCAATAGACATGGAGGTCGAGGGGGCACACCTGTACAATGGACAACCTCTGTCTCGCCTGACACCTACCCATAGCCTTCAAAAGCCCAGACAGCTCCAGCACCCTGGATCATCTCATTCAGGATCCAGACACAGGAGGAATCCCTCTGCCTCTGACTACAGCCCAGCTGGTCTGGAGTGCATCAAGCACATGGTCAACGTGGACCCTAAACAGGGCCTCCTATCTGGCTCTCCTGTACCCACACGTACCCCTTCCCCTACCTCCAGGCAGGATCCTGTCTTGACCCAGTCTCAGCCACAGCCACATCCGCAGCCCCAGGCTCACTCTTTGCCCCAGGCTCGGGGCCAGTTGAGGGACAGAGAGCCAGGGACCCCAGGCCCAAGTACACTGGACAAGAAACAAAGCTGGCGGGTCCTTGAGGCCACTGTCCAGCGCGCCATGGAGGCAAGACACAGCAGGCAGAGCAGCCAAGCCTCACAGGACTTCCCCTCATCAACTCCCCAGGCCATAGCAAACTATCAAGACTCTGGTTACTCCACTGGCCCCTCGCCAAGCCTGAGAAGAAAGAGCAGGAGAAGAGTGGGAGCTGGTGGCGGTGCAGGAGGCAGGCCAGGCTCAGTAGGCAGCAGCGGGGAGCTGTGCGCCCTCAATGAGAGGCTGATGGCTGAGATGAGGGAGGTGGTGAGTCGTTCGAACACCATGAGGGAGGTGAGAGCGGGGCTGGACCCGGAAATGGGGGAGAGGGTAGTCGTACCTCGTACGCGCTCCCCTGCAGACTCACTCAGGTGGTATGGAGTAGGGGGAGGCGGGTCAGCAGGCAGGTGCGCATCACGAGAGGACCTCACCCCCCGGTCACTGAGTAGGGCAGGTAACCATAGCAACCCTGCACTGACCCCTTTGGAGATACCAGGGAGGCAGAAAAGGACCTATGAAAAGGTGGACACCTTGGAGATGAGTGTGAACAGCCAGGCTAGCCTGTCCTCACCAGAGACCCCAGGACCGCCCTCCCAGGTAACCCTCTCTTACTATGTTTGTGTTTGTGTGTGTGTGTGTGTGTGTGTGTGTGTGTGTGTGTGTGTGTGTGTGTGTGTGTGTGTGTGTGTGTGTGTGTGTGTGTGTGTGTGTGTGTGTGTGTGTGTGTGTGTGTGTGTGTGTGTGTGTGTGTTTGTGTTCGTGAGGCACGTAGCGAGAAGTCAAATTGTTGTTAATAACAAAACAGAGACCGTAAGAGAATACATCTGAACTAATCCAATATTATGATACTTTCCTGTTTGATTAAGAGCTCAGCTCGGTCTGTGTTGTTGTATGTCTGTTTACCTCAGCAGGTTTGCTTGGATTCAGCGTTGTTTGGTCTGGAAATGCTCCCAGTACTGATGTCTCTCCAGATTCACTATCAGATTAGAGAAGAATTCAGTCTCACTGTGTCAAATGAGGCTGAGTCATGCGTGAATAAAAGCATCTGCATGTTATGGGAATTTTTAGCTGCTCCTGTATAGCTGCTGTATTGTTCAGTGTGTGCAGTCCTCAGACAGCTGTAAGTGGAAGAATGGACAGATTGTTAGACTGAGCCGAAATATTCCTCTTGACTACTGAGGTCATTCAGATTTTTCAAAACCCTAGACAACACAACAGATTCGGTTATATTTTGACTCTGCAGAGCTCTAAAAAACAAAGAGACATATGTGGAGAAACAGAGGTGATGTTTTTTCTTGACGTCAAGGGTCCTTACAAAACTTGCACATGATTGAAGATGAAAGAACTATTTGACTTCTCAAAACAGTTATATAAGTAGCAGCATGTGCAGCCAGTTCCAAGATCAGCTACTTCTAATCTCCAAATCCCCTCTTGCAACAGAATCACACCCCATACCTCCATACATTATAGTGTTTTCAGAAGTGGTCCCACAGCCCCTCTGCAACTAATAATGAATGTTTGATTCAGCCAGGGAGCTCTGAGATGAAAACAGTAAGGCTAATCTGTCTCTTTGAAAAAATAGGGAGCATTTTGTGAGTAATGCCTCTTACATTCCAATCTTTAGTGCTGAAATGTCCCCAGGACATTAAACAGTAGGCAGACTGGGCACCACTGACTATAATGGGCTCAGTCCCAGCATTACCTGTCATCATCTTACCGCCGTCCATCTGCCCTGCACTGCAGGTACTGTATACTCATATGCCAGCTTTGTGCTTGGGCATCTGGGCTCCTGCCAGACCAGAGAGATTCAGGACATGGCTTCCCTTGGTCAGGAAGGAGGGCCACTGTGGCCCATATGGCCATTTCTTGGCAGAGGGATAAGGAGGAGGAAGGGGTGGCAGGCTGGTACCGAGGCTTATTGGTACCACTGTAGCTTTAGCATGTTAGACAACAGCCAAGGACCACGGAGCGGGCCCCTAAGTCTGTCCTGGAATGTTCTTCAGACCTGCTGTTATATTACTCACACACATTCCCAGATTATGGCTTGCTATGTATGAGCAGTTTCCATATTTGAACATTTTGTTCTTGCAGAAAGACCTTTGAACTAACTCTTTCAAACGATGCACTGTAACTCTGACCATTTCCACAAAGACCATGAATAATTCATGTTTTCATAGGTTTACAGCATTTTCCAAAAGTAGGACTAAATTATCCCGTGCCTGCCCATCTGTAAGCTATCTGTAAAACAGTGTAATTTACTGAACGGAGAAGTTGTACAGCATGTGTCCTGTTCCCCAGTTAAACACGTGCTCTGTTGCATTTGATCTTCTAGAGTTGACCTCTGTCATCCATTTTAAAAAAACATCAACTCTGTACGACTGTCTAAACTCTCTGCCAACTCTCCATTTGATTGAGAAACCAAAATCTAAAGTCCAGCTTGTCTGGCAGTCGTCACCTCCGTATTACATGACGGTCTCGTTGAAAAGACATGTCAATCCATTTTCTGTTCCATTAGTAAGTTTGAGCTTTGATTCTGGCTCAGATTTCATGTTGTTCCTGGCTGTTTGCAGAGCATGTCGGGGTTATTGGCTTTTTCTACTGAGGGACATGAGGTGCTCCTTAAAGTCATAAACTCCGCTGCAGGGGTCACAGACAGGTCTTGTGTAGTGCATAGCTTCAGTATTGCAGGATAGGTGAGCATCTGTGGGAAGGGGCGGGGCGAAGGAATGTTATGCCACTATCTGGTCACCTGCTCCTGAGGCCAGAGTTCATGAGGATTGGGGGGGAGATTTCTTTCCTGGTACAATTCTTTTCTGGCTTTAGGAAATTATGTGCCAATCTTGCAGCAGTTCCCCCTTAAGCCCCAGCACTGCAGAGCAGGGCACGGTAGGCAGAAGGCAGCCCAGCTGCTACTGTGACACAGTGAAGACTCTGCAGCTGCACACACAGTTTGTACCTCTGCTGCACCCCCCCCATCTCTTCCTCCACCCTCCCTCCTCCTCCTCTGTATAATTATTCTTCTCTGTCTCATGTCCACCTCTTGTCTCCCTGCAGGTGGGCACCCTAGAGTTGCAAGCTCAGTTGGAGAGCAGGAAGAAAGGCATGGTGGATGGACGGACAGCTTCCCTGGGTCCCCACCGCCCTGCCAACCATGACAACAGAGAGGGAGGTGATGGGGCTGGAGAAAGAGCACGAGGATCCTCCTACCAGCTCTCCTATGCCACCCTGCGGCAGCCCCCACCTCCCACCATGGGCATGGAGGACTGGGCCAGCAAGCACCTCAACATGCACACGCAAGGCCTGTTCCGTCGCCGTGTCTCCATCGCCAACATGCTGTCGTGGAATCGCGGATCCATCAAAAAGCCCATGCTAGTCACCAGCAACCGTGCCGTTAGGAAAGAAGCCTGCGAGATGTTCAAACTGGTGCAGGCCTATATGGGAGACAGGCCTTCACGTCTGGACCGCCGCCACTGTGCCCTGCTCATCGTCACCAAGTGCTGGGACATGCCAGGGCTGCGGGATGAGCTGTATGTGCAGCTGGTGAGGCAGACCACAGGCAATGCCAGCCCCAGAAGCTTGGCGGCAGGCTGGGAGCTGATGGCTGTCAGCTTGGCATTCTTTGCCCCCTCGCCCAAGTTCCGCTGCTACCTGGAGGGCTACATCCAGAGACACACGGAGCCCACCAGCGACAAGAAATGTGAGTCTCAGACTGAGCAACAGGGTGGGTCACCTTTCTTTCTTTCGTACCTCCCTGTGTTGTCTTATCATCAGCATTTTTTATGTAGGCCACAGAGATCTCACTTTATATAATTAAATTAGCATTTCCTTCTTTCCCTTTCTGTTTTCCTGTGGAATTTCGATTTAATTTAGTCAGCATGGTCATGATGGAAAGCACAGTATTGTTTTTTTCGATGAGCCCAGTAACCTGATTGTCGGCCTTGTGTTTATCTAACTGATCATCAGGAAATTTGACTTTTGCTATCTTTTGTTTCATAGTGACTCATTTCATATTGGAACAGCAGGAACTAAAGATGAAGAAGAATTCAAAGTCTAGAAAGAAGCGGAAACAGAATACAGAGGAGGAAGAAGGTAAATCTTTTGTTCAATTACTTGCTCTTCAGACCAAAATATCACTATAAGAACACTGGATCCTCAGTACTTCCCATTTGCACAAGCTTATCTGTTTGACAGAGCACAAAGTACGGTAGTTAGGGGAGGGAGTCCCAGAGATGTTTTTTCTACTTTAATCCGAGCAGTGCGAGCCATTACAAATCTAACATATTGCTCCCTGTAGAGTGACCACTGCGACTGGGATGGAAAACTGCTGAGCATTTTGTCAGATGAGTACATGCTGATGTACTTGCAGACACAATGAATGGGTTTCACAGAAAGTTGAGTCGGAAAAAATCTGTAGGACGAGAATTTCAAAAAGTTCTGTCTGCACACAATGGACCACACTGTGAATCATATTAGTGGTCTCACTTGCTAGTTGCATGTCAGCCACCCGTTTAAGGGGATACCTACTCATCGGCACGTGCCCTCATTAGAGCAACCCACAGATGATGATGTCACCAGAGAGGAACCCAATCATTTCACTGCAGACACCACAGCAGTGGCCTCACACATTGTACTGCGGTGACTCAGACTCGGCTTTGTGCTGGGAAAGCTCCAACTGACGAAGAGGTCAAGCAGAAAGCCTGCTGAACATTTTTGAGTCTGACTCTGAGCTCTTTTAGAAAGAGGAATCCAAGAAGAGATGTACAAAAACAGCATAATGAGAGCTGCTGTTTGCTTGATGGATGGAGGGGCTGGAACATGTATGTTGTGTCTGAGCAGAGCAATGAGCAGCTGTGAGCAGCAGCAGTAGGAGTCTCATGTGTGAACTAGATTCCTCTTGTCAGGCCAGACCTGGCTGGGTCTGGGCTTGGAAACGGGTCTGGGGCCTGGGGGGTGCATTGGATTCAGCCAGCACTTGGATTTTCGTAGATTTGCCCCATAAACAATAACCAAGATGAGGCTGAAGTTGTCTCCTCACCACCGTTTAATGGCCCTTTGTTTTGTTGTCGAATTTTGCCGCAGCCCATGTGGAGACAGATGTCACGCCCTTCTCAGCCTCGTACGGCACACTCAAGCTCCTAATGAGCTCGTATTTCTCCTGGGCTTCGGTTGCCTGGTTGTTGTTGTTTTCACAGCATCAAACCTGATGTAAATATAGACCACCAGTAGCATTTAAACCTTTTCTCACTGCAGCACAGGGGCTCTGCATTCTTGCTTTTTCTCCAAGCACATATACAGCCACTGTGATGTAAGCCTTGGGAAAAAATAGTCCGTCTTTGCCAAGATCAAGGGCAAATTATTGGTATGATCTCTCTAATTAGGGATAATTATAGTCGAACTCGGTCAGATTAGCATCAGTTGTGAGCGTGCTTGGAAGTCACCTGTTTGCCATAAATCAGGGGGCTTTGACTGCAGGGAACATGCTGGAAAGTGTTTGTTACTTTTTAAAATCCCATCAGCGGGTTTGTCCATCTGGCCCTAGTTCGGGTAGCTGATACAGTGGAGATTCTGGGAACCGGAATAGACCCCATGGGAGCTCTGTGTTTGCTGTAAACCCGAGTTACCACAGCAATGACAGAGGGCGAGGATTTATGCTCACGAATGCACACGATGACCCAACAATCAAGGGTTTCTGTTGGCTTTTTGTTTGAGAAATAAGACTTTTTAGGCACAGATCAGGTTCTTCTATAGCTTTTGTACAGGCTGCCTCAGAAAACAACGTTGTTGCTCTTATGCAGTTCACTTCCAAAATAGATCTGTGCCTACACTAGCTACTTACCAAAGGTAGCAGACAGGGAGCTTCTGTGTTTCTCATTTTCTTCAGAGTCCTTTATGTCTGTGTACACTGATGAATCACCTGAATGTTGGATGCGTAGGCTGGATCCTGTCTCCAAATCTTTTGTTCAACAGCAGTAAATCTTCCCTCAGCCTGACAGTTTAGCCAGGCCTGCTCTAATCCCCATATGCCAGAATCACACCGTCAACATGTCTCTCCAGTTACCACTGCCTGCCTCTCATCCACAGTTTGACATCTGTGGGAAAAAAACACTGTTTGTCCTGTTTGTGGGAAAGAATTTAAGTCATTTATTATTTTGTGTGTTTGCTAATGCCTAGTGCTTAAGGGTTTTACTTTTAAGGGTCTTTGAGGTCATAACAAAAGTCTACATATTGTCTCTTGTGGAGTTTGGTTTCATTGCTTCTCAGTCCTGAACTTGCCTCTTCTGTCAACACCCAGGTCTGCCTATTAGCACATATGCCAAGTTCTGCCATCGGAAGCTGCAGAAGGTGGCGATCACTGGAGGCAAAAAGGTAAGCTAGCAGAACAGAGAAAAGAGGAGTTGAGCTTTACAAGTCCAATTACTACAAAGCTGGGATTCTGTGTAAAAAATAAATCAAACAGAATACAGAATGATTTTCTAATCCTTTTTGACAAACACTCAATTGAAAACAGGACAAAGATAGTATATTGAATGTTTGATCTCATCCGCTTCATTGTTTTATGTAAATATATACTTATTCTGAATTTGGTGCATCAAACACGTTGGGACAGGAGCAACTAGAGACTGGGAAAGTTGCGGAATGCTTCAAAAACACCTGTTTGGATCGTTCCACAGGTAAATAGGTTGATTGGTAACAGGTGACAGTATCATGATTGGCTATGAAAGGGGCATCCTGGAAAGGCTCATTTGTTCACAAGCAAGGATGGAGCGAGGTTCACCACTTTGTGAACACATGATTGTATGAAGGAGATTACTACAGGGGCTCAGGAACACTTTGTCAAACTGTTTTCACTAAACACAGTTGCATCGTGTTTTTATTTATGTTTTACGCAGTGTCCCAACTTTTTTGGAATCAAGGTTGCAGATGTTGCCTTTATGCGCTATCAAAAGTATGTCACTTTCACATGATAAAAATAGGACGAATCAGTTTCAAAGTTGTGATCCGGATCTGAGTCATCCAAGATACCGTCACAGCGAGAGACATAATTACAGACACACTGAGACAGTCACAGGTAGAGACATAAACACTGATCTAGTCATCGTAGTGCAGCTGCAGACACAGCCGTGATTAGCAGTCCCTGACATACCTAGGTAGTAAATCTTCTTTCCTCTCACCCCTCTAGGGTCTACGGAAGCCCACCTTGGAGGAGATTGACCACAGTAGGCGGGCCATCGTCACACCCTCCCTGTTTGGCAGCTCACTGGAGGAGGTGATGGAGAGGCAGAGCGAACTCTTCCCAGACAGGAAACTGCCCTGGGTGCAGGTTCAGCTTTCCCAGTATGTTCTGGCTCTGGGCGGGGCTCAGACCGAGGGCATCTTCAGGTAAGACAGACTAAACTCAGCCAATTGCATGCCTCGACTTGAGCGATGTGAGAGAGGTTGATTCTAAGAAATTAGAAGGGGGTCTTATGAACTGTATGTGTGTGTGTGCTTTATTGTATGTATCGTGTGTATAAACAAATGTGTGTGGTCTCCTGTATCCCTGTATTTCAGAGTAGGCTGTCCCTGTGTACCGTACACACAACAGACAGCAGAACAAACACAGCCCTGCTTTGCTCCCGAGACCAGCACTGCTTAATTTGATACTTGGAAATATGTGTTTACATTACTGCTTAAGCTCACAAGCACGTGGGAGCTTCACAGCTGTGTGTTTGTGTAGGGTTTCCTCCAGCATATTTAATTCTGTAACATCTTGACTTGCTTAGAGAAGTGTTCCCTTTCGTCGAGCGTACTATGTATGGATCTCCCTCTGAAACTCCATTCCTACGTGGGGACTTTTCTGAGCAGTGCACTGTTTGGTTATAATGTGTTTATTCTGTTTTTGTTTTGTTCCAACTAAGTACTGCAAACAAAGAACACAGCACTTTCAGCCACCAGGCCACATTTGAAGCCAATTGGGTGTGCATGAGTTGTGGATTTGCCACAGGGCATGGAGGACCTGTAATGATAGAGATAGGGGTCCCTCTTGTGGCCACTGAGTGTAACCGGCATGCTGTTTTATTTTTAGAGTGCCTGGAGATATCGATGAAGTGAATGCGCTGAAGCTCCAAGTCGACCAGTGGAGGATCCCAGAAAATCTCTCTGACCCCAACGTTCCAGGTGAGGAGGGATAGATTTTACACAGAGTGTTTGGTTTGTTGTTATGTGTCAGCATGGACATGCTGGGTGTGACATGAATACCAAGGCTCTGTTTGTCTCCGTCAGCCTCTCTGATGAAGCTGTGGTATCGGGAGCTGGAGGAACCTCTCATCCCAATGGACTTCTACAAGCAGTGTGTTAGTAACTGTGACGACCCAGTGGCAGCCATCGCTGTGGTTCAATCTCTGCCTGAGCTCAACAGGCTGGTGCTCTTTTACTTCATCAACTTCCTGCAGGTAACTGACATGTTGACAAAGATTTAGAATCCCCTCAGACACAGCCCTTACCCTGATTTACCACAACCGGGGTCCATATTCCACTAACACCATCATGACAATATCTGTGGTGGGGGGCGTCCTTTTTTTACATTTCCAACTTCATTTTAATGAACAGGCCCCTTGTTACCTTTTGTTGCAGACACACACACGCCCATTTGTAATCTAATATTAAGCTAAAAAACTAAAATAACAAAAACTCATGACTTAAAGACTTAATTACAAAATCTAATCTGGAAAATGTTTACCTTTAACCATTGTTCATGTAAAATTAAAATATTAATATATTTGAGCGTTTAGATAACAGTGTGACTCATACATGAGTCGCAGCAGGTCAAAGGTCAGTCTGTACGCAGAGCCTTGCTCAATGATTGCTCTCTCCTTACATCCTGATTATCTCTAGGTATTTGCTCAGCCATCCAACGTGGCTATAACCAAGATGGATGTGAACAACCTGGCCATGGTGATGGCCCCCAACTGCCTTCGATGCCAATCCGACGATCCACGGATCATCTTCGAGAACACACGCAAGGAGATGTCCTTCCTGAGAATGCTTATCGTTCACCTGGACACCAGTTTCATCGAAGGGGTGGTGTAGACACTGTGAACCACAGATGCCACCTTGGGTGCTCAATCAACCCTTTGGCATCTCCAGTTACACATTTACAATCATGCATAAACACTGTTTCTGTTCAGACCACACTGGAAACTCTTGGTGAGATATTACACCTCTTACAACACAAGGAGTGTGAAGACAGCTTGGACTTTGGACCCTTGCTCTCGCTTACTTTCTCAAGGCATTTACACACTGGGGACATGTCAAATAAACAACACGAAAATATAAATTATCCCATGCAAATATGTTTGCCATCAAAACTATTCATGCCAGCAGTGAAGCGAATTTGGGGCACTTGCAACATTTGTTCAATCAAAGTTTGAATAAGTGCACTCACTGGCTGATACTGTAGATCAAACGGAGCGACATCCTGCAGTTGATAAGTACTTCCTCTAGATGGCAGCATCTACTCTTCCCTGCTTCAGTGCTCTCCTAGCGAGCTCTCCGATTGATCAAAGGTGCTCAGAATAGAATATAACACATAAGCTGGTGTTAACCAAACCTGCTTTGGAACTGTTGCCTTGCTACCACCACGACTCCATTCAAAAGTAAAGTAATTAGAGTGAGGAGGGACACAAGCAACAGGTCCACCATGTCAACAAAATGCCCCCAGCGTGGAAAGGCCTTTACGGAGAGACGACACATCACCTTAGGTTTTTTGATACTAAAATCAACAGTGACGGCTTTAAAGTGATTCACTTTAATGACTAACGGCTACATGTGAAAACAGATTTACTCTTGAATTTCTTACTGATTTTGTTGGACAACCAGGCTGTGTAAAGTGAGAGTCTTATGGTATTTACTTCAGAAGTATTCACTTGCACAACAAAAGCAAAGACAGCAGTGTTGAAGCTCTGCTGTTTGTTTCTCTGGTTTCACTCAAGTGTGTTTGTGTGTGTTTGATTGTCAGAGTGTGAACGAAAGACACAGCCTTCTTTTATAATGTACAGAAAAAATGAAAGTATGAAAAGTAAAATAACTCTTATAATGGTGTCTTATTAATAAGCTTGCCTGTGCTGTTTTGAGTAGTTGTACTGATAGCTGATCTCCTCGTATTTCATTTTACGAGACACAAGAAGCGGCGCCGCCACAACTATTTTGACGGAGTACAGAGCCACCGTTTCAAAGCACATACTGGAAGGGTGTGCAGGAGGCTCTTTTTAATGGATGTTGGTGATTTTCTAGGAAAATAAACATGAAAGTGCTTCGATTTTATGACTCTAAACACTCAAGTGAAGCCAGACAGGAGTTTTGTGACTGCAGTTGTCATAGTGGTGTGGGAGGTTGGTTATTCAACTGGTAATGCTCTTTCTCGATGTCTCTCACTTGGAATTGTGTTCTCTTTTGTTTGTGGTCTGTATGTTTTTTTGGCTCAGGTCTTATGGTGAAACGGGTGTTAGATGTTGGAACTACACATGGCCTCCCTCGCAGACCATATTTAATATGATTCATCTACCACAATCCCCTGTACTGAGAATGGAGTATTGTTTGACAGTCAAGCACTATGAGAATGTAGATGAAGCTTTTTGTGTCCCCTCTCAGGCTTTGCTGATG
This sequence comes from Chaetodon trifascialis, assembly GCF_039877785.1. NCBI lineage: Eukaryota > Metazoa > Chordata > Actinopteri > Chaetodontiformes > Chaetodontidae > Chaetodon > Chaetodon trifascialis. The sequence continues at coordinate 24,344,611 of NC_092058.1, read as the reverse complement.
TAAATAGATTATGTGTGTAAATAGTATTAACCCTCCTTAAGTGTATTCTAATGATCCAGGTTATGGGTGACGTTAAATGTTGCTGGAAAGAGCAATAAAAATGTGTTTTTGTAATTAACTGGTCATTTCTCTGCTGTAACCGCCTGCCTTTTGAACATAGGACTGATTCAAACCACTTTCCATGTGTGTATATGTGTGTTTGCTGTCCATAAATAAAAGTTTGTTCAATTGTAGATTGGGTGCCTCCTCTTTGTTTTTGGGTTCATGTGATTTGCAGAAAAGAGACAGGAAATGAGGGGAGGGAGAAAGAAAAACCAACAGGATGTTGCGACCACTAAATGTCACTGGCAAGCATTAAATTTGCCTCCACTGATTAGGCCTAATATAACAGCTGCGGCCGACCGAGCTGCAGGTTCTGTGGCCAGAGCTGGTTACCTTGGTAACGCGTCACAAGGAGAGATATTAAATAGTCCACTCAGCCGCTTCTTGTGAAAAATCTACGATTTTAACGGAAAAAACAACATTAATGTATTAATAATTGATTTAATATTTATTTCTTTCGTAGGTGACCATGGTATAAGCGGGATAATGCCCTTCAAGGTGTCCATTATCAGAAATGAATGGACCTCGCGTTGGACGGTTCACGCCTCCGCGTTGTCCATTCATTTCTGATAATGGACACCTCGTCGGGCATTATCCCTTACTTATTTTATTGGGATCATAAGACTTTAGTCTAAAGATATTTAAACAACATTTGTGTATTAACACCTCTAATTTGGGCTCAATCAAGGGCTAAACTAATGTATTATTATATATTAAGGTTTTTAGATAAATCATATACACAGTTCAAAGTGTTTACAATGGGTCAAAAGCCTGAAGATTTACAAAAAAACATATTGATGCACTGATGAATAATAGATAGACTGACACTTGGTATATTTTTAATGATTATGTGCATGATTTGAGGTGTTTTTAAGATGTTAATTAAAGGCCCTTAAAATGAACATTAAAGTCATTTGAAAAGTCTTTTAAATGTATGAATTAATGGGTAGATTTCAAGGTTTATAGTTAGTTTTAAGGGTTTTTTAGAAACATGGTAATATTGCAATATACGCATTTATCTATTAATTATCCACTTAATATCCTGATAAAATACTCAGTTGTGTCATTCTTAAAGGGTAAATACATGGTTTGTAATTGTAAATAATTAAGGATTTAGTTTAAAGGAGGTTCTGTCTGGTCTTAATGTGATTTTCTTATTTTGGTCCAGCTCTGTAAACTGTGAGGATCCCTTGAAAACAGAAGCACGTGCCCTTTGCGCTCTCATTCCATCTGTATTTCTCTGAAAGGCCCTTTAAAATGGCACACTTGCAGCGTGTTACGCAATCAGACACAGAAAATAAGGCTCTTGATAAATAACACACTACATTCAGGAAGCCTTCAAGTCTATTTGCACAGAGTTGTGAAAGTACTCGTTTTAGATCTGTGACAGCTGACAGGGATAGCAAACAGATATAAGCTGCTCCCCATACTGTCACACGGCATCACCCTCACTCATCAGCTGACCTGTTATGCACTACACTGCACTAAACTGCCACCTGCTTCCTCTGTCACTCTGCAGCCATCATGTACCTGTCTGCCACAGGCGAAGAGCTGGACAGGCACTGTGGCCATGACAGGAGAATGAGAGCACCTTTGGCCAGCCTGAGGGACCGGAACAAGTTCAAGTTCAAAGAGGAGCGGAAACAACAAATGACAGCCTCTTTCAAAAAGCACATTTGGTGACAGAAGGCATGAAAAGAGCAATTTTTCTTGATAGATACTATCAATCTATCAATAGATACTATCTATCTATCAAGAAAAATCTATCTATTAGATAGATAGATAGATAGATAGATAGATAGATAGATAGATAGATAGATAGATAGATAGATAGATAGATAGATAGATAGATAGATAGATAGATAGATAGATAGATAGATAGATAGATAATGGAGGACACACTGACCCTCAGCAACGCACTGACCCTCAGCTTGGTCACCCTTCGCTCCTGTAAACAAACAACAGTTCTTTTGGACGAACAGGGGGTGGAGCTGTGTGCTCAGTGATGTTTACATGAGTGTGAACAACAACTGACTGGATCCATATGCTTTCATATATAAGAGTTATGGGATATATGAGATATAATGTTGGTCCTTTAATTAATTAAACTGGTGAGAAATGTTGCTAGTATGTCGTGTGTTAAAATCTTGTTTGTTTAGGTCAATTGCATATTTAAAATGCTTTGGCTTACAAACGTTGACATGTTTACGACAATATGTAAACATAGCACTTTTAAAGCAACACAGTTGAGTAATTTTTTTGGAAAGAATTTCTGATATGGGATTACTTGCGGGCTCGTAGCCGTTGTACGCGCATGCGCAGTGTGGCGCCACACAGCCCGCGCCGGTGGAGAACACAACGGGGAGAATTTCAACTGCGTGATCTGGATCAGACGGGCAGAGGTGGCAGGACCTGCACTTCAAAGGGATTTCACTGCGCTTTTTACGCTCAACCGGACCAAGAGTGGCTGGACAACAGGTAAGAAGGCCAAATCGAAGTATCTGTAATTGTAATCCCAGTAACATCGCGAATGAGGCCCATTTGGTGGATGCATCAACAGCGGAGATGGTGTGGTGCCGCATGTCGGCTTTTGAGTTCAAAACAAACGTGACGAAGTAGTTAAGAAAAATGTACATCAATGTTTGTATAATTCTTTGTTCTGGTTGTGTTATTGTGGGAGTGTCTCCTGTTAGCCGTACGCTTTTTCACACGGTGTTTTCCCTTGTCGCCCTGGTTTGGCACTTGGGGAAGTTTAATGCTTTACATATCCACGCCGCTCGCGCTCAGCAGGAAAAGTACAAGAAGGAGGCCTAGCGCGAGGCCCCGAGTAGCTCTGTGACTGACAGCTGCACGGCCAATCAGATACGAGTATCCCACCCACGTCAGACTCATTCGGCCAGTCACATTTGCCCAAAGTGCCGAGGTAATAGATGGTGAACTGTCGCGCTACGCCCACTGGTTATAAAACCCCGCACAATAAAGTGTCAATAATAGTAGAAGTGGCCAACAAAAGGCTATCTGGGAGAAGATGAGGCAGCGTATTCTCCTCGTATTGTCTGTACCGACTGTGTGCTTGGAAAATTTAAAGGCTGCGGGGTGCCGTTTGCTCCGAGTATTACAGTAAAATATCAATCTACAATTAAATTATCTTTGCAAAATTCGTCTCTTGAAACCACACCTTTAAAGTGACATTCGTGATTTGATCCCCGACTCACGATTGTGCTTCCACCAACTCCCGGTTTGAGCCTTTCCTGTGTCGCTGTCTCTGCGCAGACCATTAAAAATACCCCAATATCATTTAAAATCCTGCATTTTACTAAATAGGTTATCGCTCCTCTCTAATATCGTGGTGGGTATCTGCCTGCAACAGACGGATAAGTAGAAGGGTCTTTGCCATTGTCTCCTATTGTGTCTGGACGTGAGATCGGCTGACCAGAAAACACGTGGGCAGAGTAGTGTGAAGATATCCGGTTTGTAGGCTGCACTGAGAGCCAGTAACTCCGGGACTGTCTCCGCTATGGTGAACCGAATCAGTGGTGGCCTGGACAAAAGTAAGACCATTTGATATGTAACGTAAAGTCGTTTAGCTTTTAATTAAATGCGCCGATGTCACAGCCTGTCCTCTGTGTTCTGCATGGCCGACAAAAGAGGCGCTGTGACTCGGAGGAATTGAAAATGTCCATGTAAGCCAACGAAATCAAATTCCTCCACCAAGCCTTTTATTACAGCTGATACTGGGCTGATAATTGCGGGCCTGTATTTGATTTGATTGGACTGCATAGACAAGGACCCAGTTAAAGAAAATATTGTTCAGTGAAATCAGTGGAGGATTAGCTTGGTGCATGATTGCATAATTGCTCGTCTGCCGTGCTGGTGGGTGCTCACGGTCGAAACTGAAAGCTATGAACGCGTTATCTTTATCTTTCTTGTACCTTTTCTCATCGTGGCGTCTTTATTGCTATTTATACTGAACTGAAAAGTTGTTCATTAGACACCCCTGTTATCTCAACTAGTGGTCACTGAACATCTGGTATTAGTTCCACATTTCACCACCATTTGAGGGGCATGGCTCACCGTAATACATGTGCAAGTTTTCCCTTGCTTTTGGCTGTGTTGTACTTTAATACAACATGTGTACTCTTTAGCTTGTGTGTGTTTACACTGGCGATATATTTTCCCAGCCTGGACTGTGTTAATGTTGTGCTGGCATAGAGTGGGAGTGGCGAACTTGGCTTTTTAACACCAAAATTGCTACTCAGGTGCAAAGCTGTGATTTTCCCACAGTCCTGTGGTAAAATAATTGTTAGCGATAAGGAGAGAGAGAGAGAGAGAGAGAGAGGGAGGGAGAGAGGGAGAGAGGGAGGAGGCTGACTGCAAGACTGTCTCTAAAGTCCTTGATACGCACACAGTGTTCTTGGCGAGACACAATCTGTGTTTCTTAGTAGTGCACCCATGGTCATGTAGTTTTGATTGGTTTGGCCATTTTGGGTGTGTGTGTGTGCGCGCGCGCGTGTGCGTGCGTGCGTGTGTGTGTGTGTGTGTTTGCCTGCATGTGCGTGTGTGCATACAGGAAAGGAGCCTTGATGTGGGCAGTATGAGTAAGACGCCCCCTACCAGAAGAGGGATAACATTTGAGGTGGGAGCTCAGCTTGAGGCCAGAGACAGCCTCAAAAACTGGTGAGTCATGGCCTCGCTCATTCCTCTCCATCCCTGTAACTGTTCACTTCCTTCACTCTGTCTCATGAATTCTCATTGTGTCCTTTCTGAGCTGGGTTTGCTGCTCTGTATGTGCACCAAACATTGAAAGATTAAGGATACTCAGACCTTTCATTGCATCATTGCTTCGTTGCCAGTAGGGCTTAACAATTAATTGTATGTATATGTATGGCCAAGTGATTATGCAAATCACACAAATGCAATTAGTTGATAAAGGTGAGACGTGTCACAACATCACATTAAGAATGAGGCATTGTGGTGCTACAGAGATGCCCTCATATTCACCTGACATAAGAGAACAAGTTTGGTACAGATCCCAGCAAAAAACTCCACTGATGTTTGTACATTTTTTCAGAGAAAATAAAATGCAATAATTACCATTCCCGCTAAAAGTGCCACTTATATCGCAAGTGCAATATATGTCAAAATAATCACAATATGATTATTTTAGCATTCAGTCCTACATGCTAGTAAGCAACAGCTGGTGGTGGATGTGTGCTTAACCAGCCTTTGATGTGGACTGATAATGAAGGACAGTGAAGTCAAAATTGTCACACAAGGAAAGAGTTTTTTTAACCGAAACCGCCTGTGACATTGGCGTCCCAATCAGAGCAGTGTGAGCAGCCTTTTTGAATGGATTGCTGTTTTACGTAGCACCTGCTCCCCACTTATTACTCATCGGAAAAGTAATGTACTAGTTACTCTACATTATCAGTAATGATTGCATCACTCATTGCATTACTTCACTCAGACAAGCACTTTGACAGATGCATGAAGCAGAAGAAAAATGACATTGACTTTGGTCCTTCTGTTCAAGTCCTGACTAAAGAACAAACCAGCTCACCACCTAATATGCTGGGAGTCTTACTGGAGGTTGTATCTTGAATGTAGCCCTGAAATAGTAATCAATAATCACAATCACATAATAGTGTAATGCCCAACACTGCCCTCAGCACAGCACCCTCTTAAGTTAAACAGTGTTTCATGATTCATTATGTTTCTACGTTTGATGTTTTGAAGATTGCTTATTTTCTGCTGCCCTCATTATGTTAGGTTATGTGTTGTTATAAAGGACAAGGAAGTAAAACCTCTCCCTCCCCAGTCACGCATTATTGAATTTCTTTTGTCATGTAGGTATGCTGCCAACATAGAGAAGATTGACTACGAAGGCGAAAAGGTACTAATCCATTACCGCCAGTGGAGCCACCGGTACGACGAGTGGTTTGACTGGACGAGTCCCTATCTGAGGCCCGTGGAGAGGGTTCAGCTGAGGCGGCAGGGCCTGCAGGACGACGCTCCTGAACCTGTAAGTTAAGAATTCTGTCCATGCTCGCTTTGAGCTACATCTTCAGGGTTATTGTGTGTTCTTCTAGCCTTCGTTCCACAGTGTATTTCTGCAAATCTATATGTCTTTTTAGCCAAAACATGATACTGGGGTTTTATCTGCATTTGCTAAATCTGCTGTATTTACTTTACTTCACTTTTTAAAAAGGATGTAACAAATGATAGTTTTGTTAGCATTTAGCTCCACCTCCCACATGTCTACAGTGTATCGGTCCCAGATCAAATGTCTCTGTCCTTCCTCCAGGGCTTTCACGTGAATGACAAGGTCCTTGCCAGCTGGTCTGACTGCCGTTTCTACCCTGCTAAGGTCATTTCGGTCAATAGGGATGGTGGGTATCAACGTCCTTGGGTGTTAAACATTTTGTTTTTGAATCCATTTTGAGAAGACTTGTCTGAAAATGTTCACATGTATAGATCCACAGTATTGGGCTAATGATTAGAAGTTTGATTAAGCAGCAGTTTCTGGAAGATGTTTAAGGTTTTCTTCTGATGATTCAAAATTTTCAGTGTAAGATTGTACAGCATAGTCTAAAATGTTAAACGCTCAATATTGTTTTCAAAAAGGAAACTGTGGGAGTTCATGGTATTCAATACTACCAAAATGGCTTTCTCTGGCACTGCAAAGAGGAACTATGAAGACAGATCTGTCTAATGTGCACAATTACAAAACTCTTAAATATGGACAATTTTTAGAGAACAACTGAACGAGAACAGTTGGAAGTGTAGATATTTCAAAACTAGTCTTCCTCACTAGCAGCTGGCACTTTTGTAAAATATATATCTGTTCTCTTTTATCCCCCTCAGGTTCCTACACTGTGAAGTTCTATGATGGCGTTATCCAGAAAGTGAAGGGAATACACGTGAAGCCTTTTATTAAAGAGGTACATGTACATAAATAACCACACTCATTCTCACTGTCTCCATGAATGCTTTGTCCTCAGTTGATTATGTCTTGAGCGCCATTTTCTGCTCTTGTTTTCCTAAACTTCCTCTTTGCCCTGCTGATAAAGAGAGGTGGTGTGGGTGGAGGGAAGTCTCGGTCCACTGAAAGGAACATGGTTAGGAGGGCGCCAAACCGCAGAGACAGGAGGCCTCAAGAGAACGGAGGTCCTAAGAACAAGCGAGCCAGAAGCAGCACTTCTGACCAGGAGGAGGACAGCAACAGTGAGGACGAGGAGCGGGAACAGGTGATGGTTAACGAGAAGAGCAAGAAAACAAATGGTGAGGTAGAGGCTGCACCTACCATAAAACAGGAAGAGGAAATGTCTCAGCAAGCGGACCAGAACAAGTCCGTGGATGCAGAAAAGGGGACGGGACTCACAAATGGGGTGAAGGTGGAAGAAGACCATGAGCAAAAAGGGGAAAGATGTCTTGTCAATGGAGAGGTGAAGAAGGAAGAGATGGAATTAGAACCGAGTGGAACAAAGCCATACACAGAGTCACCCAAGCCATACACAGAGCTGCCCGCTCAGACGTCAGCACAGACGGAGCAGGTGCCTGTCACTATGACGACCACGGAATCCAATGGAAATGTGGAGCAGAAGGCAAGCGTCCAATCAGAAAGCTCTCAGCCTGCAGCGGATGTGCCACCTCCCCAGCCTGTGAAACGTAAGTGTTAATGCAAAAATTAGCAGAAATGTCATCAAATAGGATGGTTGTGTAGGATTTGGATTGTGAAAATGAGTAACTGAGTGCAGTATATACCACAACGGACAGAGTGTATTTTCAAGACTTACGTGAAAAAAATAATGTCTCGTCTTTTATCTCTGGTAGCGGTGAGGAAGCAGGGCTTCCACAACCCCAACAGATTTAGCAGAGAACCATGTGAGTACAACTTAAAACTTTAGAAAATTAAATACACAGATGACCTGCCTTCTTTGATGTACTTCCTTTACACGCGTCACTTCTGTTCTTTGTTTAGTGTACCGAGTTATCAAAAACCAACCTCCCCCCGTCCTGTCCATCAACCTCGACCACAACCCTTTCAAGTGTAGCGCTCCCGGCTGCACAAAGTCATTCCGTAAGGCCAAGCTGCTGCACTACCACATGAAATATTATCATGGTGAGGAGCAGCCTCTGGAGGGGGAGCATAGCCCCAACAGGAGTGTCCAGACCAGGGCCTCTGAGAAACAGGTATCTGCCACAGGTTTGGACGGCCCAAAGAGAAGGCGCACCATCTCTGCCTCGATGCGTGAGTTCCTCTCTAGTTTCACTTTTGTCCTAATTGAAGTGACAGAAAAAGAGTCTAATTAGAAACTGAATCAGCTGCTATTTCTGCACTGCTCAAACCAAATGCATGTTATGCAACAACAAAATCAAAAACGCAGAGTCATGACATACTTTGATTACAAATCACTCACTAATAAACAAGGCTGCATTGTACATATTGCACATCCAGCCTTTCTTAGACATCAGGACTTTGGGCTTATTTCTGCCCTTTTCTTTGATTTGTTTCTCAGACACTGTGGGAGCTGCCACAGCTCCCCGTGCTGAAGTGAAGACTGCAGGTCGGCGCACATCAGCCCCGCCTTTAGTCAACACCCAGGGCCATCAGCAGAGGGCACTGCTGAGGGAGAAGAGCAAGGAGAACCAGCTGGACAGGAACGGATGCCAGCAGCAGGAGAAGGACTCTGACAAGAGTTGCTTTGACATTGGTCAGTATCATGCAGTACGAAGGTGTCCTTTATGTTAGTGAGAAAATGACTTGTATTGTGTACACACCTGCTGTGTCATGCACGCATGAGGCTTAACTCTTGCCACTTAACGGTCCCCAGGGTCAGTAAAAGACAAACTGAAAGAAAAACCGAAACAGAAGGACTTCCTCCGCATTAAACTAAAGAAGAAGAAGAAAAAAAAGAAGGCCAAGTCTGGTAAGAAGGGGTCCCCGGCGTTGGGCCTCCTAACATATTTGCTGCTCTGCATGTGCACTCACTGTGACATTGTGGAAATGGCTAGCCTGCAAAGCATAAAGTACTCCATTCACTCCTTGGTGTGGTGGCTGAGCCTTTGTGTGTGGGAGAAGTGTCACTTCTGTTGCTGGCCTCTGTCTCTCCATTATGCCAATCAGAAAGCTCTCACTCGTTTCTTTTACACCATAGTTCGCATTTGCTCTCATGTACAGCAACGCTGACAAGTACTGGTGATGAAAAGCCAGATTTTTTATTGTGGCACTGATACTGACTAATCCAAACACAAGTCCAACACTCTTGTCTCTGTTCCTAGTTAGCGTTCACATGTATGTACAGTATGCTTGGCATGCACACAGATGTATAGGTTACCTTCCACATTGGTTCAAGGGCCTGAAACACAGGCCAGTATGGATGTCATCAAATTGATTGTCCCTTACTGTTCATGAGTCTATTATTTGTCCATGTTTGTTGTGCCACAGTTTGTCACCTCCTGATGGGCGTTTTTTTTTTTTAGGCATTTTCAAAGTTGACATTTTGTTCTACGTCTGCTTCCCCCCCTTCCCTGTATTAACAGACTACACAGGTAGTGAGGAGAATATTGACATCTCAGTATTGGGTCTTCAGTCCAAATTGAATTTGCCACTCAAACCCCCCCCCTCACACAATCACAAGCCTGAGGCCTACCCCAGCAGGCCCGGATACAGCTACTCAGAGCTGATACATGTGGATGGTGGGTATCTCTGATGGTGTGTGTGTGTGTGTGTGTGTGTGTGTGTGTGTGTGTGTGTGTGTGTGTGTGTGTGTGTGTGTGTGTGTGTGTGTGTGTGTGTGTGTGTGTGTGTGTGTGTGTGTGTGTGTGTGTGTGTGTGTGTGTGTGTGTGTGTGTGTGTATTTATGTGTGTGACAGTACATAGCTTCATCTCCCTCCATTCTCCTATCCTCTGGATTCAATCCATCACGCTGTTGTAGTTTGATCTGCGTCTCAACCTGGTATTTGTGTCCAAATGTTGCTGCTCGTAACACATCATGGCCTGCAGAATTAAGTTGGCTGTTGTCACCGATGAGATGAAATTTTGAACACTTGGTTGATTGAATCCTCAGCTGTTCTTTGCTGCTCTGGCTTGCTTCATTATGTAATCCACACATATTCATTCAAACAAATTTTATAGCATTAAGAAATCTTAATTGAGCTCAAATTTAGGAGAAGTTGAATTCTGACAAGTTGTGTCACTCCCATGAAAAACCAATTGTTCTGTGTGTCCTTGTTCATTGTAGATGAGGATAGCGTCAGTGACTGGTCCACTGACAGCTGCGGCTGGAGCGACGATGACTTTGGGGTAGATGTGGACTTCACTACGCCTCCCCTGAGTGTGGACTCTGGTGCTGTGGACACAAGTGACCAAGAGATAGTACGATGTATCTGTGAGGTGGAGGAAGAGAACGACTTCATGATTCAGGTGCGTGTTTGTTTTTGTCAGCACTTATCTCTTTTTTTAAGGCATTGCAAGCTTGTTTTTCTGCAGGCATAGCCTTGCACTAATAGAAAAACCGTCTTGTCCTTCCCTCAGTGTGAAGATTGTTTGTGCTGGCAGCATGGCACCTGCATGGGCCTGCTGGAAGACAATGTTCCAGACAGATACACCTGCTACATCTGCAGAGACCCACCAGGTGCGGGTAAAACACCACCACCACCACCTTTAGCTATAAATTACACACACATCATCATTTAGATTTGTTCACATCAAAGCACTCTTGGATTATGTGGTAGAGAGAGCCACATGCTCCCTCTTTTATTTGGAAAAAGTATTATCTGCCATCTAGTGGACAATAAGAAAAATGACACTGTACAAGTAGCTGCACAGTGAGGATTTTTATGGAAAACTACATTTGAAATAACTGTTAAACATTTCCTTATATGATTCTGCTCTTTTATATTGGGCTTCTTGAGTTCACTTTCAAAGTAATTATTTTTTTCTGCCAATTTTATCATAAATCGTCAACATTTTGTAAAAGAATTGGATGGTTTACACTGATTGTGCCCCAGATTTTGTGTTCACAAAACATCAAAATGTTCTTTTTCCTGCTATAAGAGAACAATATTGACCGGAGGATACAGTGACCTGGGTCCTGGTATGGCAGACACATGCTTCCGTTACATATAATGGAAACCAAAAATAATGTATTGTCCCTTGGCCTGAACACTGCTGGTCATTGTTTTTCGGCATTAATCAGTACATAGTTGTAGATGACACAGGCTTTTAGGGGCCTTTCAAGTGTATCCACGGTAAATGTGGAAATGAAGAGCTGCATGATTGTACAGTGGCTGTTTTTAGCTCAGGAAAAAAAGACAGATAACCCTGCCAGAGTGGAGGAGTGGTGCAGGATTGGAGCAAGTGAGACACATCAGCTGTAAACCAGAAAATTGTTGAAGGTAGTATTTTGTGTTCACTTGGCACTGTGCACCGAGCTGAAGCTGCCTCACATTTGTGCCTCTGCTGTGCAGCCTGGTGTAGCAGCGCATGCTGCATTTGCATATGGACTCTCCACCCCTTAAGGGATGCAATCTATTATTCCTTTAATCCAAAAAGTGTAACCAACCAACTGCAACAGCAAGCAGAGTCCAGCTCTTAAAGATACTCTGTCACCTACACAACAGTTAAACTTGAAAAACCTTTTGTCAAGAACAACTTAACACTGAAACAACTCATTGCATTTGATAACATTTCATCATCATTTGTTGGTCACTCCCAGGTCAGAGGCAGAGTCTGCGCTACTGGTATGATCGTGAGTGGTTGAGCCATGGTCACATGTACGGCCTCTCCTTCCTGGAGGAGAACTACTCTCACCAAAACGCCAAGAAGATCACCACCACCCACCAGCTTCTGGGAGATGTGCACCACCTGGTGGAGATCCTCAATGGACTGCAGCTCAAGATGAGCGTCCTACAGTGAGTACAGAAGATGTGGATGAAGAGACTTGAGGATTTTTTTTTTTTTTCTTAACTACTGAGGTCAAATTAAAGGTGGATCATGGCAGAAATTATTGTTGTCCAGAATGCTTTCAGTTAAATCAAAGTTTCATCTTCTCTCTTTTTCTTTAGGAGCAATACCCACCCTGACTTGCAGCTGTGGCGGCAGCCCTGGAAGCATTTGGAGAGGTCACAGATCACCTCCGACTCGTGTCGTGGCAGCGATGCTGCTCCATCTCCTGTGACTCCTGATGAGGACATGAGCCGAGGTGAGATTTTAATGTCCAACGCCCTGGAAAAGCTGAGCCGGGCTGCCACAGCTGCCACCACCTCCTCGTCCTGCTCCTCGTCCCCCTTTCCATCCTTCCAGGACTCTTACATTACCAGTGAACATTGCTACCAGAAACCACGGGCATATTACCCAGCAGTGGAGCAGAGGCTGGTGGTGGAGACCAGACAGGGCTCAGAGCTGGAGGACAGCATGAGAAGCACAGAGGAACTGCTGGAGCGGGAGCAGCGCTATGGAAGCCTGCTGGAGACAGACAAGCCCAAATCAACAGGCACCAGTAACAAGGTTAGCCTTTATTCCCCAGCAAGCATGGATGTGTGAAGTGCAGCCTCATTTTGAGTTCATAAAGATGGATGTGAATTAAAGCTGCTGAATGTCATTAACGAGTTTAATCAAGCTCAACTTCTGTACCTCCCTCCTGCTGTTAGTGGCACCAGCAACACATTTTAGGCAGATCATTTAAAATTCGGAAGTTGTCAGTTTGACATTACGTCGAAGTTAGTCAAGTGATTCAAGGATTTAGCTCTTCCCAATCGCGATGCAACCAACCGTGTTTGTTTATTTTCTTGTGTGTGTGTGTGTGTATGAATAATGTGCATTGATTTGACAGAAAAGTTTTGTGGATAGAGGTCTATGAAAATCGTGTCTGACGATTTCAAATGAATGTCTCTAGGCTTCGATGGTTGTCTCTTGGTCCCAGGCTGAGACGAGGGAAGAGGAGGGAAAAGATCCTGGACAGGCTACAGACAACAGCAGGCAGCACCAGCAGAGGCAGATAAACCTGCTGGATCACATAGATGCAGTCCAGGATGAGGTCTCGCACAGGATGGACTTCATTGAGAGGGAGCTGGACGGTAAGAGCTTTGAATCAAAAATGGAGAAGATGACACCTGCTTCTGTCAGTGGTCCATCGGTCCATTAAGATAAGTTAGCAGCCAGCTGTTTCATGTTAGTAACATAGTATTAATTTTTCTATCCAACTAGGTCAGTTCACAATTTTATAACCAGGTAAAGTCACACAGCATTAGCTAGTAGGTATGGCTAATAACCGTGACTGAAGATGTGCCATTTAATATATGAAGCATGTTACCAAGAAGGTGAGGATGGTTGCCTGGATTGGCCTGATCCCGCATATTGAAACACCTGCCAGGCGGTGTGTACTTGAGAACAGGAGACAGTCTCTGTGGGAGGAGGCTTAGGGAGTTAAAGAAACACATTACATGTAACCATGTGCTCACCTCTGTTCCTTCCTCTGCTCGTGCTCCTCAGTGCTGGAGAGCTGGCTGGACTACACCGGGGAGCTGGAGCCTCCTGAACCCCTGGCCCGTCTGCCTCAGCTCAAACACCGCATGAAACGGCTGCTGACACAGCTGGGCAAGGTGCAGCAGATCGCCCTGTACAGCTCCACGTGAGGGCGCCAGAGAACAGCAGCGGCCTCATTCCCCACACAGGTGCTGAGAAAGTGCAGTGGAGGACGCTCACTGCTCTCTGGCTGCAAAGATAAAGATATTAATGCAAGTGCAAGACTCAGATTGTTCAGCACGTTCTGTCTGACCTGACATCTGCTGCTGTTTCTCCTTTTGAAAAGGTTCTGTGTGGTGGAATCCGATGCTACAGCCAGCCATATGAATATTTATATGAACATTTATGGACAGTCAGCATCTTAAATCAGGATTAAACACAAAAAGTAACCTCGTAAATGCAGGAGAAAATCCTTAGGACCAGATTATACTTCTATGGTTCCCATGCAACTCTAAACCTTATGAATGCCTTTTGTCTGAGCTACTGCTTTAAGGTTGCCCTGTCTCTCTCAGTACACAGTGCTTTACATGCAGAAGCTTTATATTTGAAATTGCAATCGAGTTCCTGAACCTACACAGCCTCTTTGCAATCGAGTTTTGAACACATTTCAAATGGTCACTGTTTTTGCGTTTTACCCGAAGTTCGGTTTTGGTCACGTGTCATGCCACACTGCATTAAAACTCTCGCTCTCTACAAATAATTTGTTCTGTTTTTGACCTACTCAAGGGTTTGTTTTATACTGCACTGTGAAGTTATTTTTGTCTGGAATCAAAGTCATCTTTATTTTAGACACGACAAGTGTGATTTCTGTTTTGTCTTTTACTATAATGCATCTTTCCTAACAGTCTGTGCACCAGTTTTATGAGTTAACCTTTTTGTGTTTGTCAGTTACCGTATCCCTTACTTCAATTTACTCTTTGCATTGTTCTTGCTGTAGCACTTGACCTATGATTCACTGAAAACTGTAACATGGATTTGTCTTTTCTTAACCTAGCATCTTGTGCTTTGTCAGTGACAAATACTACTTAGAAGACCCTGTACATTTCTTTTTTCTGTTCTGTTTCATCTGTTTGTCCACAGTATTTTTAGTTTGTAAATATGTTCTTCAAAAATGTGCTCTTCTGTCTTGAAAACATTCTCCAAATTCTGATATTTTATGCTACTGTACTGTGAGTGTCTGGCTTAGAAGCAGGGAAATGTCAAAAAACAATGCAAACAGATTTGCTGGTACATAAATAAATTCATTGTTATTACTCCCTATGGACACATTCTTGACTGTTTTCTCTCTGTGTCTCTGACGTGTCTTGTATTTTAACAAGACTGGTCTTTCTCGTCCTGTTTAGCCAGTTGGCGATGCAATACCAGTGAAGTCAAAGGTTACATGTTCTCAGCTCATGCACATGCAGTTTGATGGCCCATGTTTACTTCACCTGGTTTGTGCTCTGAGACAATGTGATTGAAATTAGGGGCAGCAGTAGTCTGGACATGGAAAGCGTGAGCTCCTAACTGAGTTTTTCTCAGAACTAGAGGAAACCCAGCAAAATGTTTTCTTGTCCAGGTGCCAGTGAACGAGGTATTCGACCTCCAGCTCCACAGTGGAGCTGCTCACGACATGAAAACAGAACTGGTTGCTCTGAGCAGCTGCAGGTTGGAGAGCTGTACGAAGGACAGCGGACTTTCTGAGAGTCAAAAAAAAAAAAGATTGCGTGCATACTTTGATGTTTTTAACTCCATAGCCGATTTGGGCGGTTACATAATCAGATTGAAAATAGAAACTTGATGGGAATTCTAATCGGTTAATCTCCAAAATTTGAGCCAGCATCATGTGATGACAGAGGAGGGCAACTGGTATCATATTGCCCACGACGAACTTGTACAGTGTTGAGCCAACATACTCATCCCTTAGTTTGAAGGGCGTCGGATTACACTATTATCAAAGATGCACGAAGTATAAAAGACAGATACATTGATTAAATAAATAAATAAATAAATGCAATTATATCGCCTCCCTTAAAAAGTGGGCGTTTTCTGCTTTTGTTTAACCCTAAGAATGAAGCAGCTCTGGGTCACAGGAGGAATAAAGTTGAAAACGGTAAACATCATAAAACGCAACATGTTGTGAAAGCAGGTTAAATGCACGCGACTTGTCAGCAGTAGCCTATGGGCACTGAGAACCTTTATGTCTCCCCTTGCTGTGAGTCTCGTCTTCGTTATTCTAGAGCAGAGTGAGACCTCTTGCTTCCTCCTCCTGTCTGTGCTGTGCACCGCCTCCTCCCATTGGCTCCTCCGCGGTGTCTGCGACGCAGCGTGTAGTTCCGCCCAGAATCACATCGAAATACTAGTTGAGGCGGAGAAGCAGCAGGAAGGGTCTGTGTGTACTTAAATATACATATTAACGTTGATAACCAGCAAAATAACAGGAGAGGAACTGACTGGAACCCACCGGACACCTCATTTACCGACGAGGTAAGTCTCACATCCGCGTCTTCGCGGCAGCATTTCCCCATTTACCGTTTACAGATGTGCCCGATGCCACAGGAGATTATTTCAGCTCGGTGGATTTCCCAACCTGTTCACGTTTCTGTCCGTATATCGTCTCGTTTGAGAGATGAATGGTGGCAGCCGTTAGGACAACAACGGGCAGTTGTTCTACTGATTAAAACACACGTTAAAGCACGGAGGGAGCCGACGCCGGTACTTCATTGAGCGCGAAGCGGCTCAGTTAGAAAAAACTGCGGCTCAACTGAAATGAGTTCACCGCTGCTCCTCTGGACAGTAATGCGACACAACGCCTGGTCTCTCTCCGTGTCTTCATTTTGTCAGTGCAGTGCGTATGTGCAAGTAGTTTGCCTTTTGTTTCATCGTGTACCTGCGTGATAATAACTTCGGTTCTACCCATTTTTACTAAAAAGGGGCCTGTCACGATGCGTAACATCGCTAAATTACCGAGCTAAAACAACTAAGAGAATGTTAGCCGAATAGCTCGTTACGTTAGCTCGATGCGTTGAATGCAGTGATACGATACAAAGTTGTCGCCTAATATCCCTGTAGGAATAGGAATTAACCTCTATCTACTGTTGATACCAGGTTTAGGTGATAAACTCATTGTTGAGCATAATAAAATAGAAGTTGTACTATTGTTTATTAGAGGAATGTTAGCAGGATAGTGAGTTGGGATTTCATTTCGTCTGGAGTTTGAACAGGAAACCTTTGACGCTCGCTAAAAAGCCTTGTGTTGAATTTGTGGCTTGTCTTCTCCCAATGTGTCACTGTAGATAAAACTCTTTATTCTGCACATTTTCCCAAACACTGTCAAAGTCTAGACATGGCAGACCCATCCTGATCAATCAGATCAATCACAGCGATGTGGCAGCATGTAGTAACACCATTGAGACACCACGTGATGGATGACAATGTCAGTGGTGGCCATGCGAAGGTCAAACAGGTGGGAAGTGTAAGAGAGTGGGCATCAGGTGTTTTCCCCTTACTAAAAATAACCACTGTCATTTTGGGATGTATTTCAAAAGGACACTGTGTTCTGTAGTTTCCGCTTTAAATATCACAAACAATCAGGATATTAAAATAATTGTAGCTACAGGGAAATTAAAAACCCCTGAAGGTCATTCTAACCTTCATATAAGCACAACAGATACACCATCTGTATATGAAAGCCTTAATTCTGGTATCTAACTATTTGAGTTTAGTACGTTCTGGTTTCACAGTGGTGGGGTAAAATTCAGGTGTTTTATCTCCCACAATGCCCTCAACGGTGTCACATGGTCAGTAAGGCTTGAGTGGAGCTTACACAACAAGCAACAGGCAGTCGTTTGTTGTCACTCACAACACCGTCACTAAAGACTGTTGTTAAGACTGAATAGACCAACAGATAACTAGTAACAGAAAGTGCCTTTCTGCAACCCAATCTGCAAACCAGACTTTTGTTTTGAAAACAGGAAAAAGAGCAGATAGTGGGTAGTTTGAGGTTTATTGCCATATTGTTGTAATCAGCCCCCTCCTGGTTGATTATTACACTGAAAACCTGTCTGACCAATGGGAGTGTCAAGAGTTGTTTATTAAGCCACAGATTTTACTTGAGATCTTGAAGTCTCCAGGAAATGTGTCCTTCTGGTCTCTTTAGGTTCAGATCAGCAGCCCCCAATGAATAGTTCAGAATGGGTTTATGCACTTTATTACAAGACTTTGTTTTAGAGTCTTGCTTTTGTTTTTCTTTTCAACCGTGTTGGGATGCCACCTTCCGCGGGTGCTCAGAGAAATTAAAACAAACTTACCCGAGCATTCGGAGTGAAAACAGAGGCAGCTCACTGCAGCATTACTGTACTTAATGTGGCATTAATACTGTAAGTGAACAATATAAAGGAATGTCAGAAATAATGTGTCAGCATCAAGAAATGACACCAATAAGGTGCCTTTCAGCATGGATTACAACTTGCACATAATTTATTACAGGGATTACAGAGTACATAAAAAGTAAGAAATGCTCTTGTGTAAAAGAGGATTTCTTGCAGGGATGAACGTCAGGGAATCACACTCACTGGAGAGATGGAGACAGTAATTAAGCCAGTGTGCTGACAGCCAGTCTGCCTCGTGTTCACTTCCACCCCAGTATTGCTGTGTCTGTTGGTTTGCCAGCCCTGCAGGGCAAAGCATAACCTGCATGAGACATGGACATGTACTGGGACTTTGTCTCATAATTGGAAGAATAATAATACCGTAGTTGTCAAGAGCACATCCTTGTCATGTTTTGCCATGGCCTTTCAGTCATCTGGTACCAAGACAGTGTTTCTGAAAGAATGGTAGCCACCAGGATAATGTTGACATTGTATTGTGTGACTGTTTGACAGTCTCACCCTCCTGAAGCTCTGGTGCTGCTGTGTTTGTAACTGAACTGCGTCTGTAATTTAAGATGTACCAAGCCTAGAGTTACAGCACAAGCACTGCACAGCAGCTTCAAGCTTTCAGACCAAAAACAGCTGATGCATACACACTTCTGTTCCAGGTTAACTTCTTGAATTTCCCTTGACCCCAGCCGAACAGCTTATTCAGACAGCTCTCCTGTTCATCCCTGCTCCATCAGTCTTTCTGCGGGCCTGGACTTGAGGATAAATATACTTACAGCAAACAAAATGAATAACAAAACACCAGAGATGGTTGCTAACAGCAGTTTTGTGTGAGGATGCGGCAGTGGTGTCCACACACTTTTCAGACACTCTTATCTGCCGGATCACACCCTTGCTGGAGGGAGGGCTCTGTCTGTCTCCATTTTCTTTATCGGCATCAGCAATATCAGCAGGTGGTGATGAGGACAGGCAGGGCACAGGTGGTAAGCTTGTTGATTCAAAGTGTTGGATACAAGCCAAGTTGGACCTCTGCTCCTGGCTGTCTTTAGGAGCATATATTTTAATGCACACCCCTGCACATATATATTTACTCCACAAATTGCCTCACATCAACACTCTTAGTTTCTCATTTCATTTCTTCTTCCATGTTCCTTTGAATAGGAGTAACTATTCCCACTCCTGCATGTCTGTACGTGTGCGTGTATGTCACAGAGATGGGAGGCAATGAAAGAGGATGTTCCAGTTCTCCACTGAGACAAATCCCAGTTTGTCATAGATACAAATAAGCGGGCACACACAGACCACATGCTAGGCTGTCTTAAACTCCAGCCTGTAAGCAGCATGCAGCTGTATTTAAAGTGTCTCATGATAGGCTGTACACAGCATGAGTCGTTTCACACTCCGCTTGCTTTAATAGTTTAGGGAACACCCAGGAAAGTTAAATGCTTTCGTGATCGCAGCAGAGCAAATGGCAAACACAGTGCCCGACTGGTGGTTTGAAGACCCTCCCCTCATGGACGCACTGGGTCCCTGATGAGAGCGTGCAGCTCAGTGTGAGTCGTGACCTGTTCCACGCACATATACCATTGATGCATTTGAGTAAGAGAAATAATTGCCCGTGCCTTTTCATGACTCATCCGATGCCTTATTGCTGCATTGAAAGTTAAGGACAACTGCTGAGAGAGAAGTGGGAGCTACGCTGACTGGGAAAGCTGTGCGTTTGTCGTGATGAGAAGAGAATGACTTTATGTAAATGATGGCGAAAAAGGTCATTCGATTTCAGTGGCGCCACCAGCTGAGCTGAGGACGGCTCGATGCGGGGGGGCCCCCCCGTGGTTGCCAAGGACACCGCCGACCTCCATGGCGAGCCCTCGTAGAGGAAGGCGCCAGGGGAGCCACCTCTGTGTTTCTGTGTGAGATTGAGTTGTCAGTAATCAGTCATTGTGACAGCCAAGCTGACCACATGGATAACTCTATTAGCAGAGGCTGTGTTCCTATGAGGCAGCAAGCCTCTTAGCTCTGATTGATACAGAGAAACAGGCTGAAACTCACATTCAGAAGCCACCGTGTATTCAGGCAGAGGTCTTTACTATCTCTGAGCGCAAGGCTTCTCATGTCTCTTTGCTGCGTTAAAGTTTTATGGGGGCGGTTTCTAATGTTTCCACCCAGCTTGTTGAACCGATTCTGTGGGCGGGTGTGAGATAATGTGCGTGTGTGTTTGTGTTTGTGCGTGTCCGAGCTAGTGAGCTAGTAGTTGGGCTACACAGATGGTCTCGCTGCTGCCTGCACAGCTGCCCTTCGGCCAGTCTGACCACGGTCTGCAGATCCTGCTGGGCCTCCAGCAGGACTCTGCTGTTCTGCCTGCTCACATCAGCCAAGTGGGACCCAACAGTGGGACCCAACACACACACACACACACACACACACACACACACACACACACACACACACACACACACACACACACACACACACACACACACGGCATCCCTCTCGCACTTTGTCTTTCTCTGTGCTGTCTGCTCAAGTGAGCATGGCAGAGGAAATCCCTACAGACTGAGCGGCAGCTATCCTAGCGTGGCGGAGTAGGGGCAGGTACTCTGTTAACAGCCCTGAGTGCAGCCGACAGGCCGGCCCATTCACTCTTATTTATAGCCAAATATCAGGAGGAAGTCAGCCAGGAGAGACTCATTCAGACAGACTCACACCTCTCTCTGACTTATCACCGCAGATTTATTAAGACTCATTTGCGTCTTGGCGGCCTCCTTAGTAGTAATATTTATTTTTCCCTTTTACCTCAACCTCCCTCCACGCTTTCCTTTGTGAGACCTGTCCATGCGTGTGGGTATTGAGTTATTGGTGATGTGTGTCACGTAGCTAAAGCTATCTGTATTGCCATTCTCTTATTAGTCTATTTATTATTGTGCGAAAGGATCAGCTGTGGCAGTGCCTTGCAGGCTGTTATGTCGAGTCAAAGGAAAGATGAAAAACATCATTCATGTGTGTGTGTGTGTGTGTGTGTGTGTGTGTGTGTGTGTGTGTGTGTGTGTGTGTGTGTGTGTGTGTGTGTGTGTGTGTGTGGCAAGCACAGAATGGATATATTGCATATTGCTGTAGTTAACACCAATGTAATGTAGTGTCTTGTAGAGCTGGATGATATGACAACAGTTTGTCACGATATAGGTTTTTGTCATTTCCCTCTAAAGCAAGAACAGTGAGCAGTGTTTCATCTCATGTTTCCTCATTTCTGACATCTTTGCCCGGATTAATGACAGATGAGGAGTCAAGGGGCTGTCACACCTGCACCTGCAGGTGTTTTCACTTTGGATAATTGGGTCTCTGCTCAGGTTGAAGTCGGCTGGTGCAATATGGGGAATTACCTGAGGTCGCCATGCACCAAAACATTTTTAAGGTTTAAGTTATCACAACCGAGCAGGAGACAATTATGTTCATTTGGTACTTTTGCCCGAAGCGACTCACAACAAGTGCAGTGAACCTTCAAAAAACAAGAGCTACGGTCCATAAATTACCACAGTGTCCTGAGAAGAGGTCTAATCAGGCAGACTGAGTGAAAACACCTGTGTTCTCAGTTTAATTAGTTTGGCATTCAGACAATTTTGCAGTTAATAATTGCATTATGAATACAGTATGTTTGGGGCATTGAGGGATTATGAATGTCATTGCATTGCAAATTTTGCTTTGTAGTCCAGTCTTAGTTCATAGTCCAATACAAGAGAAGTAGGTTTAGGGTTGGGGGAACAAGAGGACACAAGCATATCTAAGAGTCAAAACACACTGACTCATAAGACTCACTTAAAACTGATATGCAGCTCAGCGCGGGAAGCACTTCTTTACTTATACATGAAGACCAAAATAGATGGCTTGGTGAATCTGTGCAGCTATACAGTACAATGTACTGAGCAGGGAGGAACGCGGGAGGGCTGACTCACATCCCAGCTGCACTCACTCACACAAACACACGTACACACATACGCATTCGAAGCCTTACATATCATACGCATACAAAATTCATAACTGCTACGCACACTTCCCTGTCTGACACAGGACTAATGGACTTTCCAGTTTGCTGGTCCGAAACATCGCTTCACTAGTGGAAATTATTGCTGTTGGTCTCTATTGGTGCAGTAAATTTAGCGAGCCACTGGAAGTTATGACAAATAATTTTCTGAACTGTAGCGCTGTATTTAGGAAGCCGGTTAGCTGTCCTCTGACTCTCCCTGCCTGACTGCGTACGCTTTCATGTGAGAGATGAAGCATGCTCATCATACCAATAGATATGGGGTTATAAATCAATACAGCCAGATGCTGCACTTTAAACTCTTAAGACCACTAGCAGATAAAGTGGCCCCGCAAGGAATAATTTACATCTTTAAAAGCCCTCAGAGTAATGACAGGGGTCTTGCATGATTAAAGATGTGCATGAATGTATATAGAGTATGTGTTCCTGTGGGTGTATGTAACTGTTCTGTTATCTGAAACTATTGTGTGGGCCTTTATATGGAGGTTATGTGCCTGTTTACATGGATTTGTGGAAGCAACAGAGGTTGGCTCCAATCCTGCGTGAGTTTAGAGGTCAGGGTTTGGTTGTGTATGGAGGGGGCTTCCTTTTTTGGCAGACAGATCAGTGCAGTGGCTGCTACATGCCAATCAGTATCTTTGCTGATGAACCGAGTTTTTCCTCCCAGACGCACAGAAAATTCAAGTGATGGACGATTGGTGTAGGATTTCCTCTATAAAAAGCTGCAGTTCTGCGGTCCATTAGACACGTGTTTTGAAGAATCAAAGATGTGTACACTGTGAATGGATATCACAACCCAGAAGACAAGGTCATGAGTCTCCTCCCACATGCAAATGCTGGTGTCTGCGTGTGCGTGTGTGCGTGCGTGCGTGTGCGCGTGCGTGCGTGCGTGTGTGTGTGTGTGTGTGTGTGGGGCTTATAGCTTCCCAGTATTATCCCTGTGTGTGATACCCCATGTCCCATCTGAATAAAACCCTCTACAACATTTTTATCACTTGTGTTCTGAGTTATGGCTGGCCGTAGGCTCAGGATATTAAATGCGGTAGACTGAGTGAGTCTGCCTTCAGATTTGGAGGCGACGAGTCAATTATAGTAATGCTGTATTTAGCATTTATTAGACATTTTTAATCCTGGAAAGATCAAACAAGAAGGTCGGTATTTGAGGCAGAAGATTTGTTTCTCTGACTATCTGCCTTAAAATAGCTTCTATGAC